>NC_034591.1:142235399-142307015 GCF_900095145.1 Mus pahari
CCAGGGCCTGCAGGCGGCTCACCCACCTCGCACCACACAGAGAAACCAAAAAAAAAAAAAAAAAAAAAAAAAAAAAAGTTAAAGACTCAAACTTCCTCGTCTTCCTGTCTGATTCAGCTTCAGGACACGCCTCACCCGGCCGAAAATAGCCCTAGAAAGGCATTTGCTCTTTAAAAGTGAATTTGCCAGCAAAATCTAGAGTAGGGTGGGGGGCGTCGGGCCGGCGGCGTCGGGGGTCCTGGTCCCTCCCCGGGGCGCCGGGGGAGGGGACTGTGGGCCGATGGAACCACGCCTCTGCTTGGGGAGCCAACACGCTGCTTTTTCGCGGAATTTTGACGTCACCCACATGTGGGGGAAGGGGCTGGGAGAGCGAGAGGAAGCGGCGGGGGAGGGGGCGGCGCAGCCGGTCGCGCGGTGGCTGCCCAACCGCTGGCTGGGTCCCGGGTCTCTAAACACCCGGTGCGGCGGTCGGAGTTGCGCCCCAGCGGCAAACCTTCGCTCTCTGATCCCAGGCATCCTTCACCCCTCAAAGGTTCCCCCTCCCTACACACTTATTGATATTTATTTTTTTACTTTGACATCGAGATCCGCCCTTTGCTCCAGAAAAGGCTGGTTTCTTTGGTTTGTGGTCCGGTTCTTCTGGTCCCTGAGAGCCGACCCAGTATCGCGATTGCTGGTGGCAAGGACCGTCCGGGAATTCCTAAGCCTGGCTCCGCGCGGGAAGACGAATTTGTACCTTTTTGCTCCTTGAGAACAGAGTTCTGTGTTTATTTTCACACGCGGGTTTTTTTCACGCGCGACCTATTCGTCCCTGCCTCACCCCACACTCTAAACATCCGCTGAATTCGTTACTTATGGTGGTGACACACAGAAGCTCCTGGGGATGTGTGGGGACATTTCACCCACGGATTTTGATGTACCCCAGCTAACCTATCTATAAACACTCCTGGGAGAAGACCAGAGAGATGAGCGAAAGTGCAGGGCCACTCCCCGCCCACTCACTGGATACCCACGTGGCATCCGTACTTGTGAAGAACCTTCTAGAGAGACTGCAGGGGTTGAAAGCTACAGGGTGAGCCCACGCACCTCCGTTTCCCCTGAAACTGGGCAAAATCTTTTCAATCTTTCAGTTTGGAGGCGTGGGGGCTAAAATGTGTCAGTTTCTTTTGAGCCCACGGTAATTAAGATGAGTAGATGCTCACATTCAAGGAGCTACAGAGGGGGTGCTGGGGAGAAAAATACCACCGGACTCTGACTTTTTCTCAAGTTCAGCTAGGTAAAGGGGCTTGTGGGAGGAGCCAGAGGCTTCTTTGAAATGGACTTGATGTGGAATTATTTGTTTCAAAAGTAGGGGAGTTTTCAGTTGAATGGGAGGTGAGGTTTGGAAAGGTTTCTATTTTGAAGAGGACAGAGTTTATGAGCAACACTTTCTTGCTTCCTTTGAATACATTCTCTATTTTTAACGTATTATTTAGTTCTTTTTCGTTTAATGATTGCTAGTCTGATCCAAGCAGCTTTGTTTTGTGACTTCTGGGGGCAGGGGTGGAATTATAATTAATAAAAATGTCAATAAATTGCCTTTGAGGCTCAGTTGAGAGACCTTTATTGAAGAATGGCTCATTTCAGGTGATCAATGTGATGAACATTTACTTTGTGTATACAAAGAAGAAAAACAATACAGTATTAAACATTTTTAAAAAGAAAAGTACTGAAGGAAGCGTTTAAGAATCTAAAAGACAGATATCCTTTAAATTTTGCTTCAAATTCATTTGACACTTTAAATTGTGAACATTCTCTCTCTGTAAAACGTTTAACACTACCTCTACCAGATTTTTTAAAAAGCAAAAGTTAAATTTTATTTGTTTTCTAAACACTTTACTTTTTGTTCAAATGCAGACATTTTCCCCTCAGAAAAAAAACACCCACTTTCTTGATGATTGAACATTTCTATTTCATTGTAATTATTGAACTATATATCAATATATCAGCTACAACCAAATTGCAGCCTTATAAAACATTCTAATCAATATTCTCTATTTTCTATCATATTTTTCAATCATTAAACATAAGAACTGTCAGCATTTGTTAGCACAGTTTACCCACAATCCCACAGCTTACCAAATTCACTCTCCAACCTTTCTGCAATTAATTCAGTTGTATTAAACAGAAAAGTGATTTTCCTCTTGAACTTTTAGCTTTTACCAAACCCTTTTTTTCTAGAAGCAGGTTAAAATTTACTTCTAAAATTATTTTCTTGGTATTGTTTTTTACCAGGATTTAAAAACAAAAAGGGCGAGTTTTGCATTTTGAAGCTGGGTGTTTTCAAAGTCTTACAGTCTTCAAAATGTACGCCTTTGGAGAAGAAACTATGTTCTGGAACTGTCCTAGAAGGGTGCGGTTTGTGACTGTGCTAAGCTAAGCCCACACTAGCTCAGACCCCTATGAGGAATGTATATCCTCTTGGCTCCTCTTTAAGTCAGAACATCAGCTTTTGCATGACCTTGACACAGTCAGTGTCTATGTGCTATGCAAACAAGCCTGGAGCAGAGGGGTTTGTAAGAAGGATGAAATCAGAGCAGGAAAATAAAAAAAATCCAAATATGTCTCTGCTCTCAAGTGCCTCAGATCACACTCTCCATTGTGGTCCTATGAGCTGTAAGTCAAATGACTCTGTGACATGTAGAGGCAGCTTCTTCAAGCCCCAGTGTGTGTGTGCTAGTTATGATAGTCACGGTGATGAGGGACAGGCATGAGTCTCGGTCTCACAGTGATTGAATGTAGGAGCCTTTACTTCCTTCCTTGCTTCAAAATTATCACCACATGGTTAGGTTTTCGTTGGAGGGAATAGCACCCACAACATTCAGTTCTGACAATTTTTGAAACTTAGTCACCCACTACCTAGATGAAGAGGAGAAAGGAAAGAAAGAAAACCCATACAGAATTTTAAATGAGTAAGAGAATTTCTTTGACTTATTTCCAGAGCCCTGTTCCTTCATCATGCCCATGTATGTTTCCGTTTGCTTGGGAACAGCCAGTCAGTAGGATGGGGAAATGCCAACACTAGGACCCAAGCCCTACCCTGGTATCAAAAAGGGTGTTGTGAAGCAAAGGGTTCAGGCTGATTTGCAAGGGGTTCCATATGAAATGTCTTACACTTAGCATCCCACAGTACCAATTGTTTCAGGACCATGAAATCTTAATCTTTAAAATAAAAAACAAACCACAAGACCCAATGGTTTTCGATGGCAGACACTTCCATTGTAGCTGGAGTCTGCAGGCCACCATGTGTGGGGTTCACACTAACACCATTCAACTGAGGACCTTTAATTGTGTCAGGTGCAGCTCCTGGTCCCCATTGTCTCATGATAAACTAAAGAAGAACTACCTCTGTGCCCCCTACTCCCTCCTGAAAAAATGTTCTTCTATTTTCTTTTGAGAATAGACTAGTGTGTTTAATTTAAAATTTCCTTGGCAGAATTTTGAATAAGGCTCCAATTTACTTGCTTCAGTACAAGAACCATTCACAAAATTACTCTTTGTAGTATAATCACCAGAGATTTTCTGTCATCTATCAAAGGATCTAAGTGAGTCGGGAAAGAACACTCATGAAATTTGTTACAGTTGAGACGAAAACCATACTTACCGTGAGAAACAGAGTTAGACCTCCCCTCCAGTCACTGAAGATTGCCTGGCAGACTGTGTACTTCACTTGGCTGAAGACAAGCGTTGATCTGGACCAGAGATTAGATGTAGTCTTGCTTAGGGCTGGACCTCCTGAGGTTTTGGGCAGTCATCAAATATGCCCCTGAGTTCAGGATTCTGTTGTAGAAATTTTATATAGCACCCGCCAGGGTTATTCATGCTGAGAGATCGCATATGTGCTGGGCTGATAACATCACAGGTCTATGTGCAAATTCAGTAGGGCATGTCGGGGGCTTGATTTGGACTTGTAAGGTGGAATTTGAGTGGTGGTAATGAATGGGCTGACTGGGAAGAGATTTCTGTGCGTCTGGCTTTTGCACTTCATTTATTTGATTAAAACTGGATCTTTCTAAAAGCTGAACTCAGGGATAGCTATGGATAGTTCATATATATATATATATATATATATATGTATATATATATATATACATATATATATGTGTGTGTGTATACATACACATATATATATATATATATACATATATTTTATTAAGATATAATGGGCATATAGCTGATAGACAGTCAATAAATGTGTTGGAAGATATGAAGGAAAGGAATTGACAGAAGAGCTCCTGGTGTCAAGTAGCACATTCTCTAGTGATTAAGTGTGGGAAAGAATTAACATATTAGATAATGAGTGGTATTTTAAAATAATGAAGTCTGGGTGTGAGAGTAGCTGTTTCATAGAGTGGTTTTCTGACATGCATAATGCCCGGAGTGAACAAGAATGAATCTGTAGGGCAAAAGGTTTGGAACGAGGCACAGGGTTTGCTACGAGTAACTCGTAACAGGGAGATTAGTGTTTTCTGTTAGACTGAGTCCAGGAACTCACCTGGGTTATGCAGTGTTTTTAAAATTCCACTCTGAAAACATGTTCTTAATCTGTAATCTGTTAAAGGCACAGCAGAGACCAGGATGGGAGATGTCAGACATTGAAAACTAGTCCTTCGAGACTAGTTAAAGATGACCTGTGTCCTTGGCCCCTCATTCTGTGAGCGTCCTGGTTTTTTGTGAGTGACTGTGTGTTTCTGGGTATCTGCTTGTCCTGGAAGCTGACAGGATGGTAATTAGTGTACCATTCTTTTGTTTTGAGGGGTAACTTGAGGCTACAGTAGCTCACCCTGCAACATACAGACACAGCCAAACCTGTTTAAAGATGAAATTAAGACGTGGTCTTTTAAATTTTTTATTTTAATTTCATGTGATTGGTGCTTTGCCCACATGTTTGTCTGTGTGGCCGTGTCAATCTCCTGAAACTGGGGTTACAGATAGTTGGGCACTACCATGTAGGTGCTTGGAACTGAACTCAGGTCTTCTGGAAGAGCAGTCAGTGCTCACAACCACTGAGCCATCTCCCTGGCCGGGCAGAAAGTCTTAGTAGCTTCTGTGTCACCAGAACATGGCACTTGTCCTTGGCAGCGTGTAAGTGAGACAGTGCCAGCTTGGGAGTCAGAGGTCTCCTGTTCTGCTTCCTGGTGTGCCCTCAACGACTATTGTGACCTTAGGGTTGGCGTCTGTGATCCCAAGACCGAGTTTGCTCATCCACAGAATCCACTGATCGTAATAAGGGACCATTACGTTCCTCCTCAGTTCTGCATCTCTATAGGCACCACCCTTATCATCACTGACAAATGAGATTCCAGTCCACACAGCATCGGCAGTGTCTGTGTATTCTATCTTTTATATAAATATTTTAAATGGAACCGATGTTCTCACTCCATCACTAGTGTGAAGACTCTTAACCTCATTTGACAGCTAGAATCTTCTCATCCATTTTCACCTGCTGTCTGCTGTCTTTGTCTAATCCCTGGCCACTAGAATAAAGTCAAATCTGAAAGGCATATTGAGTATGAGGATGTATGGAATATAATGTAATGTATTAAGGAAACCCTGGCTAATTCAGACAGAACCTTTTAGTGTTTTTGGAGTGGGTTCTGAATTGATGAACCTCTTCCAAGAGATTAAGTGACAGGCAGTTCACAGCCTGAGTGAGCCTCTTTAAGGGAGGCTAATTTTGAGCTGTGTGCATCAGGTCCGTTGGTGGCAAAAGAATGTTGCAGATTCCACCACATTGCAGTATTTAGACAGGATCCTTCTTTCTTTCTGACATGTCTTAATATCTAGCAACATGCAGGGGAAACTTCTAGGTCCCATTTTTTCTCATTCAATATTGATGCTTTGACTACATTAGAAACCCTAATTGTTTGGGTACTCTTGCTCCAGGGAAAGCCAGTAAGACACCCATTCCTAGAATTACAAACATGTTACTTTTCAGTGTGGCTACTGAAAAAGAGAGACGTGGTCAATAAACTGTTGGCTTTGGTATACCTCCTAAACATTTCTCTGTAAAATGTCTTTGGATTAATGGAACCATGAGAAGAGTGCTGGCCAGCAGTCAGGAGAGGTGTGCCCACCCCTCATGTGCCTATGAGGTTAATTAAGTCTCCATCACTGTAATGACACACTGGAGGCCGCTGCTTGGCTTGTAAATAGAGAAAAGGGACTGACTGTTCGGCTCACGATTTTGGAATGTCAGAGTCTCATATTAGGCAGCCCCATTGAGTTTTGCCTTTGCTAGGGACAGCATGGCCTTGGGAGACTGTGTGTGGAAGAGCTTGCATTGTCATAGAAGGGGGAGACTATGAGTATGAACCCCACAACATGTACCAAATAACCTGAGAACTTTCTCCTAGAATAACCTGGAACTATTTATTGTCCCAATGGGATCCATGTAGGGACAGAGACTTTAATAATAGAGGAGCCCCAGGGAACACTCAGATCTCACACAAGCCACAGCTCTGTGCAACCTGGAACCAACATGGGTATGATCATATCATATTGGGTTTATCTCCAGTATGTCATGTGGAAGTCCTTCAGAGCCTTCCAGGCACATATCAGTGATGGAATGTCTCTGCTGGGGAGAAGCTCGCATCCAGAGGGTATCCCATGATAGAGCAGTTCTGTGCAGCATTTGTTTCTTGGATGGCAGAGGACACTTCCTGCAAAGCCTGGGTTAGAACCTGGGTGTGCATCTGTTTACTGCATGATAATCCATGTGCTGGCTTCTTTTTTGTAGCTTCTTCCCAAGAACCATGTGACATTCCCGTACCAAGGTATGGGGAATGATTTACAAAAGTTTATATAACTATCCAGAAATAGAAAACTCAACTTCCTGACCATCTGGCAAAAATGTTTTAAAACCAACCGTCCATCCATCCATCCATCCATCCATCCATCCATCCATCATCTAACTATCATATGTCTGCATGCATGTACACATGTGAACATGTATGTCTGCATGAACTTGCCATAGCACCTGAGTAGAGATCCAAGGGCAACTTGTGGGAATCAGAAGCTCTCTCTCCTTCTGCCATGTGAGTCCTGGCCATTGGACACAGGTCATCGGACTTGGCAGCAGCCACCTTCACCCGTGCACATCTCACAAGTCCTTCTTGACAGTTTTTATCCACAAGTGCTGCCTTTTGCCATAAAAGCATTGGCAGAACAAGACATACCCATAGTTAAGACTTTCTGTTTACTTGTGGGTGTGGGTCCTTCATCCTGTCTTCTCTTTGGACGTCAGCCCCTTGTCCTTAGGCTGCCTGCTAAGGATTCTGTCTCTTTGATAGTATCCATCACTGTGTGTGTCCTTCCTAATGTGTAACTAGTGAAAACGTGGAACCTTTCATTGGCCACTGTCCACACGGATCCATCACAGCCCAGTCCCTAGAGTCTTGAGTATATCTCTACTCGGACGGGTACCAAGGATGCCCTCATTTCCAGCAGACGGGGTGGGGAAACCCACCCACAGCATTCTGGAAGTACAGAAAATCTTAGACATCCACTTCAATGTTGTCCAAAGCAAGGGGAGTGGTTCGTGGAGGAGTGCTGTGTATCTTAATGACTTGATATTTATTGTAATGATTTGTAATAATTTATTTGATATCATCCTGTATGACAAATGTTTCTATGGTGTTGAAGCTTTTAAAGAGGGATCTGTTTTGCCAGAACATAAGGCAAAGATGCACTGTTTTAGAATAGCATAGGTTGTGTGTAAACAACTCAAATGGAGGAAGCACTAAATCCTTAGGAAGCCAGCACCAGCAGTCTGCCCCTTGCTCGCACCTGCCGATCCTCCCCCAGTGGCAGAGCTGGCAGAGCATCCCACCCACTCCTGCAAACTCTGAAGCCCAAGCTTCTCTCTGTCTTATTTAAACAGTGTTGCCATCATTTCCTATCTCTCATTGCTTCCTGCTTCTGTTCTGGTCTCCTGGTGACTCACCCTCTCTGGCTGACCTTGGCCACTTCTCACTGCTGACTTCTGCTTTCCTGGTGATTCCCCCACGACCGTGACTTTCGCCTCTCTGTGTGTATCTGCCTCTGTCCTGTGTCCTCTCCAACCTTTTTTTTTAAGCCACTGACTTTTATCAGGCAGTTCTCTGGAAGTGCTCCATTCTAGAAGCTTTGGTCACATGCAGCCTATGCTCTGGGCAAACAGCCCTGCCCTCTTATAGTCATTGGCCACTCTTTAGCGCTCATTTCAGCTGCCTGGGTGACATCCTGGGTGCCAGGACTGCTGTGAAGGGGACTTTTATTATTATTATTGTGTTGTTGTTATTTTGTTGTTAAAAAGCAAAGACAGGGGATGAGCTGTTGTAGGGTTTTTGTTTGCTTGTTTTGTTTTGTTTTGTTTTTTACACTTATTGTGTGCATGTGTTGGGGTGGGGGAGGTGCATATCAAAGTATTTGTGTGACCATCAGAGGAAACTTACAGAGTTGATTCTCACCTTCCATCACATGGGTCCTGGGAATCGAACAGAGGTCATCAGATTTGGCAGCAGGTACTTTTACAGTTTACCCTCTCAGCCATCTTGCTGGCCCCATGTAGTTTGAGTCCTGATTGTGCTCCTACAGTTAGGTTAAAGGCTTGGTGCAAATGGGATAAGGTGAGATGTAGGCAAAGGAAGTTAGGTCCTGAAAGAGACTCCTTGAAGGATATATTGGGGTCCCAGTTACTCAGCCCCTCCTCCTTCGTGGCCACCTTGACTACCAAGACACGTGCTGCCTCACCACAGACCCCTCCTCATACCCATACCTCCCCCACCCCAACACATGCACACAGTGGGAACAAAGGATCACAGGCAGAGTGCTCAGAAATGGGGAACCAAGGTAAACCTTCCTCCTTGAAACTAAACAGCTTGCATGTTGGTTCTGGTGCCAGAAAGCTGACCTCTGTGTGCGTTCTCCATGCAGAGTTTATGTGCACATGAGTTAAGCTCTCATGCATGTGCACCTCGAATGTGCCTGCTACCCTGGAAGGTTAGAAGAGAGGGCTTCAGAGCCCTAGGAACCTGAGTTATAGATGGCCTTAAGCTGCCGTGTAGGTGCTGGGTCCTCAGCAAGAGTACTCAGTGCATTTAACCCTGAGTATTTCCTGTTGTATTTCTAAGGACACGGAAAGCAGCATGCATGGCTATGTATATGCTGGGGGAAAATCTTGCAAAGGTACTCACCTTTTCAGCTGAGGATAGAAAGTGACAGTGAAGCCAAGACCTTAAACAGCATACAGATTGCTGAAGGCATGCTGCAACAGACACAAAGTCCCTCCATAAAGGCTGGGAGACATAAAGGCTGGGAGACATATGGTCTCAGACTGTTTAAAGAACCACCTGTGTGAGGATCACCTGAACACGAAAACCCCACATACCCTTCGGAGAAAGTTGTAGATGACCAAGAACATAGATTTTACACAATCACTAGAGGAAAGTCACTTAAAGAAAAACACAGCCCCAACAGAGGCCCAGCAAGGGTGGGGGCAAGTGAGAGGCCCTATCTCAGTGTAGAAGGTGGGGAGAGATGGAGGAAAACACCTGACACGAATTTCTGGTCTCTACACACATGCACACACATACACATGCACACGACTGTGCGTGCACATGCATAAATCCCCACATTACACACAAACACGTGCACAAAAATAACGTACACATGTAGATTTTTCTTTTATATAAACATTGTCTTCTGATTTAATTAGTACTTATAAAATGCTATTGATGACATCATGTATAAAGATGTAATTTGTATAATGACAACAGCACAGAGAATAGGGAATTGTTGTACTGGTGTTAAGTTTTGAACGCTGATGTTAAATTATAATTACTCATGCTTTGTTGTTTTAGGATCTTAGTTGTAAAGCTAACAATATTCAGTAAAAGAAAACTAACAGAACAATATATCTACAAAATGAAACAATAAAACACTTCAAATGCCACATAATATCTGTTAAACATAAAATGGAACCCTGATGGGAAGAAAAAAAAAAAAGCAACTCTCATTCTTAATAGGAATGATAGGACAAAGGACCAACAGGAATGCTGCCTTAGTAATCATTACATTAACTGTAAACGGACTAAATGCTCTAATTAAAGAAAACAGACAGGTAAAGAGAACATGTTCCAGATATGGTGTGCTGCCTGTCAGGGACATATTTTAGATGCCAAGAAAAGTATGTTTAAAGTAAGAAGTTGGAGCCTGGGACTGTAGTAGCTCAGCAGTGCTAGAATGTATTCATGAGGCCATGGGCTCAATTCCCAGTGTCATAGAAAAAAAGGTTAAAAGATGGAAAAACATGCACCCACACACAGCGAAGACCTGGAGTGGGTGTGCTCATTCCAGACAAAACAGACTTTTCTACAGGAAAGGGCACACTGTACACCGAGGGAAAGGGAGATCAACCTGGAAGACCTAGCAACTGTAGCAGGCATGCACAGAAACACAGAGCTGCAAATTAAACAGGAAACATATTTTTCTTTTTGTATGTGGCAAAAGCTTGTCCCCCACCCCAGCTTTCTTCTATTCTCTGGAACTTACATAACGTAAATCTAAGCACTCCCTGACAAGGCAGGGTATCGGGTGCTTGAAGGCGTTTCATATCCCTTCTCACTCTCTGTCCCATGCCACACCAGCCCCATACACATTTTCCCAAGATATGATTCCATTTTTCTGTGAAGAGAGCTACTGTGGCATTAATGAGAAGAGGCAACACCCTTTGCAGAATCTCCAATTTGGACAGAAGCTAGTGTGATACACACACACACACACACACACACACACACACACACACACATATTTGGTTTTTCGAGACAGGCTTTCTCTGTATATTCCTGGCTGTCCTGGAACTCACTCTGTACACCAGGCTGGCCTCAAACTCAGAAATCCGCCTGCCTCTGCCTCCTGAGTGCTGGGATTAAAAGCGTGCGCCACCATGCCTGGCTAGTGTGTTATATTTATAATGTTTATATATATTGCGACCCCTTTGGGGTCAAATGACCTTTTCACAGGGGTCACCTAAGAGCGTCTGCATATCAGATATTTACATTATGATTTATAACGGTATATATCGATCGAGCAGGCTAGATCCCAAGTGGTAACTCACCTGCTTACCCCATAGGGCTAACTAAATATTTTCTTTTGTGTTTTACTGGGGATGGGATGGGGGAGAAGAGGTGAGGGAAGGAGTGATCCTTCATTTGAGTCATGCTGATATTCTTTAAGGTTTATTTTTTATTTATAGATATGTATATGCAAATAGTGTGGGTCTCATGGATTCATGTGCTCAAGGAGCTAGAAAAGGATGTCAGATCACCTGGAGCTGGAGTTATGGGCAGTTGTGAGCCACCTTACATGGCTGCTGGAAACTGATGGGCGCTAGGAACTAAGAAGCCCTGGCCCTCTGTCTGGAAGAGCAGCAGGTGCTCTTAACAGCCGAGCCATCTCTCCAGACCTAGCATGGAATACATTATCTCAGATTTGCTGTGGAAGGAAAAACTAAAATATTAGAAAAATTGCATTGAGCATTGAAACCAGTCATCAATTTCTTGGATAAGTCACTTCAAAATAAAAGGCCTTGGGGAATGTAGCTCAGTAGTCAAGAGCTTGCCTAGCATATGAAAGGACCAAGATACACCCTGAAGTACCAAGTATTAACAATAGCAATAACAGTAAGAAGTAGTATATACAACCACAGCATCTTTTGAGTGTATATAGTCACTGTGCTACATGTTACCTATGAACATATGTAAACGAGGTTTGAGAACGAAAGTTGCCGATAGACTCATGGGTTAGGGATTTGATTGCCCGCTAATGATCTTTTGAACAATGATCCAGGAGGCTCTGACATCAACAATGGATTGATCCCACCATAGTTTCCTAAAATGATGGCATTATTGGTAGGTGGTGAAGTATAGGAAGCAAGACTTAGTTGAGGAAGTGGGTCATCATACCCTGTCCTGTAATCCAGTGATTCCAAAGGGGTTGTGACCCCTTTGGGGTTGAATGGCCTTTTCACAGGGGAGCATCTGCATATCAGAAATTTACATTATGATATATAACAGTAGCAAAATTGCAGGTATGAAGTAGTAACAAAAGATAATTTTATGGTTGAAGGTCACTGCGGTTGTCACAGCATTAGGAAGATTAAGAAACACTGTGTAATCTCTTTTATCTCTAACTCCTGGTCACTGTGATGTGAAACTGCTCTGCTCTGCAGGGCCCAGCATGGTGAACGGACACCTTTAAAATTAGGAGCCCAAATCTGTCCCTCTGCCCTTAAGTTATTAGCTTAGAGTTTGGTCACAAGCTAAAAACTAATCGGCAGAACACCTGGAGCCCCTTCTACGGAACACCACTCCCTTTCCGTACGGAGTCTCCATAGTGTCTGGGACGTGTACACCCATCCTCTGAAAACCAGAGAGTCCCCAAGGCCCTCACTGCTGCTTCGTACAAGACCAATGGGGCTCAGGTCTGCAAGTCCTCTCCCAAACCCCACTTAAACTTTGGCCAAACCAACTTCACCTCTACATTTTTCTCCAAATTTCCTGCAGGCAGGGTTTCAGCATTTGAAGGTGATGATGGATTCCATGGGTTTGAGACCAGGCCATCGCCTGTTGAGTGAATGAGAACAAGGAGCTGTGGGTACACCTCAGTTGGTGCTGTGGTTGAGCTTTGCTGATAATGGCACAGTTCTGCAGTGTTCCCAAGCATGGGCATCATGGACCACAACAGACAGGCTACTGAGGAGGCAAAGGAGGGGGTGAAGGGAATCTTGGGGCTACTGGATGGATACCCACTTGATGGCAAAAACTTATTTGGTAGGCAAATGGTGGTACTGTTGGACACCATGCCATCTCAGTCCCATTAGAGCTTTATAAACTCTTGGAACTGTCATATTTTAATTTTTAATTTACTTTTTAGTTATGTGTAGGTGGATGGGTATGTACGTGTAAATAAATGTGTGTGCCCCTGAAGGCCAGAAGAGGACATTGGAGTGTTCAGTCCTGTCCGTTGGAGAGGGAGATGGTGAAGAGCCATCTTTCTGATCTTCTTAGGAACCCATTTGCAGCCCTCTCTCATTTCCGGAACTGCCAATGGGAAAGGAGCTGGAGGATCCTTCTCTAAAACTCACCTTAGAGCATCCATGGCTCTACCTCCCTTGGGCTGCCTACTTCTCTGGGATTTGGCTCAACTCTGATTGCTCCCCAGGATGCAGTCCTCGGCCCATTTTGCTCCTTGGTTCTTCCACAGGCCTTTGGTTCACTCCATTGATGTCTAGCTCACCTCTGGACTCACCAGATAGCGGGGAGAAGTTCACCCAGCTTCTCTGTTTGTCAGACTTTGCGTTTCTGTGAGAAGAAATGGATGGAATAACTTAAAGGGAGGTTTATTTGGCTCATGGTTTCAAGGGCTTGAGGTTGAGCAGGAGAAAGTCAGGGTGATGGGAGCCTTTGGAGGAGGGGCTCTTGACCTACCTCATGGCACACAGGAAGCAGAGGAGTCATACTTCCCAGTGACTTCCTCCACTCCTAAAGTTTCTAGAACCTCCCAAAATAGCACCTCCAGCCAAGATCAAGCCTTTGGGAGCAAGGCCTTGCCTCCTGAACAGCCAAACATAGAAAATGTAGACATTGGTCTACTCCTAACATTGCTATCTCTGCTATACCATGATTACCTCCTCTGAACCTCACTGATCTCATGCTTCCCTTGCTCAGGGGCCAGCCCAAGTCCAATCTGCTCATCATCACTCCAACCCCACTGAGTCTGTGCAACAGGTCAGGCCCCTCCCCGGGAACCTATGCGGTGGCTGAATCAGGACAGGGGGTATAAATACAGTCTTAGTAAAGTTGAGTAGCCTCTCCAGGCCATAGTTTCCTCAGTTATAAACTAAAGACACCAACAGCACCTCTCCCGAGCTCATAGGCTTTCTGTGATGACTGTTTTAATCCCCATAAAGAGACTTAGCACAGTACCCAGTCAGGGCTCCATGGATGGAGGGATGAGTCTGCACTGGCCAATGGCGGTCAACACAATCCATTTGTCTTGCCACAGAAGTTGAGCTAGAGTTGAGTATGTAAACCTGGCTCTTTCAGAGTGACCTGCAGGACTTCAATGGTGAAATTCGCACATGAGGTCTGGAGTTCCTGAACCACTTTCTTTTCTAACCAGGGGAAAGCCAGTATAAAAACAAAGTGGATCAAGCTGATTAGTGAGACAGACGATAAAGTCAAAGGCGCTGGAACCCAGGGCTCACTTAAACATCTCCTACAGCCTCCACACGTAGAATTTCATTAGAACAAAAAGATAATTTGCAACTGAAGATACCCCGATAGATACCCTACATGTATCATTATCACTGTTATTATTTCTGTTACTACTTTCCCATGTAGATCCAACCCTTTGCCTTTTGCTTTCAAGACCCTTTGGCACCGAAACTAGCTGGCTAGGCTGCCCTGTGCTGCGCTGCCACCGCCTGCAAACGCACTGCACAGCCTGTGCTCCTATTCTTAGATGTCATGTCAAGAGTCCCTTTCCCCTGGCATCTGGGGTTGGAGCATCTTGGAGAAAGAGAGGGTGCCGAGTTCTGGTGGCTCAGGTCTGTTGTTTCATCTGCCCACTGTCCTGTAGTCACAGTAAAATCCATGGTAGGTCAGCCTGACTACACACCATGCCTTACACATGCACATCATCTCTCCCACTTCCAGCTACCCATGAGCACCACATGCAGATGTGCATGTGAATGCGTGCACATGCTTGTATGCACGCATGTGCGCGCACGTGCACACACACACCCACACGCACACACACACACCCACACCTCATAACATCTACATACCCCATACACCACACACACATACACCCCCATACCACCCCCCATACACCACACACACACACACACACACACACACACACACACACACACACACACAACACCACACCATACTATATTTATTTTTGGAGCAGAAATTTGAACCGAGAACCTCCTGCATGCATTTGTTGTCCTATTAAGAAACACCCCAGCCCCTGCAAGTGCTATTACTATGCTTCATGTCCAGGATTAGACATCTGCAGCTATGTTTTCAGACTCAATGCTCCCCACATGTTTTAAATACTGGATGCCCAGTTTGCATCAATGTTTGGAGGACGACGGAATGGTTGAGGTGAGGCCTGGCTGGCAGGAGTAGGTCAGTAGGGCCTTCAAAGGTTTATACAGCTCTGGTTCCAACCTGTGCATGCTGCTTCCCAGTGTGGTCTGAGTGAATAATCTCTGCCACGTTTTGCTGCTACCATGGATGGAATCTCTGTGCCCTGTGTTCCCTACCATAACAGCCTGAACTATGAATGCTGGGATTCAAGATGTGTGCTACCATGCCAGGCTTCCTTAGGCTCTTTCCGTTGGGTGTTTTGGTCTCAGTGAAGAAAAATGTAACTAAAACAGGTGTCTAGAGAGGTTATTTAATATAGGTAAATTATGCACCTTTCACGTGTTGAAATGTAAGATCAAGACATCTTGGCACACAAAGTACATTTGGAGGAAAGTCAAGAGTTCAAGGTCATCGGTGGCTCTGTAGTGACGCTAGCCTGCATTATAAGAGTTAACAAAAAAAAGCTATCTCCATACAGTCAAGTAATTTTGCTTTAAAGAGAATTAAACTAAAAATTCTTACACAATGTCTCATGAGTGTGGCTTACACATGAAAGATGGCNTTGGGCTCTAATCAGCCGACCCAGACTTAAAAATAGGCTTTGGCTTGACATCAAGAAGTTGGTAAATAAATGTACATTAACTTCAAATAAAAAGCTGCAGGTCCGTGTGATTCAGTGCTGATGGTATCTNACTCCTCCAGCGCTCTCAGATAACCCACTTCTTTCTCAATCACATCAGAGGGACCTTTATGGTTTTTGGGTTTTGAGTGTAAGAGTTTAAAAACCTAAATGAGATCTTGCNAAACCATATTCTGCAAATTGATGTTTCGTCGTGGGCAACAGTCTCTTGACATCTTTCCATGCTTCGTTCATTCTGTGTGGGATGTTTCTCAATATTGAGAAAGTGTCATAGCAACTTCTTGGAGCCCGTGGACATTTAGGGGTCCTCCCACACTGTTTTTTTTTTTTTTTTTTTTTTTTTTTTTTTTGGTTTTATAAATAAAGTTCCATCAAGCCGCAGGGCCCTCGCTTCTTTGTGCATCTGAGCATATGTGGGTAGAGAAAGAGCTCAGTCCTAATTCAGCTTGTTAAATGGTCCACGAAAGGAAATGAGCTCCTGGAGATTATGAATGAGTAACTTTTTTCCTCACTTCGATCAAGTGCCTGGCTAAACCATCTGAGGGTTAGTTTGGACTCACACGAGGGGACCGTCCGTCGTGGCTGGAGGAACATGGCGGCAACAGGGAGAGGTTACTTGCTCGCTCCTTGGCAGATTAATAGCCAGAGAGAAGAACTCCAGTCCTAAGCCCACTTTCTGCTTTATCCTTTTCCTTCGGTCTAGGACCATGGTCGGTGAGATGCTGCCACACACATTCAGGGCAGGCCTCCCCTCACAGTTAAACCTGTTTGAAAATATCCTTGTAGACCCAGAAGCATAATCCCAGCTGATTAGTTTTTATGCCCAAGTCTTTTTTACGAAAACCTTTTTTAAGTTTATTTTTATTTCATGTACATTGGTGTTTTGCCTGCATGTATTTATGTCTCCTCTGTAACTGGAGTGACAGACAGTTGTGAGCTGTCATGTGGGGCTGGGATTTGAACCCAGGACCTCTGGAAGAGCTGCCAGTGCTCTTAACCTCTGAGCCATCTCTCTGGCATTTTCTTGCTTGAGGCTACCTCCTCTCAGATGACTTTAGCTTGTGTCAAGATGACATAAAACTGACTGGAGTACTAGATCTTGTGGGGAGACAGGAAGAGGAAGACGGGAGGGTTCGGGTAAGTGGGTGGCCAAGGAGGGGGTCACCCAAGCCTGGGCTTCCAGGGACAGGTGGTCTATCTGTCTACCTCGCAGTGTGCACTAAACTCATTAGGACCATTTGGCTTGATGAAGGGAGAAATGGAAGGTGCATTGGGAAAAGCTGACCATGACCAGAGATGACAGCAGAAAAGCATACAGTGTGCTCAGACAACCAAGGCTTTATGTATGACCTCATCAGCATCAGCCCCTTTGAGGTCCATAGACACCAAGGGATATGGGAAAAGCTGGAGAGACTTAGGTTTGTCTGTAAAAGAAGATGTGTGCTGAAGGTAGGGTAGGAAAGTTAAGGCTGTGTCCAGCAGCTCCCTGATTTGAATGCAATGAGCCCATTTTCTTCATAGGTTTCTCAGCAGTGCAAGGGTTTGCTGGAGCGATTACCATGGCAGCAGGGGGCAGATATTTCTATTTTGGATTCTGGGTATAAGAAAAACAAGGTATTGCAGAGGTAGGAAGGAACCATCTATTTTCATTGATTACTTATCCATACCCATAAACTTCTTCTCATTGACCCATGAATTTCTGTACTCAATTTATCTCATTAATTCTATAAAACATCTAACGCACCTTTACTCAATCTACAAAGACAACATGCAGCCACCAAGAATTCAGCCCTGTTCCAAATAAGCTTCCTCTGGAGCCAGCCTTCTACAGAGCCATGTGGATGTCAGACACGCAGCGGCTCAGTCACGCTGACATTGCTGGGATGCCTGGATTGTGCTGGAATCCCAAGGTGCCAATCACAGGCCAGGGAGAAGCCAATGGCTGAGAACAACAGTGCCAAAGTGCACACCATCCATGCAGAGGGAGGGCAGTGGTGGTCAGAGGGGACTTGACCTGCAAGCTGGGGATGACAGAGACCTCCCAAGCAGAATGACACCTGTCAAAGATGCACAGAAGCATTCCAGGACACAGACCAGAACCTCGCCCTCTTCCTGATCCCCAACCAAAAGAATTACCCTCAAAACACCCGTGAGTAAATACTCAGCTATATTCAGGGCTTGGAGACTCAGGTTCAGGATAACGATCAGAATGTGTTGTCCACCTCCCCAATGCTACACCAAGAAGCTCACAATAACCCGCTTACTCTCTCAGCTCTATGGGGAGGCCTGCCCCATTAAAGAATCATCCTTATTTTATGAAGAAAGAAACTGAGGCTAGCTGGGAGTTGTACTCATGCCTGTGATGTCAGTCCTGGGGAGGCCAAGGCAGAAGAGTCTCCGAGGCTTCAGTGGCCTGCACCACAGAATTGGTTTCTGTCTCTCTTACTTTGTCTTTTTTAAAGGAAAAGAAGAAACAGGAGCTAGGAAGGGATAAGACACGCACTCGGGGGACTGGGGGTGTGACTCAGTCGGCAATGTGGTGTGCAAGCCCCGGGTTAGCTCCTTAGCACTGAATAAGCCAGGCGTGGCCCATGGCAGTGTACACCTTAATCCCAATAGTGGGGGGGGTGGTAGAGACAAGAGAATCAAGAGTTCAAGGTTACTCTCAGCTACATAGCAAGTTCCCTGTCTCATAACACACACACATATACACATATATGTATATATACACACATACATATATATATATATACATATATGTATAAATTTAAGATATGATATATAATGTTATATTTATATTATATGTATATTATATATTATACTATATATAATATACATAATATATAAATCCTACAGCTAGGCTTCTTTAACTTCCTTGATCACCCCTTTCCTCACTTTCTGAGACAGAGTCTCTCACTGGACCTGGAGCTCAGAGAGTCTCTGGCATCCACCTGTCTCCATCTCTCCCCACCCCAAGTCCTTGGGTTACAGACGTGTGTCCCCTGCCTAGCTTTTCCATGGGTGCTGGAGTCCGAACTCAGGTCCTCCTGCTCGCACGGCAGCCACTTCACCCACTGCTATCAGGCAGCCTTCCCAGCGGTCCCTCTTTTGATACAGCCTCACCGAGCTGACCCGGTAAGTCTTGAATGCCCAGGTTCGAGGGGTCATCTGGCCACCTCTTCATGAGTGCTGGTGTTCTAGGTGAATGCTTGCATGCCCAGCTCCGAGTCTCGAGGAGCAGTTGGCGCTGAGGGACACGGAGAGGCCACCTGTCTCAATGAAACCACGACTGATTAAAGTAGCCCATTAATGTGAAGCTCCTCTTTAGGCTGTTCTCCGTCCTATATGAGGACCGCACCCACTTGTTCATGCCCTGGTGTTGAGGTTGCCTTTGCTAGAGGGTACCAAAGCGTCAGCGTTCCACTGACCTCTCTCACAGTGGCCCCCCTCCAGTCCCAATGGTAACTGCTAGTGCTTTGCTGAGCTCAGAGCTGCAGTATCCCCCCCGGAAGTCTGTCTGTCTTCCTCTGTGCTGAACAGACTCCCACTTCAAGAGAAAGACCCTAGCTGAGAGAAACATAAGGGATTGGTTATGCTCCCCATAAATTCGCATGTAGCTCATGAGAATAGAGTTTGGGAGAAATTTCCAAGCTCGGAAGGCTTTTTACTATAGCTGATCTTTGACTATGAAAAATAAAATCTGTGGCTCCGTATAAATGGTGGGAGAAAGGACATAGCTCCCACGGGTGTTTACTTAGTGTGAGGCTCCTCTTGAGCTGATTCTGTAACAAGATTTCATCACTGAAAGTGATTCACCCAGAAGTGATAATCTGTCCAGAAAGTCTGTCAAGACATACTCTGGTCCCCGGAAATCCCACAGTGAATGTCAAAAGGCGTTTAAGTCTCACTTTCCTGAGATAAAGAGAGAGATACCATGACCTGGAGAACTGCAGCCTTCAATCGAGAGAGAGAGAGAGAGAGAGAGAGAGAGAGAGAGAGAGAGAGAGAGAGAGAACACAAGCACTCACACATGCCTGAATGCAGGTGCCCAGAGTGCCCAGAGTCTCATGTAACTGTGACCCAGAATATGGGCCCCGGACACACAAAACTCGGGTCTTCTGCAAGGACAGTCAGTGCTTTTAGCACCTGAGCCACCCTGGGTGTTTGTTTGTTTGTTTGTTTGTTGTGTTTACCACTAGTGCGTGTGAATGTTGGAGTGCCTCTGCCACAGTGTAGCTGTGAGAGGGTGACTTCAGGGTTTAATTCTCTCCTCCCACCTTTGCGTGCTGTCTGGAGACCTAGCTCATACCACCAAGTTTGCAAAGCATGCGCCTTTTAACCCGATGAGTTATTTCTTTGGCCCATAATGTTTTTAGGAAGGCATCTTATGCCTTCTTAATGTTTTTAAGATGTTTTTAAGAAGGCATCTCACTATGTATCCCCGAGTGGCCTAGAATTTGTCATGTGGACTAGGCTGACCTGAAATTCACAAAGATCTGCATGCTTGGGAATAAAGGATGCACTACCATGGCTGGCCCTCTGTTCATTTTTAAAAATTTATTTTTACTGGGCTGGCAAAATGGTTCAGTGTATAAAGACACGATTAACCCTAACACCTTGTGTTTGATCTCTAAGACACACATAATGGAACTTGCCCGCTCACTTCCACATGTATGTCGCGGCATTTGCATGTGAGTATGCACGCGCGCACACACACACACACACACACACACACACACACACACACACACATACACCCACCCACCAAAAAAATGTAAAAATGTGTGTGTGTGTGTGTGTGTGTGTGTGTGTGTGTGTAGCTGCACAGATAGAGACCAGAAGAAAGCATAGTATCCCTTGGAGCTGGAGTTACAGACATTTTCAAGGTTCTCATCTTGCTATGTGGGTGCAGTTCTAATGCTTGTTCAGCAAGAACTCTAACAACTGAGCAATTTCTTTAGCCTATTTTTTTTGTTTTGTTTTCTGCTTTGTATTTTTTTTTCTTATTGTTGTTGTTGCTGATGTGAATAAGTCTTATTTTGTAGTCCAGGCTGGCCTTCAACTCATAGCTCTCCTCCTGCCTCAGCCTCCCAGGAGGATTACAGGAGGGAGTCACCACACCCATGCCCCCTCACTTGGCCTCTCTTTGGAATCCTGGTTCCTCCCTAGCCAATTCAAACTGCAGCTTGTCTTGAACTACTCCACATGCCCACGCCTACGTATGTGGGGCCCCAGACACAATGAGAAAGCCAGTAATAATTCTTCAGTGTCGTTGGCTTGCCCTGATGGAGCCTCTCTGCTGGTTCCGTTTTCCCTCTCCCCAAGAGCCCCCTCTTCCTTCCCTCCTTCCCTCCATCTCTGTTTCTGCACACAGCTTATCAAGTAGAAGGAGTTGCTGGTTTTCAAAGTCCAGGTGTTGAGAATGCCTGTTGAGTGCAGCAAGCTGCAAATCAAGGCTATTGGGCTGTGTCTGTGGATTGCATCCAGAAAAACCTTTGCTTCTGCTGATTTTGAGACAGAGTTTTAAAACTGTAGCCCAGGCTGGCGGCTACCTTAAGGCAATCTTGCCTTACTGCTTGTTTCTGGAATTTCAGGTTAAGGATGACATGCCCGGCTTATAAGTGACTTTGTGCTTCCAAAGATTCTCTGCCTGGAATGTGTCTCATAGCAGGGACAAATCTCATTTGTCTCCAAGAGAGGACACTAAAGTGGTGTTACAAGACCTAGTCATGGCCAAGCTGAGATGGTCCAAGTTTCCTGACTTGGCGCCTCTATGGCAACAAAATTTCATTACAGACGGACCCAGCCTTTTAAAATTATAGCTTCTAATTTTCCGGGCTAGTTAAGTTCCAATGCTTTTCTAAATGCTTCATAAATCACAGCTCATGTGGTCTTCACATTACTGCTCCGAAGAACCTGCCTCAATTCCCCTCAAACCGATGGGAAGACCTTGGCACAGAGAGGTTGAAACATTTTTTCTGAAAGTCACACAGCATCCATATTTACACCCAAGTGCCTCTTACTTGGAAGGTCATGATTTCTGTGATAGAGAAGAACTGCTTACAAGGCATTATGATGTTTGAGGTTGGAAACCCGAGTCAATCTACTTCATCCCAGAGATGGTCTTTAAGTGTGAAATAAAATGACATTTAAAACCCTTTGTCCTTTGGACACTCCAGAAGTACAGATGATCTCCTCTGTCTGCTGTGTGCTCCCTCAGGTCTAACCCAGAGCTGAAAGGAGAACCCAGACTCTGGATCTGTCTGTCCACAACTCATAGCCACTGGCTGGTCCCATCTTGGTCTGGTCTTGCTGGCTCTGTCTTGTGTTTTCACATTAATCAAAGCCCCCTTTAGAAAAGGTTCCCTGGTCTCCAGTGCCCTGGGACTGACAAAGTTTTCCACTGACTACCCCCTCTATCTCCACTCGCCACTCCCACTCCCCACCCCCACCTCCTGCTCCCCTCCATTCCTATCACACTAGTTCTTCACAGGAGTTCCTCAAGACATCATACCTACCTCCTCGGAAATTTTTAGGGGCTTGGCATTGCCTGGGGTGCCAATGCCAGGAACCCCACAGTGAGGAGGAGGCCAGCTCTCAGGCCCCCCCTGGGCTATGGATTTGCAGGGTCTGGCAGGGACCTGACTGTCAGCCAGTTGATTTCTTTTTCTCCCCAAACAGCACAGTCTTTTGCTAGGCAGCTGGGTCCTGTGAGGCCTTCAGCTGAGCCTGTCACATCCCCAGGCTGTGTCCCTGCTCTGTTTACCCCCTTCCCCCTGTTTAAAGGACTTCCCCCAAGTCCTTCGGTCTCTGAACAGCTGGCCTCAGATATTAGATAGAGCTTTTTCTGTGTTCACCACAAGCTTGTGAACAAAAGGGTTTTAAGAACCCTGATCATGAGCAAGGTCTTGGGAAGATGAAGTGTTAGGAAGACTTCAAACAATTGCCATCCTTGTGAATCTCGGAGCCTGTGCCCTTTCCGAGCTGGGCCTGCTGGGGACTCTGTCTCGGAATTTAGGAGGAGGCTCAGTTTCCTCTTCCAGCCTCCTCATCGGCCTGACATGGGAGATCTGCAGATGGCCCTGGGTGGGCATCAAAGCCCCAGCCTCTGTCACATCTGCTGTTTGTCCTGGTCAGAGGGTGCAGGGTACCACTGAGGCAGGGCTCTTGCATCTCCCAGAGAGTAAAGGCAGTGCCCCAGCCGGGGCCTCCCTCCCTTCAGTGCTCCCTGACTGAAACATGGTCCTGAGAACTCATCACCATCCTAGACTTTCAAGGCAGGGAAACAGTTGGAGACACAGTGTGCAGCTCACCCAAAGAGGCTTCCCAAGCTCGTGTGCAAGGGGACTGCGATTTGCAGCCAGCCTTCAGATCACAATGATCTGGGATTTCCCAGGCATCTTGGGGGAAGGGGGCCACATAGAGGACTCTCTGGTTCTTCTGCCTCCCAATTTCCAGGTAGGAGCAGCTAAACCAGTGGAGCTTGCCTTACGTTTTCCTGTATTTATTTTTAAATTTAAAATGAACACTTTGGAGTGTGACTGCGCACGTGCGTGTGCGTGTGTGTGTGTGTGTGTGTGTGTGTGTGTATACCTTTTCATCAGAGATTAGCTTGAGTGACTTATCTCTTTCCTACTTTCTTCTGGGGGGGGATAAACTCAAGTTGTCAGGCTTAGACTCTACCACCTTATACTGCTAAGCGACATCACTGTCCCAACCCACCCACTAAGTTGCCCTGGCTAGCAGGTCTAAAGGCCCTGCCTTGGGACCAGGCTAACCTTGAACTTATGGCAATCCTTTGCCTCTGCCTCCTGAGAATTCGGGTCAAAGGCATGGTCCATCATAACAACTTTTTTTCTAAAGACAGGGTTTCACACTCTGATCCCAGGCTGTCCTGGAACTCACAGAATCCCCCTGCCTCAGCCTCCCAGGTGCTGATATTACAGGTGTCAGATCAAGAGGAATTTTCTCATTTCCATTACCCTTCTGGCTTCCATGAACCCCGGAAGCAGATGCGTTTCTTGTTTGTTTGCTTGTTTGTTTATTTGTTTGTTCTGAATGTGTCACTTTTGTGCCATCTGAATCCCAGGCTACTTGCTAAGGTTTGCTGGCAGCTCAGCCTGACTTGAGCCTCTTCATGGTCCTGCCTCACGTGGCACCAGAAAAGTCAAAGCTTAGAGAAAAGTGACAGATGGAAGGAAAAGGCTCCCACAGCCCCCAGAGCTCCGTGAAATCCTTCCTTATGGGATTTGCCTTGTTGGAGAAGCCTGGGGGCTCACAGCAGAAACCCACAGTACACACTCATTACAGTGAAAACGTGACTCCAAGTCTCCGGGAGGGGGAGCATAGGGGAGAGGGGAAGGAAATGATTGGCACGGGGGCTTGTTCGTCCTGCTCATTGGCACCGAGCCTGCCCTTCTCCTCCCAGTCCCAAAGAAGAGGCCTTTGAAACATCCCAAAGGAGAAGCAGCCTGAGTCCAGAGACAGGGAGATGCTCCAGGTGCCCGGGAGGGTTGAAGACGATTGCCCCGACAAGACATATCTGGAGGAATTTAGGGACACGGCTGGGTAGAGGCAGAAGCATTTCCCTGTCCTAGGCCTTGTGCTCTCAGAGTGGGTGGCCATGGGCTGTCCATGAGGATTTTCTCATTGTAAGAATAGGGCAGTGTCACTAAGTTTATATGAGGACCACGAAGAAGACTATGGAGCAGAAGCTGAAGACTTTCTCACCACCCGCACACTGTCACAGCTCCTCCCTATTCAATGTATGTCTTCATCGTCTTCAAAGCTGTTATTATATTATTATTACTGTTAGTAGTAGTAGCAGTAATAGTGGTGGTGGCGGTGGTTTATGTGTGTGTGCAGTGTCTGCGGAGGCACTGGATGACTCAATGGGTTCTGAACTCTCACTAGGTTTTGGGGTGAGCACCTTTACCTGCTGAGCTATGCCACCCACTCTTCTTCATCTTCTTTATTTTTATCTTGTTTTTAGCTGAGGCTAGCCTGGAGGTCAATATATAGATGGCAATGGCTTTGAACTCCTGGTACTCTTGTCTCTGCCTAACAGGGCGGGGTTCCCAACGTGTTACCTACCATGCATGGCTGTCTGTCCTTCACCTCAGTTGTAGAGTTTCTTGCTGCCTTTATAAAAACTCATAGACAAAACATCTTTCTTTGTGGAACTTTCCTGTTGATAATGAAAACACTTGTCCAGAACGGAGAAATTAGCGCAGCTGAGGACAGCTGGCTGAAGGTAGGGCTTCCATCATCGCAGGGGTAGATGAGTTCTGTGCCCTGAAGCCCAAGTCAGCCAATGATGAGCTTCTATGCTTAGCCATCCTATGCACCCCACTCTAGCTGCTTTCAGGTATTTCTAAGCTATCTGAAGCTGTGGAAGGTGCCTACATAGGTGTACATATGTAGGTATGTATGTATGACATATGTATATATGTGTGTATATATGTAGGTATGTCTTGTTGTTTGCTTTCAGTTTTCATTTTGAAACAAGGTTCGCTGTATAGCTCAGTTTGGTTTGGAACTCATTATAGCCCAAGCTGGCTTTCAACTCACAGTAATTCTCCTGCCTCAGCCTGCAAGAGCCATGAGGACAGGTATAAGCTACAAATGGTCTGCTTTTTTTATTTTAAAGAATGTCTGCCATTACAGTTTTCAGTTATTTCCTTGTTTCCCTAAATGTTGTGGTGCTGAAGATGGACCCTGGGGCTTTGTACCTGGCAGGTAGTTTCTTACCACTGAGCTACATCTGCAGCCTCCTAAAGATGGTTTGTGCTGCAGCCTCTGGGCACACACACACACACACAC
The DNA here is from genome assembly GCF_900095145.1 of Mus pahari. NCBI lineage: Eukaryota > Metazoa > Chordata > Mammalia > Rodentia > Muridae > Mus > Mus pahari. Next base: position 142,261,041 of record NC_034591.1, read on the forward strand.
ACACACACACACACACACACACACACATATACACATACATATATATATATATATATACACACACACACATATCTATCTGTCTGTCTGTCTATCTATCTATCTATCTATCTATCCATCTACCTACCTACCTACCTATCTATGTGCTAGAGTTTCCAAGTAGGGTAAGAATTATGTGGTAGCGGCAGCAGTGTGGCTGGGGGAAGCTTCTGGGGTGTCCACTACAACTAAGTAACCATGAGATACCATATCCCTTCTTGATGACTCCTGTGGTTTTCTTGGTGGGAAAAGAAGGTCCTTGTGCATGCTAGGCTAGGCAAGCATACAACAATTGAGCTATCCCTCGGCCCCGCCCCCAAAGGTTAATCTTAATTAGTCTGCCTGCTTCATGGAGAACCAAGTGAGATAAAGTTTGGAAAGTTGTTTGCAAGGATAAAGGGACACGTAGCTGTGACTGCTGCCAGGCTTTGGCTCTGCGGTTGTCAGGAGACGGTGCCCTGCCAGAAGGCGTGGGAGGAGAGGGGCTTTTGAAGCCAGCAGCAGTTGGAACTCTGAGTGGAACATGGCCGGCTGAGCCTGCGGCCCACACAAACCACCCACCACCCTCCTGGCTGGCCTGCATCAAGCCCTAGGAAGGGCAGAGTTTCTGTGGAAACTGGAGCCAGCCATGCCTGCTGGACCAGGCTGGCTTGGGGTGGGGGCGGGCCAGAGCCACATGGTGAAGACCACATGGGCATGGAGGGGGAGCGACAGCTGGGCGGTAGGGAGCTGGAGGTGGCCAGAGCTTTGCTCCAGCCAGCCTGCTCTGGGCCTAGGGGCAGCTGCCTGCTCCCGGCTTAGGCAGTTCGTGGGGGGCTGGATGAGGTTTGGACAGCCTGTGGGTGGGACACCAGAGAGGTCTGGGGCCATCAGGCAGGGCAGAAGGTGCACACCCTCTACCCAAACCAGAAGGATTAGGCCTGGCAGACCCTGACCGTCTCTTCTGTGGAGAATGCACCTTACCCTGCTAGCTAACAAGACCGTGGAGCGCTCCTTACTTCTGATGTGCAATGTTAAGCCATACAACAGCCTCTGCCGGCTCATCCCCACAGTTGCTCTCCTTCCAGTTCCTCTAGACTTACATGTGAGTCCCCTCCAGAGACTTTTTCAGTCCCCTCCTGTTAGCACCTACCTCTTCCTAGTCCCTCAGGCTCCCCTTTTGCCTGACTACCTGACTCAAAAGGGTGGCATTCAGGAATGAGGCCACAGAGAGGCATTTGGGGGTGAGTGTGGCCACTTTAGCACTCAAGACTTGTACGGCTGGCTCTCAGGAAGGCTTTATCCTTCTAGACACCGTTGTCCCCTCACCTGGCTTCTAATGTCAACTCAGGACCTGTATTCCTGTCTGTGGTACACACTTTAAGTCCAGTTCAAGCCACACAGTGTGGTTTTAAACCTATGTTTTCCCCACACAGCTATTACCCGAGAAACCCTGGCTGGCCTCTATTCCCTAAGGAGTGTGTGCCACTTGTCTCTTTTGTTGCTTTGAGGGGGGCAGGGTCTTGCTATGGAGCTCATATTGGCCCCAAACTTGCAGTCCTGACTCAGCATGTACCATCGTGCCTATCACTAAGATTTGTTTCAACTCCTCTCTGTTTCCATGGCTTTGAAAAGAGTGTTTAGTCTGTTTTCTGTTGTTGTTGTTGTTCTCTTCTTCTTCTTCTTCTTCTTCTTCTTCTTCTTCTTCTTCTTCTTCTTCTTCTTCTTCTTCTTCTTCTTCTTCTTCTTCTTCTTCTTTTCCTCCTCCTCATCCTCCTTCTTCTTCTTCCTTCTCCTTCTCCTCTTACTCTTTCTTCTCTTCCTTTCCCCCTCCTCTTCCTCCTCTTCCTCCTCTTCCTCCTCTTCCTCCTCCTCCTCCTCCTCTTCTTCTTCTCCTCCTTCTTCTCCCCTCCTACTTCTTCTCCTTCTTCTTGCCAGCTCCCTTCTTCCTTTGTCAACATCTCACTTTGGACAGTCCCAAGTGCTGAGATTATAGGCAGGAACCACTATACCTGGCTCATAGTCTGTTTCTGTTTCTATAATTGAATGCCATATGTTTATTTAGATCATGGATTTTAAGAGGATGTCTATGGATGTAGCCTGAATGTCTAATGGGGATGCCACGGTGTGTACAGTCAGCACATAGCCAGATAGACAGCCAGCTAGTTCAGGCTAAAGGGATGACCCTCAGGACCTCACCCATTCCTGATCACATCCCCTCTGCAAAGTCTCGCTCTCTAAATATAAACTTGGGGGCTAAGTGTCTTAACACATGACTTTGAGGGGATCATAGTCAATACATATCAGAGCTTCAGCTTCCTCATCCTGAAAAGGAAAAGAAATGGGGGTTCTTTCCAATGGAAAACTCAGTATTAACCAGAGTAGACTATGAAGATCTCTCATATGAACTGAACATGTTCCTTTTCTTTTAACTCTCACCCTAAGACGCTTTAGCATCACTGCTGTGTTAAGGACCTCCTCTCCATCCCTGTGCCAGCCTTCATCCAGCTTTGCTCTCTGCTTGCGCTCACACTCAGAACTCTGTGCCCCCCACCTTTACTTGGCATCCCTGCAGTTTCCCGGAGAGACCCCAGGCTCCTCTGCATTGTTTTCTTGAGCTTTTGCCCCCCCCCCCGATGCTCCTTCCCTTGGTGGCACGCTCCCTCCACGTGGCCCTTGGAGAGGTCAAGAGACTTGCCTGAGCATGGATCAGGAGCCATGATGAGAAGCCAGGCTTTGCTCAGCCTAGAACTCACAGCCTCACTGCCGATCGTTTCTCACCTTCCCACCTCAGCTACTCAGACAGCTTGAGGACACCACACTTCAAGTCCGCCATTTCTTCCCAAGACCCCACTTCAGGTCAGTCCTTCCACCTGTGATTCTCACATGCCCGTTTAGGAGACAGCACTGCACACACACACACACACACACACACACACACACACACACACACACACGCTCTGCAAGCTTTCTCAAGCGTCTCTTTAAATTTTTCCTAGCCATCCTGAGCCCATGGATGGTCATCATCCCCACCGCCATCACAGTGAACTCTGTCGTCTCTTCAGATGCGTCAGGTAGTCCTTGTGTGATGCCCTCTGCCCCCTCTGTGGGTCTGTGAAGACCTTGAGGGTAGCGATCCAGTTTCTGTCATTACCTTCGTTTACAGAAATGGATACTAATCCATGTGCCCAGTAGATTCTTCTGAGGGTGGTAGCTTCCGAAGCGCACCTTATTAGCATAAATAATAATGAGACTTTATTGGCTCCTTTTCCAGCTGTAGATGCTCATCCTAGTGGGACAGTGGATGCTCCTGTCTTTACACAGCAGGAAGAGGCGATGGGTTACAAGCTGGTTTCTAGGATCCAGGGGATGTTTGCCCAAACGTTGAGACTTGCTGTGTCTAGTTTGAACTTCACACTGGGGATCTTTGGAGGAGCCATTCCGATTACGAACTAAGACCCTCTCATGGTAAGCCACCGCTTGGTCTCACTTCTACAGGGGAAGTGGGTCACACAAGTAGAGAGTCGGGACTTGAACTCTGGGTTGGAGACCCGTCATCTGAACCAGTCACTCCTGGGGGATCAGAGACTAGTTACTACAACTCACTAATGAGTCAGTAGTGCATAGTTTACGAGCAGGAATCTAAAGGCCCCATTTCTTCCAGCTTTTAAGTCAATGAGTGAAGCAAGCCATTAAACTGATAATGACATATTCAGAGATGATACCCGCAGCCAGGGCACCACAGGAGCACCTGAGAGGAGTGCCTTACATGGATGTTCAGAGCTGCTGAGGGGGCCTGGAAGGTCCCTTCCAACAGAGATGAGAACTGCACGCATGTGCACACACGTGTATGTAGGACAGGGGTGTTGCTGTGTAATCCAGGTGGTCCTTCAGCTGGGACTCTGCTGCTCCTTTCCGTCACCCTCCTCTCCATGTTATGGTTGGAGGTTTGCGCCACCACCCCTGAAAAAAAATAGGTTTCACACTTTTTCTGCAGTGGGTCTTGTGTCTTCCCTCCATCACTGTCTGGGATAGGTGGACTTCGCTATTATCAAAGTCAACTGCAGGATAAATTAAAGGCCAAATCACATGTCCCCTAAACCCAAACAGAAGTGTGTTGAGGCACTTCCTGAATTTGTGTTTTGGGGACCAGTTATTCCTTGTGATGTTGGGAAGGATTAGAGAGGGTGGGTGACCAGATGTTAGAAGAAAACTGATTTCATCTTCTCAGGAAAGCCACCCTGTCACCTCAGGTTAGCCACCCTGTCACCTCAGGTTAGCCTATCCTTTTTGCCCTGAGGCTGCAGTAGGCCTTCCGCAGGAATGGAAGCAGGAAGGGGGAGGCAGCTATTTCCCAGAAGAGAGTGGTTTCAAACCCAAGGTCATGGCTGCACGGGGCAAAGGTTGCCAGTGCTCGGAGTCAGGGGATGAGGGGCTGCCTGGGAAACCCAGGAAGCTGCCAAGAGCCTTCTACCCAGGGATCCCAGTGGTATTCTGAGGAAATGGGGGTGGGGGTGGGGTGCCAAGGAGCACAGTGGGAGAAGGCTGTTGATGGAAATGGGTTTCGTTAAAGTTCTAGAACCTTCTTTAGGGTGGTGAGAGTATGGGGTTGGGGGTCAGTAACCTTGGACTAAGCACCCGAATGTCACAAAAACCCTCATGGCCTAGTTTTCCAGGGAGAGTTTTCCACAAGGAGAAAGGCTTCATACACTCAGTGTTCATCTCTGTCAGGGATGCTTTACCAAGCATGGTGGCTTTCTGTGCTTTATTCCATCCTGGGAAAAAGATAACGTTCTGGTAGATTTAGGCTCCACAAAGGGAAGTTTGAGGACCCATGGAGTCCCCTATACTCTGTCACTATTACCTAAGTCTTATGAGTGCAGAAGGCAGGGTGCTGCCATACAGGATGAGAGGGAGAGGACAAAGGCTGGTGATCTGGCAAAGTTCTCTGTCTGTCTGTCTGTCTGTCTGTCTGTCTCTGTATCTCTGTCCATTTCTCTGTGTCTCTGTCTCTGTCTCTGTCTCTCTCTCTCTCCTTCAAGCCCCTGTGAGCCCCTTACTTATCTTCCCAGTTAGGTTTCCAGGACCTCAGCTGGTTTTACCCAGCCTGATTGTTAAGCAGTACCTTTCTCTTTGGTTTAAAGCTTCCACGACTTCATACTGTCCCTGCTTAGTCTCCTGGCTTCCAAGATCCAGCAGCACTCCCCTGTCTGTTAATGGTCTCATCAAATTAAAGAAAAGATGTCCGTTTGGAACTGTTCTCATTACAAAAGTGAACTGTTCCCAGGGCTGCTGACCATTCTTCCCAATACAACAGGGGTCAGATGTGGCAGGTGAATCCTGGCTGAAGGAGAGAGGAAGCACCGAGGTCCACATCCATGGTGCTGATGACATGAAGTCCCCTGAGGCATACACAATTATATCAAGCAAGCAGTGACATTGGAGTCAGCTGTGGGAATACACAGCGGGGTCGTCTTCACATCCCCGCGGATGGTGACAGAGCCAGCGAAGATTGTAGAAGGTGAGATTTGATTCCAAACTTGGGGGATGTAAGGGTGCTGATGGGGAGAGGGAGGGTGGGGACACTGCCTATGCACAGGAAGATTTGAGCACAGGGTTGGGAGTGCTGTGCCTTGGAGTATGAAGGGCTGGATGAGGGCACATCGTGGCTGTTCGGGGTGAGGTGAATACTGAGGACAAAAGTCCAGAGAGGCTGGAAGGGTGATGTCAGAGATCCAGTCCAGTTACAGACAACTTGCTCAGCCACAGGCATCCTCTCGCAGGGCCACAGGGAACTCCAGGATTGCTCGTTGCTAGGAATCAGGATGTGAACGGAAGCTAATGGTGAGGGGTGGTGAGGTCTGGATTCTCCCAGGAGCTCTGATTGCACAGCCTGGCCGGGTAAGACAAGACTCCTGAGTTTTCTCCAGCATGTGGCTGCCCTCCAGATTCACAGGCTCCCAGGCGCCAAGGAAAACCCCACACAGAGTCCCGCAAGGCAGACAGAATGCTGGCCTTCGAGAAGAGAAGAAGGGTCTCTGACACGAGGAAAGTACCCAGATCTCAGCCCAGATGTTGAGGACCCATCACCCTGCCCCCATCCTTGCTCCACACTGCTTCTCAGCTCATTAGAGTCATGTCTTGCCACACACACCTCTTGTCTTCACTCTTTCCTGGCATCCTCGATTAGGTGTGTGTGCAGAGACAAGCCAGACTGACTCCACATCAGATGCCTCTTAGTAAGCGTGCCTTCCCCAGCATCCCCTCCAAGCCATCCCTTTCTGTGCCCTTTCCTGGGGCACCAATCCCTCTCACCTGCTCAGGAATGAAATATTTTGGATTGGCATGTGGAAGTTCACTCTCCTTTTACCTATGTTCCCTCACAACCCCTCATTCCTGTGCTGTGTGCTATATGCAGACCATTATGCCTTGGTAAAGGACTTGATCATCAATGCCACGGTCTCCAAATGTGTCATGGAGGGTGACCAACATGTGTGGAGACTGCAGGGGAAGAACACACTTCCATTGATTACTTATTGATTTATTTTTGAGACAAGTTCATAGCAATCCTTCTGCCTCAGCCTCCTAAATTCTGAGGTTACAAGAATGAGCCACCATGTCTGGTTATTTAGTTAAAGAATATGGCCCTTAGTTATTAGTGTATTGACACTGATTCATTAGTAATAACATAAGCTGTAATAATGAAGAATTAGCAGGGAAAACTGGGTTCAAGATGAATGGAAACCCCCCAAACTGCCTTTAAAACCTTGTAAACAGAAACTTATTGCAAAACAAAAATGTCGTAAAATACCATTCTTTATTTTTTTTAAAAAATAAATCTCTCTCATGTGTATGTGTGTGTGTGTGTGTGATATATACATGTACACATGTTTATATGTGTGAGAGGGTGGGCATGTACATGTCTGCATGTGTGTCAAGTGCACATACTCATGTGTACAGGTGTTATGGAGCCCCAAGGTGGATACTGGCAATCTTCCTCCATGTTCTTCACTTCATTCATTGAGGTTAGATCGCTCAATAGAATACAAAGTTTACCAGACCAATTTGTCCAAGGGATTTCATTTTCACCTTCAGAGCCTTGGGGTTATAGGTGGGCTGCCATGCCCCCCAACAGTTAGGTGGGTTCTGGAGACCTGCAAGTGTTTTAAGCACTAAGCCACCTCCACAGCCCTGTGCTGTCCTTTGCATGGCCAGCACTCACGTGTGCACTGTGTCAAAGACATCATGCACTTATAAAACCACAGCAGAGCTAAGCTAAGGGCTCAGTGGCAAGAGTGGGACTCAGAACGCAAGTGTCCGGAGGGAGGTGACCCGGCTGCCATGAAGTCTTTGGTTTCTCAGTGACCCAGGGGCTCAAGCCCTTCCTTTCATTCCTTTCCTCTGTTGGTTGATTTGGCCTCATCTACAGAGTCTAAGGTGGCTTGTCACCACACGCATGCTTCCAGAGGCAACATGGAGGAAGACTGGCGGGTTCAAGTGTTCATGCACCATTTCTGCTCAAGTCCCACTGGCCAAAATGTTATTCAGATGGCCTGTGGTTGAGGGCATGGGACATGCAGTGTTCACTGTGGTTGGCATTTGAGGGTAATTATAATGTGACAATGAACAATGTGACAGTTAGCACTCTTCGCCACATTAGTGGCTTTTAGAATATATAATGCAATATAATATATAATATAATTAATATAATATCTAGCTGTTCATATATTGAAATGGTTGCTCAACATTTCTGTTTGGTTTTGGTTTGCTCTTTTGAGACAGTGTCTCACCATATAGCCCCAACTGTCCTGAAACTCCCTATGTGGACCAGGCTGGTCTTGAACTTGTGAACTCCCTAAGTAGACTAGGCTGACTTTGAACCTTCAGTCTGTGAGTACTGGGAGTCCAGATATGAGCCGTTGTGCTCGGCTTAGCCATTAAAAAGAAAAAAACTGTTAGGGATGCACAGTCCAAGCATTGAAGCCACCAGTTTAAGACCATGGCCCGAGTTTCAAGCATCCTGATGCATGCTCCTTCCAAGTTCCAGCCCTGTCTGCAGCCCAAGTGTGGGCTCTTTGTCCAGCAGTGCGCTACGCAGCCTCATCTCTGCTGGTGTGTTCAGGAGAGTTGCATCTTGCCCTGGCTGTGGGAAAGCCTCTGCTTTCTTGGCAGGATCTTCCCTTTAGTCAAGGAGACTGGGAGTGTGGAAGAGAGGTAGAAAGGACAAGGACAGCTTCTAAGAAAGCCGGGCAGACAGAGAAAGAAACAATGACAGATAGAGGAGGAGAACGAGAGATAAGATGGAGTAGCCAGACACTGGGCCTGGAGCCCAGGACAGAGACCAGGAGGAGGAACAGTGACAGACTAAGACTGGAGGGGGGCTTCTGTGAGGTCACCCATACTCAGGAGGGGTAGTGCATGGCTCAACCTGGGAGGGTGGGGAACAGACACTGTCTGGGGCTTACCCAGCCATCTTTGACCTTCCTACCATAACTTCCACCGCAGTCCATCACACAAACTCCTCGGGGCTTGGTGCTGTTTAGGGAATAGGCTTCTTACTGGGTTTATGAATTGATCTTCCTGGACCACATGTGTTTCCACCACTTCCTCCCCAGTGCTCACACAGCTTTTCGAGTCAAGCAGAGAGGAGGCCAAGTGCAGGCAGTAGTTTCTATCTGGGAGGCTTTGGAAGGCTTCATGGGAGAAGTGCCTATCTCCAAGTGCAGGAAGAGAAGGCAGGAGGAGGAAGGACCCTCTTAATCAGGGAACCTTATGATCAGAGGTGAGGATGCTCAGAGGAAAACTGCAGAGTGGAGCAGCCTGGAGCAAGAAAGGAATGGTGGGAGGGAAGGAAGCGGGGGCTGCGCCACGTATTGGGGACAAGCTCACAATAAAGTGACTTTCTCCAAGTGATAAAGGGTGCTGTTCCATTGCCTGTCTGCCGAAGATAGGGGCAGAACCAGGTGCCTGGAACAATGGACCACCTTCTCTGCACTCAGCAGACCTGGACACTAAGGTCATCCTTACAAGAATGGGGGGAGGGGGGGCTACAAGGGGCTGGAGATGAATGAAGTCTGTCCAATCACAAATGGCCCATGTAGCACTCCACTCCTGCAGAACTCATCTGTCTTTTCCTTCCTTCCTTCCTTCCTTCCTTCCTTCCTTCCTTCCTTCCTTCCTTCCTTCCTTCCTTCCCTCCCTCCCTCCCTCCCTCCCTTTCTTCCTTTCTGTTTTTTAAACTACGGCTTTATTCTGCTTTCTTGCTGACCCGATCCATTCTCTTACTGCCTGACACACTCAGTTCTGATTCTCTCCCAGTCTGGAGCCCTTCCCTTTGCTCACCCCCTCCCCCACACCGTTGGGTTCCTCTGTTGATTCTTTCTTCACTTGGCACATTCCGCCACCTTCTACACACTGCCGTATGGTGATTGGTCACCTCTGAGGGTTGTGCTGGCTAGATTGTCTTCTTGACACAAGTTATAGTTACCTGGGAAGAAGAGGGGTCCTCAACTGAAGAATTGCCTCCATCAGATTGGCTCACGAGCAAGTCTGTGGGAGGCTGTTTTCTTGATTGATGGGGGAGGATCCCCATGGTGGACCATGACAATCCTGGGAGGTATAAGAAAGGGAACTGAGTATGAGCCTAGAAAGTCAGTAAGAAATGTTCTTCCATAGTCTCTGCTTCAGGTCCTGACTCCAGGGTCCTGCCTTAGCTACTCTTGAAAATAGACTGTAACCAGTAAGCCAAATTATCCCCAAGTTGCTTTTAGCCAGTGCTTTACTGTAGCATTGTAGTAACTAATACAGTGATGACTGGAGTAGAGTACTCGTAGCAGCAGACAATGGTTTAAACAAGAAATGATGGCTTGGTGGTGTCATTGGAGACCCGGTTCCCATCATGCCTTGCTGACGTCTTTAGCTGGGGTGTGTTGTTTCATGGCCACAAGATGGCTGCAATTGCTTCAGGTCATGCCTCCTCACAGAGCCATGAGAAGAAGTAGACGAAAGGAGACTCTCCTTTTACAATTAATGGTGTCCTTTTTTACAGTGCCTCTTCCAGTGCTTCTTGTCTAGTGCTTGAACAATGGAGGAAAATGAGATTGTCTGTGATTATCACAGACTAATCCAGATTTATGCATGTGTGCTGGATCTAGCCGCCTCAGCAGATATGCCCACAGTAAGCACATGTAAGCACATGCTAGCTCATGTAAGTACATGTATGTGTGACCCCAATGTTGTCTGGGTCTTGGATGCGCTGTTGGTTACCTTTCTCATTACTGTGATAAAGCACCTAGGAAAATCAGCTTCAGAGGGGAGGGTTTCTTCTGGTTCATGGTTTGAAGAGACATCGTCTGTCCTGGTGGGGAAGGCACAGAGATGGGACCAAGAAGTGTCTGGTCCAATGGCATTCATAGTCAGGAAGATGAGACAATGATGGTTATCAACTGACTTTCTCCTTTTTTTAACTTTTTTTTTTCTTTTCTGACTTCAGCCTATGAATTAGCACTACCTGTATGCAGGGCGGGTCTTCCCTCCTCGGTTAAACCTCACTGAAAACCCCACCACAGACACAGTCAGGGGTATCTCTTGGGTGATCCTAAATCTTGCCAAGTATAAATCATGATTTACCACCAGAGCCAGGAGTGGTGGTGCACACCTTTAATCCCAGCACTACGGGGGCAGAGGCAGGCAGATCTCTGAGTTCAAGGCCAGCCTGGTCTGCAGAGTGAGTTCCAGGACAACCAGGGCTATACAGAAAAATCCTGTCTTTTTAAAAACAACAACGACAACGACAACGACAACAACAACAACAAAAAGATGAGCCATCAGAGTGTCCAATCTAATGTTTCTCCCAAGTCCAGATTCATATTTTCCATTTTCTTCTGGATATTTCCATTTGGATATTACAAAGGGCCCCAGAATTTAACATGCCCCTAGCTAAGCACATTTCTTTGTCTTTGTTGGGGAGCAGCCCCCTAGCATCAGGTGGACTTGAAATGGATGAGAAACTTTCCCTCACACAAATCCACTGAGATTTGGGGTCTTGATGGCTAGTGTAGAGTTTTCTCTGCGTTCCATTCTCTAGAGCAAGGGTTCTCAACCTTCGGTGGAGGTGAGATTCAAATGACCCTCTCACTGGGGTTGCCCAAGACCAGTGCCTAAGACAGATGTTTATGTTATGATTCATAATGGTAGCAAAATTACAGTTATGAGGTAGCAACAAAAATGATTTTATGATTAGGGGTCATAACACCATGGGGAGGTATTATAATGGGCTAATAAAGCTTTAGGAAGGCTGCGAACTACTGTTGTAGGGGAATGGGACTGTTTGGATCAGAGTAAAGAGGCTTTCCGAGGCCGGCTTTCACAGAGTCTGGGCTGTCCCTAAACGGCTGTCCGCAGGCTGGAGACCAGAAAGCCAGCTGTTCTGGATAGGAAGCTGGAATCCTGAGAACAGAAGGAACCCAGAATTGCCGCCCCAGACTAAGGCTGAAGGCTTAGGAGCTCTCTAGAGAGTCACTGGTACTGGACCATGTTCAAAGGCTGATGAAGCTGGAGTGTAGTGTCTAGGAGCCAAGGCAGGTACAAAAAGGCTGCTCCAGGAGAATCAGGCTTGGGATGCAAGTGGGCTTCCCCTCCTTCTGGCACCATCCAGGATGGTACCTCCCACATCCGTGTTGAGACTTTCCTGCTGATCCCACAACCCCTGGACGAATAGTCTTGGGAGTACCCTGATAGGTACAAAAGCACACCCTAGCCACCGTCAACGTGTCTCTCAATTCAGTCAAGTTGTAAACACGGTTAAGCATCATAAAGAATATCACTTCCAGTCTTTCCCAAAAGGCAAGAACTATAAAGTGTCCCCCTACCTCAGGAATATAAAGTAAGCTAAGAAAAGCAATAAAGCTAAAACCCAAATGTTCTGCCTTCTGCTTCTAGCCTTCCCTTGAACCTCAGGGTGGGGAGTCTCTTCCGAGCCTGAGTGAGGATGGGAGTAGAAAGTAGGAGTCAGAGGCAGGCAGAGTAGGGTGACCCAGCCACAAGTGACCCAAAGCTGTTGGTGTTATGGACTGGCCTTTTGCCAGCCCAAGACTCTGTGCTCATCTCAGAGGGCTGAGCTCCGCACTCAGACCGGCTTTCTTACCCTTTTGTCCGTATCAGGCCTTTCTCAAAAATAAGTTCATTTTCCAGGCAGGACTGGAAATTGGTCATGAGCCCAAGGCTAGAGAAGAACCTCTAACACTTCCTAGGTGGGGACAAAGCCAACGGACTTCTCCAAGCCTCCCTGCCACTGCGCAGCACATGTCATTATCCTTCAGGGAGACTTCAACATTAAAGGCTTTCCTGAAGGATTCCCCAGAGTCACCATGAACTCCCATCCCTTGTCTTTCCATGGTCTGCCTTTAGCCAGGATCTGTGGCCTCAACTGACTGTTCCCATCCCCATTTTTCATGTCCAGCTTCATCCCATGGAGAATATAAAGCAAATAAGGATATCAAGGATAGTGTTGGGAGTGAGCTACCCCAGAGTTAGTCTTCTGTGTGGGTTCCCAGTACTAGACACATAGTAGGTCTTTATTTTCTGAGTGAATGAGTGAATGAATGAATGAAACTAAGCTCTTACAGTTAGAAATTTGGTGACTGCAGTTGTTGGGGGGGGGCAGTTTCACCAGACTGTGAAGTGCTGAGGTAAGTCTTGAGGACCAGTCAATACTTCTGTCAGTCACTGGGTCTATGCTCCTCCCCTTTTCTTACATGCTGCTCTGAGCTACAGAGCTGCAAGGTTCAGTGTTTTACATGTATGTATGTATGTATGTATGTATGTATGTAGTATGTGTGTGCTTTAATACAAACATCATTTGATGAAGGGTCTGGCTTAGTCCTGGCTTCTTATCCAGTTGGTTTTGTGAGCGTAAACAAGTGGCATGATCTTCTGAGCCTTTCTTTCTTTCTTTCTTTCTTTCTTTCTTTCTTTCTTTCTTTCTTTCTTTCTTTCTTTCTTTCTTCATTCATTCATTCATTTTTTCATTTATTCATTTATTTGTTTATTTTTATTCATTTACTTATTTTACTTATTATTTACTTATTTTGTTTATATGAACGAGTACACTGTTGCTGTCATCAGACACACCAGAAGAAGGCATCAGATCTCATTATAGATGGTTGTTAGCCACCATGTGGTTGCTGGGAATTGAACTCAGGACCTCTCCTGAGCCTTTAGATAGAATGATTTTCAAGATTCCTACAAGGCCCAATAGCTTCAGGATTATCCCAAGGGGACAACCTAACATTATTTACTTGTTATTTTGAATTTTTACCCTAGATTTCTTTCCAGATGGATTTTAAGTTCCATTTCTGATGGGAGAATAGAAAGAGAAGCCTATGCCTGCTATAACAGGAAATTCATTCATAGGACTGGGAACAAGACCCAGATATCCTCTTTACAGTCTTGGAAGGTCTGTCCAGAAAAGGGAAAAAAATGAAGTTATCACTGTCTGTATATGGTGTGACTGTTCACAAGAAAGGAAAGCAAAGTTGTAAGATACAAAATCAACTAAAACAAAACAAACAAACAACCCCCCGATAAACCCAGTTCTGTTCCATAAAATTCATAGTCTTAAAATATAATTCAGCAATCCATAACAGTAGAAATATAAGAATAAGTTCACTTAAGAATCTGAACAATCTATACATGACAACCTATCACTGACCACTGCTATAGAAGACATAAATGAACAGAAGACCACATTCATGGCTTGGAGACAATATTGTTAATAAGAAAATATTGCCCAATGGAATTCAGAGGTAAGCCCTAGAAAGCCTGTAACAATTCTAAAATAGGAAATCTCTCACTAACATTCCTGTGGATTCACAAGGACCCAGGCAAACACAACATAAGAGTAATCACAGACAAACACACACACACACACACACACACACCATCACCAACACCTTTCTGAGAAAACATCAAAGGACATTCCATGAAATTGCTTTTGGCAGTGATTTTTAGCCCTAAAAAGCTTACATGGATCAAAACACATTTTCAAGAGGATGAAAATACAGAGCAGAACCACACTCAGGGCTGGAGAGCCTGCTTGGTGATGAAGAGCTGGCTCGATGACCTATTTGTGCTCTTGCAGAGGACCCAAGCTTGGCTCCTAGCATCTGCATCAGGCAGCTCATAGCTACCTGTAACTTCACCTCTGGGAACCCTTACACCCTCTTCTGTCATCCATAAGGTACCTGCATACAGTCACATATCTAAACACATACTTTAAAATCTTTTTTTAGAAATTTTAAAAAACACACAGAATTGTGGTGGTAATCAGCAAATTATACATCCCATGAAGATTTAATATCTAGAACACCCACCACCCGACAGCAAATGGACAACCCTATCAAACACTTGCCAATGGGCCAGCAAGTTGGCTCAGAGGGTAAAAGCACCAGCCACATAATCTTGACTGTCTGAGTTCAATCTGGAGAAGCCACATAAAGGTGGGAGGAGGGTATGGACTCCACAAAGCTGTCCCCTAACGTCTCTCAGTATGCCACGCACATGCACTGCCTCCAACACCAAATACACAATAATAAATAAAATCAAATAGGGCTTGGCAAAGAGGATGTACAGGTGGTCGATAAACACAGGCAAAGGTGCCCCATGTGGAAGGTGTCATTAAGGAAGACTCTCCAAGTTTACCTCTGGCCAACACATACATGCATACATATGTGCATAGCAAGCACTTCCCCGCTCCTACATGTACCCACACACGCACAACACACAAACGTTTTTAAGTGGTGAAATGGCGAAGATGCATGTTTTGCTGCAATGTTTCAAATTTCTGAAGGAAGCAACTGGAAGTGATAAGGCTATGGTGCCCCACAGAGGCTGGCTTCTTGTCCCCCATCCATCCATCAGTGCAGCCCTCATTTGGCTTGACCAATGCTCTTAGGTGACCCTACCTGTGGACCATTGGAAAGACCAGAGAGTGGGAGAAGGCTAGGTCTCAGCCTCCCTCTGATGCCAGCTGTTCCCTGCATCAGAGAAGGACCTGCAACTCGGCCAGTGGGGACTGGGAACTGTCAGTTAACCCTGGAGCTCTCAGCACAGCTGCCTCAGCTACCTCTGCACTTCTCAAAAAGCAACCATGTCCTGTCAGGGCTCAGACCATACTCGGGGGCCATACATGCTTGTCACCACTCCATCTGTGGCAGCTCCTCTGGTGCCACTTTCTGGCTTTCCTTTGTCCCCTTAGCCTTCATAGCCAAATGACCCAGGCTGAACATCATCCCAGAGCCAAGCCCCACCAGTGCTTCCCAGGGATCTACAGGGCTCTTTATTCTCACGGCCACATTTGTCTCCTAAATTTTGCCCTTACAGAAGTCTTGACTCTCACATCTTGCTCTGTTCCCCACCCCATCAGTGCCCCAGCAGCTGTTTCTCCTCTGGAGTTCAGAGCTGCCCCCACCCCCCACCCTGGAGCATCACTAACACAAGGCTATTGTGCTCACCAGACTTTCCCAAGGGTTGGGATAACTGGCTTGTGGGACAGAGAAGGAAAAAAAAATCTACACATTGAAGGTCAGACACCACTGTTTCTAGAAACTCTTTTGCTTTTTCAAGACATTGAATGGTTTTCACTGGTTATCCCCTACCCTGCCCTGAGTGCTGTAGTCCCTCCAGGCAACTGGGACCCCCCCTCTAAAGGCTCTTGTCCCATGCCCTCTTTTTATGGATCCCAATCCATCATTAACTTTAAGACACCTTGGTTCCTGATAAAATCACTCGGCCTTTAACTTTAGCATCACTCAGAGAACTATTTCCCATTGTGTATCTATAAACCCCTTTGAGGAATGTTTCTTAACTCCAGACATTGCCACTGGGTACAAAGACTGAAGCACAACTCTGAAAGTGTAGGTTCTGTATCTTTAGCTGGGTCAGTTAGGCAGGACTGGGGTTTGTGGCTTCCCGATTTCTGTTGTAATGTATTTGTGAGTTGTAATGAGACTACAGAAAGCAACTCTACGTAGCTGGGGCACACTGAGAGCGTCCAAGGGAGATGGAAGTCATTGGTGACAGTCCCAAGGGTTAGGGACACAGGCATAGACATCCTGGGCCCCAACCTCTGGAGAGTGAACAGAGGGAAAAGAGTGTCACCTGGTGAGAAGTTCACAGCCTGCCAATGCCTGCTGTGTGTAGACTAATGCTGAGTGTAACAAGCATTAGAATGTGGCCAAGCAAGGCAGTGTACACCTGCCATCCCAGCACTGGGGAGGTCTAGGCAACAGAATCTAGAGTTCAAGGCCTGGGGCTGGAGAGATGTCTCAATGCCTAAGAGTGCTTGTTGCTCCTGCACAGGTTCTGTTTAAGTCCCTGCATGACAGTTTACAAGTCTGTAACTCAAGTTCTTGGAGATCCAATGCCCTCTCTGACCTCTATGGGTATCAGACATGCTGTGGGGAATGCATATACATGGAGATGAGCATTCATACACATAAACTTAAATAATAATGATAATAATCATGAGTTCAAATCTAGTCTTCAATACATAGTCTAAGGCCAGCATGAGCTACATGAGGCTCTTTCAAAAAACAAACAGATCTTCAGACAGAGAGGCAAGTATGAGAGGCAGCCTAGGTTGGGTAAGTTGAGGAGAAAGGAAACCTAGCATAAGCATTTTGGAGGGAAACAGTGTTCTTGCTGGGATGAAGGGGAAGTAGAAGCTGTAAAAGCCATTGTCATACCCACTGAGAAGTTCAGATAGTGTGGGGATGTCACTACATGAACACATGGACCAATCAAGTAAGACAGGGAACAAACAGCTTCCGATGCATCTAGAATGGGGAGGAGTGACGAGGTGCCATGGTTTACAGGAGGAGGGACCACACGTTAAATGACGCTGGAGAGATCCGTTGTCTGTTCAAGAGGGAGGACACCTATTCCGTCCTCACATCACACACAGATAAGCAACTACACTCACCCACTTAAGTGTTAAAGGCTGGAGGATGGCTCAGCTGGGAAAGAGTTTGCCACTGACGCATGAACATGTGAGTTGCAGCCCCAGAAACTGGTGGTGTGAACTTGGACTTACAGCACCGAGAAGAAGGAAACTGAAGGCTACCCGGGTCCAATGGTCAGTCAGCCCAGCCTTGTGGGTGAGTGGCAGGCCATGAGTGAAAGAAACTCTTAAAAGACAAGGTGGATGGCATCTTAGGAGAATGCCTAAGGTTGGCCTTTGGCCTTCATGTGCATGTACACACATTGCGGGTACATTCACACACATGAGCATATGTACACACATTTGCTCTTGCTCATATGTGTGTGTTGGGGGGGGGGGTGTAAGCACACCAATACAAAGAAAACTCTAAATCTACAGGGAAGTGTTTCTCAGAGCTGGAAACAGTTTAGCCTGCAGATTGCCTGTCTTGAATGTTCTCAGCACCACACGTACAAAATGCTAATCTTGGAGCTATTGAGGAACTTAAAATGATTTTTTTTTTAAAGGAAATCGGTTCAGTAGTTGAAAATGAATTCACTTGAAAATGTGTGTTTGCCACCAATCAGTAGGAAAAGTGACGTGAATCTTAAGAAAAGTAGAAATAAGACCTGTTAGGCATTCCACACACAGAGATGACCATGCATTCAATCAACTAGAAGACTATGAAATCTGATCAAGGACCTGGAGAGATGAGACAGCTTAGTGATTAACGGTGGCTGGTCTTCCAGAAGACCAAGGTTCAATTCCTAGCACTCATCTATAACCCTAGGCTCAGGGTTTCTGAAACCTTCTTCTGGTATTAGGCATGCATATGGTGCACAGATCAACATGTAGGCAAAATACAGACACATAACTAATAATTAAAATGACTTCATCAAACCAAATATCAAAGTGTAGGACCACACATCTGCCACTTAGGATTCGTAAAATGGTTGCAACCACCCACTTTGAGGATGCTCATGCAACCATCTGTTTTCTGTTCCTGCTGGAAATACTTGAGGCTAGGTCTGTCTAAAGAAAACAATTGTTGGTTTAGTTCAAGACTCAGAAGATAAATTTGCAGACCATGTGGTGTGGGCATCTTCTTCATGCTAATGAAACCCCTTGGCAGCATCAAATGATGGCAGGCGGACTCATGGTGGGAACACGCCTAAGAGAGAAAGTTGGCATGGTGTTACATGAAGCCAGGGTCCGACTTGGGTTTTCCCCTTTTCATTTTGGATTCTTGTTGAGCCAAACTACTGTTTTCCTTTGAAAGTGTCTGGGACAGAGTAGATAGATACTCCTAACTCTGCTGTTAGGATTGTCACTATTTGCTGGGCTCAGTGGCAGACATCAAGAAAGGAAGGCTAGGGTCTAAGTTCTGTCCTTCCTTGAGATGAACAGATGTTATTGGAGGAAATGGAAGATGTGCGGAGAACTCAGTAAGACTTTACAAGTGACTGTTGGAAGAGCAGAACACACCAACAGGGCTGGTGGACTTGGACAGGGAAGTCTCCAAGAGACCAGGAGAAATGACTCGTCTTGAATCCAAAGACCCTGATCTTTTTGAGCCTTCTAAACCAAGGTAGCAAATGTGAGCTGCTAAGTCAGTTCCTGTGGCATTCCCAAGCTGCCATAGGATGGGATATCATGGGATGTGAGGAGACTTGGAGATGGTTGGTTAGTTTGACAAGAGAACTCACATGACCTTCCAGATGTGGATATAGAGGCAAGAAGGTAGCTGAGTGACCTGGAGGGCTCCAGATGCAGCCACCCCTGAGGACAGGGGATGAATCTAAGTAGGTGCACAGACCTTCTAGCCTTAACAAGTTAAACCTGCCCAGGCCAAAGCTACAAAATCTGGAGATGTTTGAGATCTTTCACAGAGTTTAGAAAAAAATCTTCTTAAGAGTGTAGAGGTCAGTTGGCTGATGTGGGTGCACACCTTTAATCCCAGCACTCGGGAGGCAGAAGGAGGCAATTCTCTGAGATGAAGGCCAGCCTAGTCTACAGAGAGGGCTCCCAACACCATAAAAAGAGTATGGTGGCTGAGAGTAGACGGGGCAAAAGAGAAGCGTGAATTAGCCAGAGTCCTTGGGTATCCTGGTTCCTGGCCTTGTCTTTATTAGGGGTCAGCCAGATGATTCCGTAAGCTTGGATTAGTGCCTGTCTCTAGGCACATGGATGGTGGGCCCACTGGATCAGTGATCAGAAACAAAGCCCTCAACATGTCATGGTATATATCATGGTATATTGCTATATCATGGTAATTGTCTGTCTCTTACACATACATTGCAAGATCCGAGTAAAGAGGCAGGTATTCCCTGCTCCCCTGCTCCTCACTTGGCTCAAAGGAAACCCCAAGTGCATTTATGTCTAATGCTTTGAGCCTAGCTTAGCTTCTAAGGACATCTTGGCTTGCACAGTTCTAGACCCCGGTGTTCAGAACTGAGCCTCTATAACTAGTCTGCCTGAAGCAGAAGGCTTTACTGATATCACTGCTCTCCCCAGGATAGACGTGTTTTTTCACCCCTTGATTCTACAGTCTTTGGGCCTCAGAGCTCGAGGACTTGAGAATGAGGAGTGGGATGAGTGCTACCATTGCCAGCACCAGAGTCACAGGCCTCCCATAACCAGCATCAGGGGATCATGTGGCATTAAAAGAAAAAGAAAAAGAAAAAAGGAAAAACAAACAAATAAAATGGCTCTCACAACTGAATTACAATGCAAGGGGGAGATTCCACGGGATTGAATTCTTGACACTTGTACTCAGGGCAATCCCATATCAAACCAAATACAGACTAAACCCTGCATTCTTAGTCTCCGAGATGCTAGTTTTCTCTCCGTGAAATAGGAATTGCTCTGACGACTTTCCTCTTGGCTCGAAGGGGCTGGGACTTCAAGGAGATAGGGAGGTGTGAGCCTTTGAGCACCTCTTCCTCTGTTATCAAAGCATCTTTCGCCCTAGGCTCTTGAAACCTCTTTAAAGCAGCATCATATTTTCATCAACTAAAAATTGCCCAAGAGAGACGTTGTCATTACGCGCCCTTGGTGGGAAGCTGGCATCCATCCCCACATTCCTCCATGATCACAGAGTCTTGTTGGTCCAAAGAGACCACAAAGGGCATCTTTCTTCTGCCTATCTGCGGCAGTGTCTGGTAGCAATTGAAGGCATCTCAGGGGCCTCCTCCTTCTGCTCGGGCCCAGGTGGACTCCCTAAGTGCTGCCATCAACACCCAGGTCCTACAGCTTATTCTGTTTGCCATGCTGACTTTTGACTAAATCTACTGGCCACTGCTGACCCACTGAGAGGACGTTGCTCACTGGCCTACCCACCTCCCTAGTGAGTTAAATGGATAGGGCATGTCCAAAGTTCCTTGAGAAGAAGGGAGACAAGAGAAGACATGTGAAGGAAGGAGAGGACCCCCTCCACCTGCTCACTCACAGCCAAGGTTCACAGAGAGCAGGTACCGCCTGAATTTCCCACAATGTAGAGGAGTCCTTCTCTTTGTCTCTAAGATGTAATTGGAAGTGAAAAGGACTTGGATCCAGCCCTGCCGCTGACTGACTACTTGACCTTGGCCAACGCCTTAACCACCAAGAGCCTCAGTTTCCTTAGCTCTCAATTAGGGATAATGACACCCACTCTGCAAGGCTGCTGTGGTGCATGAGGGTTGACTGGATCAGAGCAGACTCTCAATAAATGGTCATTATAAGACCCATTAAATTGTCTTCCATAAATTCCACAAGCAGCAATTGAACACACACTCTTTATTCATTCATTTGTTCAAACATCCATCTGTCCATAAAACATTTACGAACAGCATTGGGTTGTGCTCAACGGGGGTTCTATAAATAAATAGAAAGCCTGGTTTTCTGGGCTGGGGTGTAGCTCAGTGGGAGACTGTTTACCAGACATACATGAGGCCTCAGATTCCATCCCCAAGACTCCTGTGCTGAAGGAGGCACAAGGTAAATGGGAAACAGTAAAGCAGAGAGGAGTTGGCATATACAATGGAGATGAAGCTTCATAACTCTAGTGCCCTGAGAGTCAAGGGACCTAAGCCAGCAAGGTGGAACACTCCACATCCAGCCCCAGAGGGACTTACTGATGGGTGATCACACAGAGCTTGGATCTTCAAGTGCATTCACAGCTTCATCCTTTCTGCTGTGAAACCATAGGCCTCTCACTTCCATGGACTCTCCTCGCCCAGCTGTGTTCTCTTCTGTACATGGTCTCGCAACCCTTTGTGGCTGACTGAGTTTTAAAGTCGGGGGATAAAATAGAACCCCATAAAATGCAGGGCTCACATCGCCTGCCTTTGGACTGTCAAGATTCTACAGGTAAACTTGAAGCTAAAGGACACCTTGAAGCCTGAAAGGAAGGTGTTCACTGGGGAAGGAGCAACTTCGGGCTAGACTCTGAGAGCTGGCGACAACAGGACTGAAAGTAACCCTACAATTTTTACACGTTCAGGAAATTTAATGATAGGACAGCATTTGGAAGCTGGGAGTGGTGGTTTCTATGTATAATACCAGTGCTTTGGGGGCTGTCAGGAGAACCATTTTAAGTTTCTGGAAAGCCTGAGCTATGTAACAAACTTCAGGTTAGCCAGGGCTATAGCATCAACACAATGACATCACAATAAAGCAACAGCGACTTTATGTGGAGCCATGCTGATCTGGGCTTTACTTAATGGGATAATGCATTATCCAGTGTTCTAGCTTGCCGAGGTCAGAAGAGGGTGCTGCATCCTCTGGAACTTGAATTAAGGATAGTTGTGGTTAAAGCATATCTATAATTTTTTTAAAAATTAGAAAATGATAGTTATAAGCTCCCATGTGTGTGCTAGGAACCGATCGTGGGTCTTCTACAAGAGCAACAAGTGGTTTGAACTGCTGAGCCAACTCTCCAGGCTCTCAGCTTATGTATCCCAGACCCATCAGCCTAGGAATGGTGCTGCCCATAATGAGCTAAGCTCTCCCATATCAGTCATCAATCAAAACAATACTCTATAGACATAACCACATGTCAGTCTAACTGAAGCAACTCTTCACTTATCCCTGGAGACTTCAGGATATATCAAGTTGACAGTAAAAACTAACTAAGCCAGGCAACTTCCTATCACTGTGATCAATACCGGAGACAATAAAGTCACAGAGTAGGGAGATATGGGGTTATGATTTCAGAGTTTCCATGACTGGTGAGGCAGCATATCAAGTAGTTATAAGTGATACAACAAACCTGCTTACCCTAGACAGTCAAGAAATGAAAGATGGAGGTGGGCCTGAAGGGTCCCGAAGCCCTCCAAGGACATACCCCAGGGACTTAAAATCCTTCAACCAGGCCTCACCTCTTAATGGTTCCACCCCCTCCTAACAATGCCTCCCTGGGGAACCAAGTCCCTAACATGGAGGGACTATTATGATAATAAGTACAGCAATCATGGCCTCGGGAAGGTCATGCAGCCTTTCAAATGTCAGTTTCCTCAAGGACAAATTAATGGCGATGACAGTACTGCTTAGTGATGCAGGTGGTAAAGCTGTATGAGGTTAGGGAGGGTTTATGCATGCTTTATAAACTGTAAAAAGCATCCATGCTATGCCTAATTATAAGTCCCATACACCAGAGAGAATCGTATTGTTCATCAACATGACGATGAGCAGAAATCTAGGGGGATACCCACTCAGGACAACCTGAGTAAGACTTTGGCTCATTGTGTGGTTTTCAGTAATTCCTTCAGCTTCTGAGCCTTGGTTTCACCACCTAATGGGATTAATTATGCTTATTTTCTGTGCCATTATTAGACACCAGTGAAATCATATTTCACTCAGACCAATCTTTCAGTTCCTTGAAAGGAAATAAGCAAGAATATTCCAATGCACAGCTTTTTTTTTTTCTTTTTAAAAAAAGACGGGGTTGCTCTATGTAGCTCTGGCTGGCCCTGAACTTGCTATATAGACAAGGCTGGTTGCAAGATCAGCCTGCTTCCGTCTCCTGAGTGCTGGGACCAAAGATGTGCTCCACCACACCTGGCACCAGTGCATTCCTATTCTGATCATTAGAATGTGGAAAGGAGAATTTCTCGGGAGCAAAGGACACTGACAGCCTCTGTCCCACCTGAATAGGACAGTAATATGAGGAATGCAGTGGCAGCAAGTGTGACTGGGTGCAGCACTATGTGAGTCACCACCTGTAGCTGAATGAGTAGCATATGTTAGAAGTTTAACACAAAGCTCTGCACTAGCCTGTCCTCTCGGACCATGTGTTTGGTAGTGTGTGTGCCCCTACAGATGAGGAAAAGTCAACTCACAGGACCCACCCTAAGTACCAGCATGAGGTCCAAAACAAGGCCAAGGATAGAGTCTACTTTTCTCCAACTCAGTCAACTATTGGTCCCTTTTTTTCCAAGACAAGGGCAATTGCTTAGGTGTCTATCAGAGAAGCCAGGAGAGCTGTTACCAGTGAGAGAATCGACTGTCCACTCTTGGGTACTGTGCAGTCATTCATCCATCCATCCATCCATCCATCCATCCATCCATCCATCCATCCATCCATCTTGTGTTGAGAATGGAGCCCAGAGCCTTGTACAATGCTAGCCTAGTGTTCTACCACCAAGCCACGTCTCTAGCCCTCATCACAGCATTTAGATCAAGAAGGCTCAAAGCCACGTTCTCATGGGGAGAGAGCGTTAGCTTCCAACATCCAGAACTCTCACTAACTTTGCCTCTCTCTGTGACAATGCCCTAAATCAGAAAATTGCCTTCTCCGTGTGTTGGGGCTGGGTCCATCAATGGATCTCTTCAAAAGCCTGAGGAGGAAGCCACCGTGGAGCTCACTGGGTGGCTGGGATCTTTGGAATGCCAGGGACAAGTTCAGAAGCACAGATGGTAACCCAGGTGGGAGGGCGCGCCCTCTGTGTTCTCTGGCCCCACACCTCAGGGGAACCGAGAACTGTGCTGCTGAGGTCTGGGGTCCATGTGGATGGGACATGCCTGCAGCCCTAACGCCTCACTCCCCTGTCCTGAAGGCACTGTTCCTGTCCACCCCGCATGGTTCCACAGTCTCCGTCATTAGATGAGTCAACCAACAGGAGTGTAAAAACTAACCCCCCTGGCTAACCCCAGAGCAAAAGCAACGTGTTCAAACATCCTGTCATTACCACCAGTGATAATAAGGGGAATAATGAGCAGGAATTACTTTTATTAAATAAATCAGGCAAGTGCACCTTATAACACGTTCTGGAGCCACGAGGAGGCCCTGTAAGTGTTGAGATGGCGCTGGAGCCGGGGCCGGCCTCCATTAGGAGTCGGTTTCTTTACAATTACTCGTCTGAGCGCAGCAGGTCAGGGCTCATCTCCTAAGTGTATAATAACATAAATGGATTTTTCTGTTTATCAGCTAGGGCTTTGTAAGTATGTGCTTCCTCCCAGTCAACTCCCCATTTTTAATAGATGCATTTTGGAAACAGTGTTGGCATTGTAGCTGGTTAAAAGGCAGTTAACTGTCTTGCTCAGTTTGAGAGAATTAGGACAGTCTGAGCTTATCCTCACATTAGCCCTGTCACCTTCTCTAGGGCCCAGTACAGTGATCTGATGTGCCAGCATGGGGAAGGGGGAGGGTGGGGATGAGGGACTGGGGTGCGGTGTGGTGGTAGGTGGGAGTGTCCAGACACTTTTGAGAGCAGGATGTCTATGATGGTTCCATATACGTTACCTCACCTCCTCATGGGACTGAGATAGTTTTTTAAATGCTAGTAGTAATATACAGGTGGGTGTGTTAGTTACTTGCTGCTATCGCAAAATGCTGGACCAGAGCAACTTGGGAAACCAAGGGTTCATCTTGGCATCTGGCTTAAGAAAAGATATGGTCCACCATGATGGGAAAACATAGCAACAGCAGCATGAGGCCACACTGCATCCACAGCCAGGAAGCAGAGAGCAGACAGGAAGTGGGCCAGGCTGTAAAACCTCAAGGCTGGCCTCCCCAGGGCCCATGGCTTCCAGGGAGGCTTCACCTCCCAACACAGCACAACCTTCAAAAGCGGCACACCCCGCCGGGGTCCTAGGAGTCAAACCCGTGAGCCTATGTGGGCACATTTCACACTCAAACCGGAACACAGGGTGTGTAGCTTCTGAGTGAACTGCATCTGCTACGGCGGAGTTGGGTCTGCACTGGGGGGTTAGGGGTGAGGTTCCGGGCCCCCAGCACTGAAACACAGAGATTTAAAAGAAGTCCACTATTGGAATTCACCCTCTGTGTGTGTCCACACATTAGCAAACACCTTTTTTTTTTTATTAGATATTTTCTTCATTTATAATTCAAATGCTATCCCAAAAGTCCCTTATGCCCTCCCCCGACCCTGCTCACCAACCCACCCACCCCCACTTCCTGGTCCTGGTATTCCCCTGTATTGGGGCATACAATCTTTGCAAGACCAAGGGCCTCTCCTCCCAATGATGGCCGACTAGGCCATATTCTGCTACATATGCAGCTAGAGACATGAGCTCAGGGGTTACTGGTTAGTTCATATTGCTGTTCCTCCTACAGGGTTACAGACCCCTTCAGCTCCTTGGGTACTTTCTCTAGCTCCTCCATTGGGAGCCATGTGTTCCATCCTATAGATGACTCTGAGCCTCCACTTCTGTATTTGCCAGGCACTGGCATAGCCTCACATTAGCAAACACCTTATTAGTGAGCTATAGTTTCCTCAGTATTCTGAGCCACATTTGACTTGATGAAGTGTCACATTTGACCTTCATTATTTTTGTGTATTTGACCTATGTATTCATGCCTTCCTTCTACTTCCCTTTATATCTCAATAGTTTTTTTTTTTTTTTTTTTNTNTTTTTGTTTTTTTAAGACAGGATTTCTCTGTATTGCATTGGCTGTCCTGGAACTCCCTTTGTAGACCCGGCTAGCCTTGAACTCAGAGATCTTCCTATATCTGCCTCCCAAGTGCTGGGATCAAAGAAATGTGCCACTACCACCACTGCCACCTGGTAACACTAGTTTTCTTGGTATGTTCTTTAGTTTTAAAACAACTATTTGAAAGATAAGCACCATTAGGAAAGACAGGCCCCAGGTTTCCCTGTTAGAACCTAAGTGAGCCCTGCCCTATCCCATGGCTTCTGCTTCTCAGTGCACATTCTCCTCCTGTGGCTTAGCTCTTGACAATTAAAAGCTCTTGGGCTCACCAAGGAAATCAGAATGGAAGTGACTCTAGCTCTGTGCCTTTCCAATCAACCATGGAAATGGCAGAGTAGATAGAACAGGGTGTGAGGACAGGACCATGCCAGGAAGAAAGTAATCCAAAGTGGGTCCCTCGGAAACTCACCATGGACAAACAGGGATGCTTGGCGGGAGGAGCCAGGGAGAAGGCCAGGGGTGGACCCTTGGATATTGCTATTTATTTATCTCTGTTTTTGGGGACAGGATGAGGGGCTGGGCATAGAGCTATATCACAGTAGGGTCTAAGTCAACTGCCATGCTAGATGTAATTCTACTGACTGTGAGCAATGAAAAGGTAATTACAGATCCAATTAAAATCCATATAATTAAATTAATAAACAGTAATCAGCAATTTTGGATTAAGCAAATTCAGTCTTGGGGAGGGGTCTGTTCTATTATTGACCTTTTTAGTGACGCACATCCAGGACAATAATAAGAGGCAGACTGAGTCAGTTCCACTAAGGTTTAAGCTCTCTGTAGGAGGTGACCACACCCTACCCCTTGAGTATCTCCCAGCAAGCAGGTGCTCCCTGGGAAACCCCCTGTGGAAGGAGCCAGGAAGGCAAGCATGATCTTGTTACAGGATTTAGTCACCAGAGGGAGAGGTACACTCTCAAGGCCTTGGCCTGGTACTGGCCACAGGGTCCTCTCTCACTGAGGCCCGAGTCTGCAAGGCTGAGGTAGTGAGAATAGAAAGGGACATCGATGTAGTAGTTCTGAAACTTGAGGGTCTTTAAACAGAACATCTTGCAAGGAGAAGAGCAGCTCCATCCCCTTCCTATAGAATGTCATGTGACACGGGACCTTTGGGGGTGGGAATGATGAGCCCCAGGTACCAGACCAAAGGAGTGACCCAAGGGAATGACTAGGCTCATGTACTGGAATCATTCTAATAACAGGAAGCCAGTTAGTGTTTTGTTAATTGTTTTTAATGTGTGTGTGTGTGTATGAAAGCATGTGTTCATTTGTTAGTACCTGCCTATGTGGTATGTGTAGTGTGTATGTAGTACATGTGCAAGTGTGAGAGCATGTTTGACTGCTTTAGTATCTGTGTGTGTATGCACACATGCATGTGCAAGAGCACAAGGCAGGAAGATCAGGAGATCTATGTTCAAGCCATCCTGGGATACTTGAGACCCTGTGTTAAAAATAAACAAGGGCAGATGGGGATGGCACGCCTCTAGTATAACTTTTGGGAGACCGAATGGAGTGGGTACCAGTGAAACTTCTTAACTTCATACAAGAATGTGCACACACTCATAGGCAAGCACACACTAAATAACTGTTAAAAAATTAAAAACCTACCAATTAAACAAACAGAAACAACCAAATGCCCCTAAGATTTAATACATAAAGTGGCTGCCTCTTTCCCCCGACAAACTCCTCCCTTCTGCCCTAGCAGTGTTGTGGGTCTCAGGAAACCTCTGACCCTGAGTCTAGCTCGAATGCCAATTTTAAGTTTTAAATTTTGTTCTTCTTTTATTTTATTATTATTAATTTTTGCATTGAAAATATCTCTAAACCAAATGCTCTGGCTGTGATGGTGGCCCTTATTACCTGCTTAACCTTTAGTGGTGGTATCTCTTAGAGGGAGGAGTCTTGAAGATCAGAAAACTTGAGGTCTGGCAGCAGGTGGTCCCAGGATGGTATCCCCTGTGGCTTTACCAGATGTCAATATATGATTGATATCCTGTGTCTCTTTGAACCAGATGTTCCTCAAACTACATGGGTAAAGGGTTCAGCTATGAAAGACTTTCAACACTGATTGTGTAAGATAATTGGAATTCATTTGCTTTGCACAGATTCTTGCTAGTTTGTGGCATTCAAAAGGACACCAAGGTGAGACACCCTGTGGAATATAACCCACCAGCTGGCATCCTTGGGGTAGAGTGGCCTACTTCCCACAGAAATGCAGGGAGTAGACAGCCAAGGAAAGCAGGACCCAGGCAGTCCTTGTGTGGAAGCTCAGTCAGGCAGGCAGGTGACTTCCCCTGTCTGGCCCTCAGTGCTCTCATCCGGGAAGTAGAAAGATGAACCGTGGAGTAGTGTGAATTAAATTCACATCTCTACCAAGCCTGGACTCCCCTTTCTGCTGTGCTAGCAACTGGCTCCAGTTAGGATTGAGAGTAGATAAGCATGTCTTTTTAGTTATCAAACTACCCTTTCAACTTTAATCCCACTGTTCCAGATGAAGTGTCTCCACCAGACCTCTCTGAGTTGTTTTTAGGAAAACAGACACCTAACTATGGTACTGCCTTGGAATCCAAGGGTCTTCCAACCAAGGAAATACATGGAGGGTTCAATACATCTTGGCTCTTGCTGTCTCAGGCTCTTGCAGAAGAAAGTTATGAAGAATGCCTGATGGAACCTGGAACACAGATTATCACCTACTTTACGAGTGAAACTGCCTAGTGGCATGTGAGGCAGGACCAGGGCTGTTACTACAGTGAACTTCCACTTACCCATACTGATTGCTATATAGAAGCAAGATGTCCTCAGAGATATGGGCTCCTGTTATATTAATGGATTTACAAAACTGCTATTTCCCTAAACACTGACTTATAATAGTGATGAAAGCCATGGGTTTAGATCTGTGATCAGGGACACAGAAGTTTTGGGATATGTAAGAGTCTCATTTCTCTTGAGGCAGGCAGTAGATCTCCCTTCAGCTACTTTCTTCAAGGTCATGTTTAAGTGTCCATGTACTTCCTAAGCACTCTCTTGAAAGGTGTGATATAAGATTGGTGAGTAGAAGAATGGTTAGTACTGAGGACAGAGCCAAGATCAGATGTGGTAGCAGCAATGAGGTTGAGCAGTTGGCTTATTTGTAGGCACTCTACAGACAGGTTAAATTTCTAAATTCCAGTATGGCACATTCTCAGACTTGGTTGCCACTCAATGAAATATCTATACCTTCCATGATTCATGAGTAAGATCTGGAAGGGAAAGAACAATGTCTTCCCTAAGAGATTCCCTGGGCAGGCCCTTGGTGTTTGGCTTTAGAGATTATTTTAATCTGTGTCTGTCATCCACATTGGTTGTCACTCTTGTGTTTTGCACTGGTGGTTCTCACTCCTGGAGGTAGCCCGAGACTCACCTCCTGCTGTATTTATTTGTTTAAGATAAACTTATATAAGCAGTATGGGAGAAGGTGACAGGAAAATGCCCTGGAGAGACTCAAGGGAAAGCAGTTACTTTTTTTGTGGGCACTGGATTCACCTGACAGAAATCTTTCCTTCCTCATTCCACCTTTTAGGTGAAGGGAGGGGGAAGCTTTTGTGTATGTTGGTATAAGAAAAACAATGCTTCCTCCTAAAGAAAGAGCAAGGGTTACTTGAGGCAGCCCAGACGGAGGTCTTGTAAACAGCCCAGAGGCAGAAAGATGGGGTTGATAGATACACAGGCCCAAACCCCTACCCCCCTCTCTCTCCTCCTCTGCCCCATACTGACACCAGTCTATATCCTCTGCCATGATTTAAGGTTCATGCAGTGGTGAGAACCTTTCAAAGGAGATTCAACCCCAGGACCCCTTCCATCACAGAGGTGAGGCACTGTCTAAACAATGTCACTTGAAAGATGGGTCTCTGCTCTCTGTGAGGGAATGCTCAGCAGCCCCCTCTTTGTAAAGGGTTCAAGAAATCCCTTTAATCTTTGTTTCTTTTAAGCAGTTCTAAGGGGACTTCTCTGGTGAAAACACACTGCTGCCTGCCTCTTATACATGTGCAGAGAGAAGGGCCACCCTTCTTCCCCTCTCCCAATTGGGCATTCTTGCAGATAGCTGCTCACCTACTCTTTTATGATATGGAACAGTGTAAGCTGGGCTGAGAACACCACTGTTCATGCATTTAACTCCTACAGGAGAAAAGGCAGGCAGATCTCTGAGCATGTAGGCATATTGTACAGAATTAAAGGACAGCCAGGCAGAGGACCAGTTTTTTATGTTAGACACAATTCAGGTGCTACTTTTATTCTTAAAATGGTGTGTGTGTGCGCATAACTGAAGTGTCCTGGAAAAGCTATGCCCAAGTTGAGGATTCTGTAGACTGATTAGAACTTTACGACTGGAGTGAGTGGAAATGATACAGATCAGAAGCCAAGATTGTAGAGAGCTGTTTTTAGCCTCCTTTATAACCTGACCTTTTGACTATGTACTAGAGTGCACTATTTAAATAAGTTATTAACAGACCTATTGCTCCCATTAGCCAGACCCCCTAATGTCCCTAGAGTGTGTGGTGAATGTATTGACTGTCTTTGCTCTTTGACTATGAACAGGCCAAGTCTGTTTGGAATGTGTCACTTGGAGCAACTTGCTCCTAGGACATAGTTACACATATCTGGCTCTGACCACTTTCTCTCTTATTTCTCTTGCAGTGAGAACTGTGCTGTTGCATCCTCAGGCAAATGATTTCTTCTGTAAATGTCTTCTCGGCATGTCTATGAAGAGACATCCTCAGAGCCAAACTGCCTTCATCGTCATCACATCTGTTTGCAAGAGACAGTCATAGCTGACGATGTTGACTGTGACCTACTTTTATATAAGGGGCACAGAGCATCATGGGACTTTCATGTGAGTATCCAGACACCCCCCCCAAGCCAGCTGTTTGAAATTCTAATTGTACAAAGCCTCAAGGAGTCTGTGATGGCTAATCTTGGTTGTCAACTTGAATATATCTAGAATCAACTAAATCCCAAGCAGCTAGGGGTTGAGAAAATTTCATGATCGAATCATATGAGGTCAGAAGACTCACTCTAAATCTGGGCTACACCTTCTGGTGGCATCCCACATAAAAAGGACACGGAACAAGGAAAGTTTTGCTTTTTGCCTGCTTGTCTTCACTCTCGGTGGCAAGTTCATCTAGTCTGCTGCTGTGGCATTCTTTCACTGGTGTTAGAACCTACTCCTTCATGACTGAAGACTAGCCAGGTGGGCTGAATACTACTAAATTCATGGCCTTTTTTTTTTTTTTTTTTTTTTTGAGCGAGAGATAATTCACTGTTGGACTAGACAGAAGACAGCCTGTTAGCCACTCTTATAAATTACCTTTAATATAATATTCTTTCTATCAGTTCTGTTTCTTTAGAGATCCCTGATTAATACAGAGAGGCTGGAGTATATAGATGGGAAAAGGACTAGAGCAGGGAGCTCCATCTATGCAACCTCAGGGAAGATATCAACCATTCTGGGTACAGATCATCCAGTGTGGCCTTCAGGCTACCTATGCGACTCCCTGTAACACCTCACCCATTGCCATGTAATAAGTCTAATAAAGTCATTGGTTTCCAGGATGAACTTGGGTGGAATCTATTTTGGTTTGGGTTGAGGATTTCAGGGAAGGGGTAGATGTTGTTTACAGCCAGTCCTCAGGGAAGGAATTTTAGCACCATGTATGTAATGTGTCTGGAACATTATACACTATAAACAAATGGTAATTACAGCAATTTTGATTGAAGTTGTTCACCACCCATTTCTCAACAGGTCATTATCGTACACGTGCTCCTAATTCAATTGGATAGTTAGAACACAAGTGTTGAAATCTAGGAAGTATTTATAACAAGACGAAGATTAACAGGCAGCACTCCATAGTTGGAACTTAAAATGAATGACAGTGTCAACCACTTCTCCTGTTGCTGTGATCAAACACAAGACAGAAGCAATTTAAAGGAAGAAAGGTTTATTCTGACTCATGGTTCAGGGAATATAGTCCATGATGGTGGAATTTGTGATTACAAGAGTGTACAGTTGAGCTTCCTTACATCTTGTGATAGAGAAGCAAAAACAACAAAACAAAACAAACAATCCCCACCCCACCAAAATCGAACAAGACACCAACAAAACAATACTCAAAATGTTCAAAGACTCACCTCCAGTGAACACATCTGTCAGTGAAGTTTTGCCTCCTAAAGCTTCTGCAACATCCCAAGTAGGGTCATCCAGTGGGGATCAAGTGTTTAGCACATGATACTGTGGGATCATTTCCCATATGTGTATCCTGGATGTAGGCTTGACAGTAGTCATTTGCGTCACACCCCAGAACTATGACGTGCTATATCTGCTGGAAAGTCAGGAAAAAAGGAGGGGCAGGTTGAGGAGTGTGCTTTGTAGTCTGGAGAAGCTAATTCAGCTCCCTCCTGTGGGCTCACTTGTTTCAGGTGCACAGCCTGTGCCCTCAGCAAATGGAGTTTCCTGAGGCAGAAGTTACAGAGCCACTATACCCATTCTGTGGCTACTGCCTCAGGTTAAATGACAAGACCAGAGCCATGGTGTCCTAGCATTTGGTGGGGGAGGATGTGGCATCCAGATGCCACTGCTTTGGTTGAAAAGCATTGACTCCTTCCTCACTGAAGCCCATGGCAGAGCCTCAAGCATGATTAATTCAACACTTAGCTTCAGATTTGTGAAAATGTTATGGTTTTATTCCCAGGAAAATGTCACCTAATAACATTGAGGATGTGTTAGAGATTGGTTCTAATGCTTTGATTCAATCAAGAATCTGCTAAACATGAGAGGTCCTTGTCCCCAATTGATTTTTGATTCATCAATAAAGATGCCAGTAGCCAATGACTGGGAAAAGGGAGACTGGGCAGGACCCTTAGATTTTAGGGTGTATGGAGGAGGAGATGGAGAATCGTCAGGATGCCAAGGTGGGAAGAGACGGAAGAGGGGAGAGCTGGACTAGAGAGAGCCAACGAGCCATTTAATAATTCGGGTAAGTGGTCACTGGCCACTTCCTTGATTGGGGAAGGTTTAGAAGTGCCCAACCTTTGAGGTAGCCAAGGCATTTTAAAACTATGCGTATGTGTTTCATTCACAGATCCAAAAATAGTTCCTGGGCAGGTGCAACATGTCATCTGCTAGGAGCCAAAGAGGTATAGCCAAAACTTGATGCTGTAAAGATGGGATAAAGGAACATATATAAGAAGAAGTTAAAAAACAAAACATTGTAGACATGAATTATCGCACCATTATTGGCAATGAGGTGAGGTGACATATTTGGCCGGTCTCAACTGTGTGCAGCAAATATTAGTAACATTATACCCTTTGTCACAGAATAACATTTTGGCTGGTGAGGGACTGTGTGCAGAAAAAAATCCTTGCTGACTGGTGACGCTGTGGGTAACACATAATTCATGGCATGTGGCCATGCTGGGTTCTGCAAATGCTATGCCCACCAGCCCCATGGGCCTGGAGCATACATAGTTATATGTATGGTAGCCCTGGTTCAGTATCTTGTACTGCATAAACCAGACATGGTAGAGCGTTGCCTGTTATCACAGCACTTGGGAGTTTGAGGCAAGAGGATTGGAAGTTTAAGATCATCCTTGGTCACACACCAAGTCCAAAGGAAAGAATTACCTTCTGAGGCATCTATAAGGAATGTGGCCCTTTTCTTACACAAGTGGCCATAGTGACCATACACTTGAAGAGCTTGTTGGGTTCAAGTCCTTCACAGATACTCTCTGTTTTTAAACTTCATAGCTTAAGATTCTGTCTTCAGATAGATATTTATTCTCTCAGGACTCTAACTGGGGGAGGAGAAGACTAAAGTGGGCATGCAAATGTCCTCTGGTCACACAATTCACAAGTGACAGAGAGGTTTGAACCACATCTGATGTTCAATTCTTAAACTGTCACCTGCACAGAGCCTGAGTCAAATCGCAGCTGTGGTTGGGTCATTTGTAAAGCCTTCATTTCTGCTGTGATTTGTCTTTGCCATTGGACTTACATTCAAATGCTCCAGCTGTGCTGATTGGGTAAGGAGTTGTTTACATCACTGATGTTCCTGTGAGGCACAGTTCCCTTTATCAGATTTATATTCTCATAGAATGTTCTTACCTTTTTCCAAGCTTGATCTCTTTTTCTGTCTAGCACTTGAGGTCACTTCATATTACATAAAAGATCCATCTATTTATCAAGATAGGGTCCACTGCCCAACTTGGAGGAGAGGTCTTTGGAACAAGACTGTTATCTGTCTTGCTCTTCACAGCTTGGCACACTCGTGGGCACAAACTGGGTGTTTGATCAACATATGCTGGTCAGATAAATCTCTAATTAATGACAGGGAGAGGTTTGAAAGCATTTCCAAGCATCGTTCTGTCTATGGAACAGCTGACTGCATTAAATGGATGCCTGTTGCTTTCTTCCTGGACCAGCATGCGGAACATTGCAACACAAAGCTTAACTGGATCTGGTAGGGGAAGGGCAGGGCTGTCTTATGTGTGCATTGACAAGTCTACCAACGATCAAAGCAAGTGCAGTAGTAGAAAAAACTAACTGTGCTCGAAAAATAGATAGATAGATAGATGATAGATAGGTAGATAGATAGATAGATAGATTATAGATAGGTAGATAGACAGATAGATGATAGATAGGTAGATAGAGAAATAGATGATAGGTAGATAGATGATTGATATAGATAGATAGATGATAGATAGATAGATAGATAGATAGACAGACAGACAAACAGATAGATAGAAGCCCAGGTGGTGGTGGTGTACTTCGGAGGCAGAGGTGCTGGATATCTCTGTGAGTTCAAGGCAAGTCTGATCTACAAAGTCTGATCTGGAGTTTTAGGACAGCTAGAGTGGTTACATAGAGAAACCCTGTCTGAAAGAATAAAAGAATAAGAATAAGAATAGGAAGAGGAATAGGAGAAGGAGGAGGGGGAGCAGGAGGAGGAGCAGGAGGAGGAGGAGAAGGAAAAAAGAGAAAAGAAAAGAAAAAAGAAAACCCAGCTGTGTTGTCAGTCAAAGGGGCAGAGTATCAGAATCCATGGTGGCTTTTTGACAAAATAACTCTTCTTGTCAGTAGCTTCAATTCTCTCCCTGTCATTCCAGCCCTCTCTTAGCACATCTGGAGCTTCTGAAGGCAGGAGCCTCTTCTCTGTCCTATCAAGCAGTCCAGCCTCAGTTCTCTTTCATATGACCCAGGCGTGCATTGAAGGCCCTGGTGAGTTGTACTGTCTTGCTCTTATGTGTGGTGCCCTTCACTGAGTCAACCACCAGATCCCAGATGGCTTCCAAGGATGGGTGGCTCCATGTATAGATCTTTGAGGGCCAAAGCTTTCTGCTTTGTGGTTTATGTATGCAGGGCCAGAAGATGGGAGGAGAGGAGGGAGGCCACATCTGGCAGAGGAATGCTGGTACCAGAACCCCACCCATTGCTACAAGCAGCAATGATGGAAATCCTGGCTCATATAAACTCTGC
The DNA here is from genome assembly GCF_900095145.1 of Mus pahari. Classification (NCBI taxonomy): domain Eukaryota; kingdom Metazoa; phylum Chordata; class Mammalia; order Rodentia; family Muridae; genus Mus; species Mus pahari. Next base: position 142,296,474 of record NC_034591.1, read on the forward strand.
TGAGAGATTGGGGGTGGGGTGGGGGCTACAGATTAGAAAGGAAAAGGATTACAGTAGTATTCAAACTAAGTTAGAGTCCCCCTCCCCAATGAGTCCCCTTGGCAAATTCCAGCTTAAAAATCTCCCCTGCAGAATGGAGACAACCTTCCCTTACCCAGGTCCCCACCAAGTGAACTGATGTGGTGGGTGTTGAGACAAGCTCTGTGTCTAACACAGAAATGCTCCAAAGAGTCATTACTGGCGTACATTACAATCCACACACTGCTGCTCTGAAGATGGCATTATTTGGGGGACAGCAGGAGATAACCCAAAACCTGAGACCACTCCCTCCACCAGCTGTAAGCCAGGAGGACCAGCGGGATGCTTGGCATTCCAGCTGCCGGCCTCCACTGAGGACCGGTTTGCATGCAGATGTTATCTGAGGGTCTTTAATGGCACTCCTTTAAGTTATTAGCACCTTAGCTCTAATCAGATTAACCTCTGTTGAAAAAGAAGTCTTGGGCCCGGAAATCTAGTGGAAGAAAAGTAAAGATAAGAGGTTTCCACCACTGGGAGGTCCTTAACCCTTGTGTGGCCTTACAAAATCTTAGAGGCAGAGGGAGGAAGAGGGCTGTGAACTTGTGAGCCCCTCCCTCCAGCAGCCCCTTATGTGGGTGCAGGAGCCAGAGGATGCTGACTTAGCTGAGCGGCTCAGTGCTTGGTGAGTGCTGGGGCTGCTGGGATAAGCTCACCTGTATGTATTTATTTATATGTGAAGCCCTTAAGGTGTTTATAGGGCTTCAGTCATCCCACCTTCCTCTGTCTAAAGACGGAACAATCCCAGCTAGCCTTTTGGGGATGCTGACGCTCTGAGAAGGGAGGTGTTGCATGAAGGAGTCTTTCCCTAATAAATACATTTTAGTTTTTGTAGCAGTTCTGTCTTCATAAGAAAAAAAAAGTTGATGGGGTGCAGGAAGTTCATACATGGGGCCCTGCCCCTCCCAGGTGTCCCTGTTACTAATTAGCATCTCTCTCTTTTTTTTTTTTTCAGTAGTGTACACTCATTGTGCAAATCAATGGGTTTCATTATTATGTTCTCATGCATATATGCCATGTACTCTGATCATATCCACTCTCTTAGTACCCTCCTCTTGTCCCCTTCCCCCTCCTCTGGTCTCCTTCTCCTCCCCACTCCTGTTGGTCTCCTTCCTGTCTCTAGGAGAGTCTTCTGCTTTCAACTCTTTTAAAACAGTCTAGATTCTCCATAGGCGATGCATGACTTGTTTCATGAGGAGACATCCATTTTCTTGTAAATGACAAGATTCGGTGCTTTTCACTGTCTGGGTAATATTCCATTCCAGATGAACAGACACACTTGTTTTATGGTTTGTCTGATGATGACAATGTAATTGGCAATTGTGAATCATGGATGTGTAAGTGTCTCTGTAGTTTGCTGACTTAGCGTCCTTCAGGTGTGTGCCCAGGAGTGCATGTATTACATGTCATAGTAGGTAGTTTCAGGTTTCTGAGGACTGCCCCGGACTCATTTCCATAGCAGCTGCATCAGTTATATCGTTGCCAGCAGTGGAGAAGGTTTCTTTCTGCTTTCCTGCCATCATGGCAAGCATTTGCTTGCTTCTTTTCTTGGTGGCTCTTCATTCATTCCCACCTGCAATGGTATGATGTGTCCCAAATGAGCAGACTCAGATACCTTGTCATTCCCAGCAGCTTGTCAGTCACTGTGTGGTTAATTCTGAGTTTTGCCCCGTGTTCCCTGGTACATTATCACAATTTCACCAACATGTGTCACACATATTAGCATTTCTACACTGATGGTCTTCTGGAACACAGAAGCTGGGTTGCTCATGTGGAGTTGGGCTCTCAGTGAGGAGAGAGCGTGTTAGGAGATGGCCAGGTGGTTTGTGCTCCCAACATGACTGTGGGGGAGAGTGAGAAAAGACCCAGAGGCATCTGGAGGAGTCTGGAGCAGAGAGAAAGGCTGTCTGCACAGGACCAGAGCTGGGGAAGCAGGAGGGAGCAGTGGAGATAGCAAGAGAGAACATAGAGGCAGAGTGTGTAGGGAGGGTAGTGAGAAAAGCAAGCAGGCGTGGGCACAGGCACAGGAGAGGGCGTGGGTGAGGATATGGGAGAGGGCATGGGGTGGGGCTCAGGGTGGACGAATCCTAGATTATAAGGGGGGCAAGTAGCTGGTGGAGAGGATGGTTTTGGGCCTAACAGTGGGGCTCCTCAGGGTCTGGCAATAGCAACTTCAGCATCTGAGGGAAGGGCTATGCAGTTTCTTTACTTGCTGTGTTGTTGCTGTTGTTTGTTGTTGTTATTGTTTCTGTTCAGCTTGCCTTTCTTTTGTGTCTACATTTTCCCTCTTCTGGTTTCCAAATGAGGGGTGGTGGGATCACTTGTTTTTTTACAGAAATTTTAAGAAAGCTTATTTTATTTTATGTGGGTGACTGCTTTGCCTGCGTGTATGTGACCGTGCACCACATGGGTGCCTGCTGCCCTTGGAAGTTAGAAAATGAAGTCGGATCTCCTGTAACTGAAGTTAGGGATGGTTGTGAACCACCACATGGGTGCTGGGAACTGAACCCGCTCCTTTCCAAGAGCAACAAGTGCTCTTAATCATGGAGCCAACTCTCTAGCGACTGTCAGCAGCTCCTAACTTACCTATAGGAATTGTTAAAAGGCATCTCGATGCTTTGGTCCCAACCACGTTCAGTTCAATCAGTTTTCCTAGAGGAAACAAATCCTAGCTCAGGCCCAAGCTGAGATTTGCTTAGAGTCATCCAGGTGAAAAGCCACTGTCTTAGAGGGGTGTCTGTAGTGACAGAGGGGTGTAGGGAGAGATCTAGAGAGCTGGGTCTCCTTTGAGGGATCCCACTGCAGAGCAGGAAGAATCCTGGGTGTCTCTCCTGGGGGCAGACTGTCTTATGGAAGGTCTCATCTGCTGGGGACTGTCCTCTTGAGCAGCAGAGTGAAGACCCGAGAGCACTCGTATCAGTCATGAAACTTCTTATCCAGACTGTGACAAAACGCCCGACAGAAATGGCAGGGGACATAAGGTCCATTTTGGTTCATGGCTCCGAAGAGTTCAGTCCACTGTGGTGGAGCCAGGAAAGAAGCAGACAGTGATACAGGAAGCCAGGGGCCATAAGTCCCTAAGCACCATGCCAGGAGACTGACTTCCTCTAGCCATGTCCCACCTCCTAAACATTCCACAACATCCCACAAACAGCTGCTAGCTGGGACAAAGCGTTCAGACACCTGAACCTGTGGAGAGCATTTCACGTTTAAAGGACAGCAGCAGACGCTGTCAGGATTACATGACAGTGACAGTCCACCTTGTGTTCTGAAATAGAAGCCCTTACTGGGATTTGGCTTCGTGCATTAGACTAGGCTGGCCGGCAAGCTCCAGGGATTCTCCAGTCTCTGTTTAACCAGCCCAGGCAACACAGACACCAGTCACAGATTTGTATGTTGTGCTAGAGATTCGAACTCAGGACCTCATGCCTGCACTTTACAGGAGACTCTACCCACGGAACCATCTCCTCAGCCACAGCCCGTCTGTGTTCCGAAACACTGGACAGCGATCAAGACGAAAGGGAGAAGGCCATACCTTTTGGAACTCAGGGCGTTGTTCCAAATCAGCATCAGCCGCGGAGCTGAGGGCACAGCTCAATGGTAGAATGTGTGCCTAGCAAGCAGGAGGTTATAAATTCAAGCCCCAGACCTCTCCTACCCATTCCCCACCAAAAAGAAAAAAAAAAAAAAGAAAGAAACAGAGAAAGGGGGGGCATTGAAAATCCACAGGTTAGCTGGAACACAGGTGCTGGTCAGAAGGGACACCGGGCAGCAGCAACAGAAACTGGTCCTTCTGTTGTTCTGTAACATTCAAGATGAGTGTGAACATTGCTGACATGAGGAAAAAAAATCTCCAGGGCATTGTTAAGTGGAAAATGTCAGTACCAAAGCAACTTGGAGGATGAGATTCTCTTTATGTAAATAAAAAACAAGCACTAAAAATAGTCAGAGATGCACACATTTGACAGAAAAAAACGTCGAGAGCAGACGTCAGAGAGAAGGAGGGGGGGCCTCTGGGAGGGGCTCAGCCTGGAAGTATTTGGGATGGGGAGGAGACTCTGAATCATTTCCCTCACATCTCATTCTTCCTTCTCTGAAAGCACTTATGATGATCACATGATTCTATAATGTGAATGTAATGAAAATGTGCTTGCTTTTTCATGAGAAGTGAAATCCCTCTGGTGCCAAATTCTGGGCGTGGGAGAGTCGCTTACTGTGAGCATTTGCCACATTCTCTTTCTGAGCCTCTGTCTCCACATCCCTGACTGAGGGATAATGCTATTTTATGTTCTATTATTGGACTGGGGTAATATTCAAAGGACAGAGATCTCTTGCCCTGGGTGTTGGTAAAATACGTGGAATTGATGAGAACAGACATTTTACTGAATTCGGGTTTTACTGAGTACATGTGGAAATGACTTACTTTGCAGGGATTCCTGTTGAGAAAGAATGAAAGTGATCGATCGACCGGGAAGCACAGCAAAGTGCATTGAGTGGGCGTAAGCGAATGACTACACCTCCCATTCGTAGACCACACCTGCTTCTGCTTCCTTCTTGCAGAGATCCATTTATTAAATGCATACGAAGCAAAGGATGTGTATGTCTTGACCCCCAACACTTCAGAACATGACCCCCTTTGCAAGAAGGGGGGCTGTAGGTGGAATTAGCTGAGACCATTGCTGGTGTAGGGTTTTTGTTGTTGTTTTGTTTTATTTTTTTAAGATTTATTTATTTTACACATATGAGTGTTTGCCTACATGTTTGCCTGTGCACCACATTCTTGCCTGGGATGCTCAGAGGCCAGAAATGGGCACTGGTTTTCCTGGAAATGGAATTAGAGATGATTGTGAGCCCTCTTGTAGGTGCTGGGAATTGAATCCCAGTCTTGTGAGAGAGCAGTATGTGCTCCTAACTGTTGAGCATCTTTACAGCCCAGTGGTTTTAATGTAATACTACTGGTAGCTGGGTAAGAAGAAGAGAAGAAGAACAGACAGACGCACAGGGCAGGGTGCTGTGCAGCTAGTGAGGGAGAGGAAGCACTGAGGTGAGCGAGGTTAGGATTCTCAGCAAATCACCAGAGACACAAAGAGACAGGGACAGTGCATCCCTCCCTGAGAGGGATGTTCAGGAGGATGTATCCCTGTCACATCTCCCTTTGGAATTTTGGTTTTCAAAACTGGGAGAAAAGAGGTATCTGTGTTTTGTGCGTATGTGTGTGTGTGTGTGCGTGTGCGTGGTCAGGAATATATGTTTGTAGTATATGTGCACATATGTGTGTGTGTGTGTGTGTGTGTGTGTGTGTGTAGCCATAGCCACAGTGGAAATGTGCTCCTGGCGGCAGTGGATGATGACCTAAGCTGTTGCCTCTGAATTCCCGAAAGGTCAGTCAGTCCAGATGGTGGGCAGAGAACCTAATTTGCAACAATATGCATTTGCATCACTAGTGCGCCTGTGCTCAAGCCAGTCAGATGAGGGAGTCAGAGTCCACTGGAACTGGGGTTACAGATGGCTCTGAGTCACCATGTGGGTGCTGGGAACTCAACTAAGGTCTTCTGCAAGGACAATGTGTGTCTTCAGCTTCCGAGCCATTGTTCCAGACCTACCTTGTTTATTTGCTTATTCATTCATTCATTCATTCATTCATTCATTCATTCATCCATCCATTCATTCAGAGACCGTGTCTCTCATTACACCCAGATCTCATTTATTCAACTAGGCTAGTGAACTCCAGGGATCCTCATTAGTCGTAGATGCCTGGTCATGGAGGCTTTCTGCACAAGCATTCATTAAATCTACTCTTTGGACTATAAGGTCTCTCACTGGTCCAAAGTGACAGTGCTGGATAGTTTTATGTCAGCTTGGCACAGACTAAAGTCACCTGAGAGGAGAGAACCCCAATTAGGAAAGTGCCCCCTGTAAGATTGGGCTGTAGGCAAGCCTGTAGGGCCTTTTCTTAGTAATGAATGGAGGAAGACCCAGCCCATCGTGGATGCTGCCATCCCTGGACTGGTGGTCCTGAATTCTATAAGATAGCCGAGCAAGCCAGAGGGAGAAGGCAGTAGGCGGCACCGCTCCACAGCCTCTGCATCAGCCTCTGCTGCCAGGTTCCAGCCCTGTTTGAGTTCCTGCCCTGGCTTCCTTCAATGATGGGCTGTCATGTGAAAGAGTAAGCCAAATAAACCATTTCCTCCCCAGGATGCTTTGGTTATAGTGTTTCATCATAGCGATAGTAACCCTAACTAAGGCAATGGCTCTAGTAAGGTAAAAATTTGGGCTGTATGTTCACGCCTTTGATTGTGATTCTCTGGCTGGCTGAGATCTCTCATTCCCTGTTTCCCACAGAGCCGAGGAGACCACACACCTTCCTAGATAACTTGTTTGTCTTTAGTTCTACCGCTTAGTGTTTCTCCTGGCATGAGGTTCCACTTTGAATGGGAAATGTCCCTCACGGTCTCACTGGTTCAAAGTTCGGTCTCCAGCTGGCAATACTGTTGTAGGAGATGGTGGCACCATTAGTAGGTGTAGGAGGACTACTGGTGGGAGGGGTGGGGGGACACTGGGGGTAGAGGGTGTCACTGTGGGTGAGGGTGTCATTGGATTGTACTAAGGGCAGGGGTGTCACTGAGAGAAGTGGGGTATCAATGGCAGCAGAGCTTTGAAGCTTTCAGTCCAGCTCCTTCCACTTCCTGGTTTGGTACTTTGTGAACAGCTGGCCACTGAGTGCTTCCATGGACTGGCTCCTGCGATCATGCCTTCCTCACCACCACGGACTGAAGTCACCAGCAACCAGCAGCCACAGTGAATCTTTCCCGCCTGAAGTCACTTCTGTCAGGCATTCTGTAAGACATGAGAAGAGCAGTCATCTCTGGGTCTCTCCCTCTAGATCTCAGAGCTGATAAGAAGTCAGAACTCCAGCCCCTCTCTCCAGTAGGCTTGGGCAAGAGATGCCGGGTGCTCCTGGTGCACATTTGCACCAACACAGCCTCTCTAGAATCATAAAACCAAGTAGAATGCTCTTTGGGATGGGAGATGGTCTACATCCATAGGCTACCAATAGCTAGGTAGTGGGAAGACACTCCTCATTACATCCTTCCCTCCTGGCTTTTTTCTTCAAAGCCAACCAATTTCCTCCTCCTCCTCCTCCTCCTCCTCCTCCTCCTCCTCCTCCTCTTCCTTCTTCTCCTCCACTTCCTCCTCTTCCTCCTTCTCATCCTCCTCTTCCTTCTCTTCCTCTTCCTCCTCCTCTTCTTCCTCTTCCTCCTCCTTCTCTTCCTCTTCTTCCTTCTCCTCCTCCTCCTCCTCTTCCTTCTTCTCCTCCACTTTCTCCCCCTCTTCCTCTTTCTGCTCCTTCTTTTCTGTCTGTCTGTCTGTCTGTTTCTATCTCTTTCTCTCTCATACACACAGAGTGTATTTCATGCAAGTGTTAGTGTATTATTTCCCCACATCTTGCTTTTAATTTGACGAAGTACTTTAGTGTATTTTCTGTTACTTCCTTCCCATGTCTCTGTTTTTGAGGATTCTTGCCACACTGCCTAACCTGACTTTGAACCCCTGTAGGCAGCAGTTCCTGTTTCAGTCTGCATGCTCACCCATGCACTAGGTTTGGATCACCCATGTAATGCAGGATGCCACATTTCATGAATGTAAACTGCAAACAGATTTACAGAATAGATGCCTAGAAATGAGATAGCTTATTCAAAGGGTAGTAGAGTTTGTAATTTAGATAGTTTGGATAAAGGTGTTTATCAAAAAATAAAATTATTGAAGCAGATATGGTGGTGCATGCCTACAATCCCAAACAGGCAGAAGGCCCAGGACGATGATGAGTCTAAGGCCAGCCTGGACTACACCATGAGACCCAATCATCCCAAATGCATCCAGTTTATCATCTCATCAACGGTGTCTGGATGTCTGTTCCCACATCACTATAAGCAGGTTATCAAATATATGACAAAAGGTTGAAATTTTCAACCTTCTATAAGAGAAGGTGGTATTCTTATAGCTTTAGATGTCCTTTCTTTCCTGATAAATGGAGTTAGCATCTTTTTCACAAGTTCAAGTGCTTTTAGATTCACATTTTCATGTTTTATTGGCATATATTACACATACTAATGGGTGTCATTGTGAATGTATGCATGCATTTTGTCACATTTAATCACCGTCCTCTCTTGTCTCCCTCCTATTCCTGTTGATCTGCTTTCCAACTAAGTCAACTTCTGCCTTCATATCTTTAAAAAATGCTTTTTTTTTTTTTTTTTTTTTTTTTTTTTTTTAGTTTTAAGAACTGAATGAGTTCCATTTCAGTTGCAGGGATGAGAGATTCTTTACAGGAGTGTGGGTGACTTGCTCGTAGCTACCACGCTGAAGAAAACCTCTCTCCTCCTAGCAACCATCAACTGCTTCTAGATCTTCATAAAGATCTCTCGAGTTCCTCCTCATTCCACAGTAGGATGCTGACATGACCAATCTTGAACAACAATCACATCTCTGTGAGTTCAAGAGTGCTGTGGCCAAGTCATATCCAGAAGACAATGTCCCACGACACCCCGGCTCTCACATTCTGTCTGGGCTCTCTTCTGCAATTTTTTTTTTAAACCTTGGAAACCATAATATAAATGTACTGTTTATAGCTGAGCATTAAATAATCACTTATTCTCAGCACTCAGATCAGTTACGAGTCCATGCAGTTACCTCTGTCCACTGCAAAAAAAAAAAAAAAAAAAATATATTTGCTGACCAGAAACAAACAATTATTTCAAAGGCAATCTCTGTGGTTTATTTAGCAAAATAGCAGTTGTAGATTCCCTGTTAGCCTCCCAACCATGGGCTTCTGCCCAGGTTTATCCTGCCAGATGCAAATTCTGTCCTGTGGAGTGGGCTTCAGTTCTAGTCAGAAGGCAATTCCTTCCGCCATTGCTGACTTGGCAACACTGCACCAATGGTCACAACTTGCCTGGCCAGGGAGCCATGTAGCATGGCTTCTCTTTTCTCTCAACTGTCCCCATTTTTAACACCCCCGTTAGGTTATTGGTTTTTTCTCCTTATTGTATCATTTTATATATTAAGCCTTAAAATATAAACCTTAAGGAAAGTAGCATTTGCCTATCATGAGCTCAAATTCCCAGTCAATATATATATCTTGGCTTTTTTGCCAGGTAATAATTATTATTCCTAATAATAATTTATTAATAATAACTAACAATAAGATTTAATGCAGTATACTAATAATCAATATATTAATAAATGATTATTATTTTGCTTTATACAGATTGTACAAAGGCTTTGTAGACTAAAACTCACTAACTACCATCTTTCACATGAGATTATGAAAGAGTTCTCACATCTACTTTGATGAAGAAGTTTATGATTTCATTTAAATCTTTCAGAGGTCAGAATCTTTCTTGGAGTTGCTAACACAGGTGTAGCGACGGCTGTTGTTTCTTCACATGGCTGTCCATGAACTAAGACCATCAAAGCCATATGCAGCCTTCTCTTGTGCCCTGGAACTTTCTTCTGGGTTTTTCCACTGGCTCTGCATGGTCTTTACATTCACACTGCTTTCATTATCAAGGAGTTGCAATCAGTTTTCAAACCTGGTACTTTTATCCTTCCTTGTTACTCTAACCCGCCCCCCAAATTTCCTGGTTATTCTTGATAATTTTTCCACATGAATTTTAATACTAACTTTTTAGTTCCCTCCAGAATGTCCTTTTGGTATTTTTATTGGGATCATATGAAATTTATAGGTCCCCTATTTTTGACAACTTTATGATGATAAGAATCTAGAAACAAGGCAAATCTTAGCAGTGCTAGGCCTCTGGGTCCTTCAGCTGCATTAAAATTGCTAACTATAAATCCTGTATATTTCTTGTTAAGTTTACACAAGAGTTTTATTTTTTGTTTCTATTTTAATTGGGATCTTTCCTTTGTATAGCTTCTAATCAGCTGTTTTTGTAGATCTGAGTGCTGTTTGATTTCCATATATAAATGAAATTTATTAAAATCTCTGTGTGTTTATAATGCCTTTAGTTTGTCCTTTTGTTCCCAGAAAATTCCAGAAGGCTGCAGAGTCTAGTTATGGTCATATCCAGTAAGAACTGGATTGTGTGCAGCTGAGAGCTAAGGATAGTTTTTGTAGCAGTAAGGTTGGGGTCAGTTGAACAACACCGACTTAGTAGGTGTGAGACCCTGTGTTTTATCCTCAACAGTATGAAACCAAGAATCCATAAATATCAGTAAGTAAAAAGATTAAGTATGGTGGTACGGGGCTGTTATCCCACCATACTGAAACCTGGGGCTGGAGGATTACAAGCTTGAGGCCAGGCCAGCTACATAGCACGATCATATGATCATATCTCAAAAGAGACCAGCAACACGAAAGAGGAGGCAAGAGGAGGAGGAGGGAGAGGAGGAAGAACAAGAGGAAGAGGAGGAGGAGAGGTGTGTGTGTGTGTGTGTGTGTGTGTG
>NC_034591.1:142307105-142335824 GCF_900095145.1 Mus pahari
GAGAGAGAGAGAGAGAGAGAGAGAGAGAGAGAGAGAGAGAGAGAGAGAGAGAACCTGTATCTAGTGGTGCATATCTGTAATTTCAGCTGTTTAGGAGACTGAGCTAGGAAGTTTATAAGTTCAAGGCCAACCTGGGCTCCAGAGTGAGCTCAAGTTCAGGTGTCCAGTACAAAACCTTATCCCAAAACTTAAAAGTCAGAAAAATAAAGTTAAGGGTATTCCTTGGTGCTAGAGTGCTTGCCCTAGGTTTAAACCCCAGTCCTTCCAGAAAACAATATTGTTTTAAAACAAAAAAAAAGACTTGATGGAGAGATGGCTCAGTGGTTAAGAGCACTGACTGCTTTTCCAGAGGACGTGAGTTCAGTTCCCAGAATCCTCAGTGTTCACTATATCACTATAACTCTAATTCTGGGAATATGACACCCTGGGTATACATGTGACATACATTCACAGATACACATATACGGACATATAAATTGAAAAAAGAAAAAGCAGTCTTTTCTTTTTAGAAAAGGACTCATGATAGAGATTTCAGGCTAACTCCAGAGTTGCTCTCCAATGCATCCCTGTCTATCTTTCCCTAGCACTGGAGAATAGGCAGGCCCTGGCACAACTCACCTATGTGTCACCATCCTATTTAAATATGGTCTTCCTACCTACACCACAGATTCTTTCCTGATGATTCTCTAGGCCACAACCAGAGCAGTCCTCTTAAGCAGAAACTTGATCGCATTTACAACTCTCCAGTGGCCTCCACTGCCAGTTGGTCTTCTTAATAAGTCTGAACATTTCCCTCATTCTCTGGCTTCCATCTCTGCCTACGGCTACTCACTTTCCACCCCTGGCTTTATAACCTTTCTAACTTGCAGCTTTCAAATTGCCTACCCCATTGGCCCATAAAACCCACAGGTGTGTTTCATTTGGCACATATCATTCGTTTTAATTTTTCTTCAAGTTGTGTAAATGTTTAAAACCAGAGAATTTCTCATTTAAAAAAAAAACTCCGGGTTTTCATATTCATTTGAAAAATTAGAGTAGACATGAGCACACCTCCTGCAGCTCACATGGCTGTACAGGAGTGCAGGCTGGCTGTCATGGCCACACCATACTGGAGTGAAGGCTGGCTGTCCCTTTGGTTGGGTCCTCAGTATTCCCTTTTCAGTTTTGGTTCCCCGTGCCTCTGTGACACTGACCTAAGTACCGAATGGAAGTACTGGTCCTGATTATTCTGCTGGCAAAATGCTCTCTACCTGGCCGGCTCTTGCTTCTCCTGGGGCACAGGGTAAGGAGTAAGGTATATCTTGGGTAGAGATGGAAGGATGCTCTGCAGGTAAGAGCGTTTATCTGCTACTCTTCCAGAGGACCCAGGTTCAGTGGCATCTCCCAACTACCCAGAACTCCAGTTCTAGAGGATCTGATACCCCCATTTTGTATCTAGAGGTATTGCCCTCACATGATACATATACATATATTCAGACACTCACACATAAAATAAAATGAATCTTAAAAAAATATATATATCAAGTCAGATGTGGTGGACAACATAAATCCAAGGACTCAAGAGGGTGAGGCAAGAGAAACGAAGCCTTTCAGCCAGTTTGGTTCACATAATGAGTTCAAGACCACCCTGAGACTCCTGATGACTCATCCTCATTGATGGACTTAAAATTAACCAGGCTGCCTACCCAGGGGTAGGTCTTCAAAAGTGTTTCCAAAGAGGTTTGACTGAGCCGGGAAGCCTCACCTTGAACCCAGGCAAGAGCCCACGGGTTGGGCTCCATACTAAAGAAAACTGAATGCCAGCATGCCCCTATTCTCATTCTAAGGAGATAAGGAGGCACAAGGATGGGTGAGGGAGGGCAGAGAGCATGTGATGGGGCAGCAGCAGCTTTGGCCCTACACATTCTTTTCTCCTCATCATTGTCTAGGTGACTGCACAAAAGCATCATAGAATCTAGGTCTGTGTTGCTCTGTTCAAGGGACACCCAGAGGATGAGACCATCCACTCAGACTAGAAGACAGCCTTCTGGCTGGGCTTGGAGGTAAAGCACAGAAGGGGCCATCAACCCAACCTTGTGATACACTGGGATCTGGCCTGCAGGTAACAAACCCACACAGCACCAGGAATGACTGCAAGGGTGGCCCGCCTCTTCACTGGCTCTTTCTAAGCCTTGTTCCTCCCCCCATTTTCTCTCATGCCTGAGGCACTTACCTTTAAATGAATAATTATGGAACAACGGAAACCCCAAAGACCTTCAGGGATATAGGCACCATGGGGGATCCTCAGGCACCATGTGGATATTAGGATTTCTTCCAGGCAAGAGAATATGACTGGTCCCTCAGTGGTCCCATGCTAGTGATCCCAGGAGCATCTACATTTCTGAAGAGTTTCCCACATCCATCGGCTCTATCTTCGGAGGCACCTCCAGGGTTGAGATGAATCATGTCTGTCTGTCCCAGAGAGAGCCTTGGGGAATGAGACAGAAAAAGACTTCAGTCTAATTCATGAAGTTGGAGTCTGTGGGGCTGGAATGAGTATGGATTGGGGGAGGGCTTCCAGTCTAGGTGAACACATGTGTGTGGTTCTGTGTATGGAATTCCAGTATGGGAAATGTTTTACATAAAGTGAGTGTTTAGCCAAGTTCACTTCCTCTCCCATCTGCCCCTTTCTCCGAAGTGTAGTATCCCTTTCCTCCTCTGGATGTCCTACACATCCCTCCTGGCTAGAAAGAGGGACACAGGGAGGGGACTCCAAGCCACCTGGGTGGGAGCCCTGGGTTCCCCTTTATTCAGATGCCTTATGCATGAAGTCACATCCTCTCCCTCTACACTTGAAAGGCAGCAGAAGCCTGAAATGGATGCAGACTGCGAAGGGCCGGGATTTTGCTTGGCTGGGGCTGGAATTATGCAACACCGATGTGGGCGATGAGGCCCATCTTCCAGCTCTCCTAGTAATTGAAAGACTACAAAACAGCATCTTCTGGACTGTCCCTTAGGCACCAGGAGGCATTGGTTAGGTGGAAGAGGGTGGACTAGTTAGAGAGTGGCAAGGGATTCAGGGGACAGAAGAAGTGAAGGACCAAGGAGCCTGGAAGCAGGAAGAACATGGCTTTAAACACCAAGTCTTGTGTGTGGTTTATCCACAAAGAATGGATCTCCCAAAACCAGAGGTGAGATCTCAAGAAGGATGGGACCCCTCACCACACAGAGATGTCTGTACTGGAGAAATCCTTCTCTATCTCGATGGCTGAAAAACCCAGGCTGATCATTCTTAAACAGGGAAAGAGATGAGAGTGAGAGTCATTGTGTAGATACAATTGTACCAGAAATGGTTTTGAAAATTCCACAAAGCCCAGTGGAAGAAGGCAAGTAAATTCTCTCCGAAAGCAAACTGAAAAGATCCTTGCGGGATCTAAAAAAGAGTGAGCAGGCACCTTCCAAATCTGCCCAGGAAAGGACCACTGAGCACAAACACAGTTGAAGAATTATGGGTAAGGATTCCTTCAAGTGTGGACACCAATGTGGGTGCAAAGATCAGAAAAATATGTGCAAACTATTCAAGCAATATTTGGTATAAACCTTCCTGTCAGCCTGGGAATGCCCAAGGGAGTACCTGAGAAATCCACAGAACTTGATATCTAAAGGAAATCACAGGAAAGATGAGATATATTCCAGCGTGCAGTCAAGCAGGGCACACACCTACACATCCAGGCCTGGGGTTAGAGCTGGATCAATGGGCACTCTGGAGAGGATTTTCCAACCTGGTAATGTGAGCACAGGCAAGATTCGTTAGACCAGCGGTGGTTTTTAGCAGGTCCAAAATGAATGATTCTTTTATTTCTTGTTATGGGAAAGATCAGAAGAGGGGAAAAAAGCTAAATATTATATGCAGGAAGTAATATTAGTAAATCAAATAAAAGACTAGTTTCTAGGAAGCAAACAGAACAATCTAAACATGGGTTTGTCTGATACAAAGCTAAGCCTTCCTGGAAGAGATGAGATACTTTTTAGTTTTGTTGTTGTTTTTTTTTGTTTTTGTTTTTTTGTTTGTTTGGTTGGTTTTGGTTTGTTTTTTTTTCAAGACAGTGTTTCTCTGTGTAGTCCTGGCTGTCCTGGAACTCACTTTGTAGACCATGCTGGCCTCGAACTCAGAAATCCACCTGCCTCTGCCTCCCGAGTGCTGGGATTGCACCCCCATAGAGGAAGTCCGGCAGAAACGAACTCTATATCAAGGGCTGACTCGTTTCACTACATGTGGGAAAAGGTTCAGTAAGAAATGTTGTAGAGAAACTGGCCCCTCCATCTTCCACAGCCTGGGATACATGAGAACTTGTCTCAAACAAAACCCAACAAACAACAAACTCCCAAAGAAAGGGAGAGATGTTGAGTGGGAGGGTGCGTCCTTAGAACCTCAGCACTCAGGAACACTCAGGGTGAGCTAGGGCTACATGGTGAGTTCAAGGCTAGTCAGGACTTCAGAGTAAAACCTTGTACCAAACAAGGAGGAGTAATGGGGGAAACTAGAAGGGTGGAGAGGAAGGAAAAGAGGAGGAAAGAGTGGGATGACACACAGGCATTAAGTGAATAATTCTCTCATTTAATGGGTGCCTGCAAATGATAAAGGTAACCTCCATGGGGGTATTCAGTGAACTCCAGAGGCAGTCAAACTGGGCCTCAGAGGTATCCTGAAAGAATCAAAAAGACTGTATCTTCCCAGCCCATGTGGATCCTTGCCGGGACCTTTAGCTGGTTCTGGTAGAGAGTCTGGGAAATGTAGTTCTCCAATTGCTGGGATCTTTTGAGTGTACAGCCAAGTGTTCACCTCCTGACTCCATATTGTCAGTAGTCTTTGTATTTCTTTGAGGTGAAGCTCAGGAAAGATTTGGAACTTGGTAATTGTTGATCCTGATGAGCAGATGTAGTAGAAGCTATTCTCATTTGGGATAGCCCAGGCTGGCCATCGTCAAGATCCCTGATTCCACATTGCCACTCCAAGGATCTTTTGAGATCCAGCAAGTGAGACGTGGGGCAGAGAGTGGGGTCATGGATTTATTCAAGCTTGGTTATAGTGTGGTTTATTTAATCAGTTCCCTAGAGATGGACGTTAATGGATTTAACCTTTCGCTCCTACAAATAACACTGCAATGGGCTATGCAAACGATCCTCTGTGAATATGTGAGTGCATTTGTAGTTCAAATTTCTGGAAACTTCCCAGCTGGGTTGAAGAATATTGAACAAATATTTATAGAGCGCCGGTTGTGAAGGGGTAGCCAGTATTAGGGAAAGCTTGCTTCTCTCTGTCTGGCCCTGGTCCCCAGTAAGAACCACAGAGGGAAAAAAAACCAAACTCTCCCTTTTTTTTCTTTTTTGGTTTTTTTCGAGACAGGGTTTCTCTGTGTAGCCCTGGCTGTCCTGGAACTCACTCTGTAGACCAGGCTGGCCTCGAACTCTGAAATCCGCCTGCCTCTGCCTCCCGGGTGCTAGGATTAAAGGCTTGTGCCACCACAAAGAGAGTTTGTGCCAAACTCTCCCTCTTTTCATCACTAAAGATGAGCAACAATTATTAGTGCAGCCTGTGGCTCAAGCAGGCACTCACACTGTCCGCTGTCCAGGTGACAGAGCTGCTGTGGTGAGAAGGGACCCAAGGGCTTGCTTTGTCATTCATCAGGTGTAAGACCCCAGCTGAGTTATATCCATAAGTCTCAATCCTCTTATGCAATGTCATAGTTTTAGAGAAGTCAGATACCATTTTAATGATAAAATCTACATCAGGAGTAACAGGAGACAGCTACACTGGTAAAGTGCTTGGTGTATCAGGATGAAGACTTAAGTTTTTTTGCCCCAGAACCCACATAAAAAAGCTGGGTGTGGTGACATGCACTTGTAATGCTCAGGCTTGCTAGGCAGCCAGACCAGTTGAAACAGTGAGCTCTAGGTTCAGTGAGTGACTCTGCCTCAAAGAACAGAAGGAACCCTTGAAGTCGCATGAGCATGTGTCTGTACATGTGCACATATATACACACATAACTTAGCATTAGCAGCAAGGTGCAGGTGGACATTCTATGCATTGGAGATCTTCCCAAGAAGAACCTATGCATCATTGACCAAACGTCTCAACCTGAAAAAAAAAACAAAAACAAAAACAAAAACCAGAACGATAACAGCAACAACATCGGAAAACCTATATGGCAACTCTGACTTAGTAGGCATCTTGAAATCAGAACCTCTGTAATCACCCACAGGAGATACTCATGTGACAGTGTCCATTAACGTTCTCACACAGAAGGAGAGCGGGCATGAGATCTGCTCCAGAGATTCTGGTCACTAACTCCTTCCTGCCTCAGGACCAAGCTGCACATAATCCTGCCCTAGGGGTACCTAGTGGATGCTTAAGCATTTAACAAGGCTGACTAGAGTTAGGACACATGGGATCCACCCACGTTGGAGTGAACTTAGTGATGTAGCCCCTTGAGATTCACATAGGCTCCTGTATGTAACCCCAGGAAGCTCAGTGAATCACCAAGCTGGACTTGGACGGAATTCTTTCTTTGGTCCCTTTGTGCCTCATCTTGGACTACATGGTGTTTTCATGGATCTTTCCAGGCAGAGTAACTGGACAGGAGAGCAGTCTGACCTAAAGAAGAAGACTGCACACCTTTAATCCCAGCACTTTGGAGGCAGAGACAAGTGGATCTCTGTGAGTTTGAGGCCAACCTGGACTACATGGTGAGTTCAAGGACAGCCAGAACTATGTAGAGAGACGATGTCTCACACATAAAAACAAATTAAAAAAAAAACTATAAATAAATAAAGGAAAGAGGATGATATTATTATTTTCCAAAGAAATTGAATGATGGCACTCTCCAAAATGGTAGCAATTTATGGCTGTTAAACAACTGGAATGTGTCTGGTAAAACAGATACACCAGAGGTGCAATATACACGCTAGGTTTCAAAGGCTCGGTATGGAACAAAAATGCAAATTAGCCCAGCAACAACTTTCATATTGACCCATGTTGAAATACGCTGGAGATATGAAGTTAAATTAGCAAAACTAGCTTCTAAAATTAATTCCACCTTTCTAAAACACTTTAAATATAGCTACAAGAAACTTTTGAATTAACTACATACTTGAACTATGTAGCTAACAAATATTTCAATGTGAGAGTGTTTTTGTAGGCTAGAGGAAGCTGAAGAGACATGACACCTAAAAGCAAGAGCTGACCTAGACTTGACGCTGTGCTAGAGGGGAAAATACCATATAGGACTTATTTGGAGTCAGTTGCCTAAACTGGTATTTAAACAGTAGAGTAGATGAAAGATTATGTCAATATTCAATTTCTGTCATTGCTGTCTATACTGGGTTGAGATAATTTCCCTACTGCTGGAGATTCATAGTCAGGTATTTAGGGTTGAAGAATCCTGGGTGCAGTGTGTCACTGTTTCAGAAAAGGTTGTGTTTAGTACACAACCTTTAATATGAAATAAAAGTTGTCTGAGAGAGCAAGTAATAAAATAAGTGTAGTTAAAACGGTACCAGGAACCTGGGTAATGCATAGATGTGTTCTTGCTACTATTTTTACTTTTTCAAGTGAGAAGAAAAAGCAGCAGGCACACACCTGAGCTGGTCTTTCTATGTGTTTCCTATTTCCACAAAGGACAATACTATCCAGCTGCCCACCTTAGCTGGGAGCTGGGAGGCCTCTTAGTTTCCTGTCCTGTTGCTATGATAAACTGCCCTGCAAAAGCAATATTTAAGAGTGAAGGGTTTATGCTAGCTTACAGTTACAGGTTACAGCCAACCATGGCGAGGAAGTCAAGGAACAGGAGCCAGATGCTGCTGGTCACACTGTCTACAGTCAGCAGAAGAGAACAACACAGGCCTGCCAATTGCTCACCTTATATTCTCCACTCGGATACAGTTCAGGATCCCTAAGGTTAGGGTAAGGTTAGGAGTGGGAAATGTGTCTACCCACAGTGGCCAGGCTTTCCAACATCAATGAACATAATCAAGATAGCCCCCTGTCTTAGTTAGGGTTACTACTATTGAGACATACCATGCCCAAAAGCAACTTGGGGAGAAAGAGTTATTTGGTTTATGCTTCCACATTGCTGTTCATCACAGAAGAAAGACAGGAACTCAAACAGGAAAGGATCCTGGAAGCAGGAGCTGATGCAGAGGCCATGGAGGAGTGCTGCTTACTGGCTTGCTCACTATGGCTTTCTCAGCTTGTTTTCTTATTGAACCCAGGACCATCAGGTCAGGAGTGGACTTAGCCACAATGGACTGGACCCACTCCCATAAACTACTAATTAAGAAAATGATCTGCAGGCTTGCCTACAGCCCAATCCTAACAAAGCGTTTTCTCAGTTGAGGCTGCATTCTCTCTGATGACTTTAGTTTGTGTCAAGTTGACACAAAACTAGCCAGCACGGCACCACAGACATATCCAGTGCCCCATCTCCCAGGAAATTCTATGTTTTGGGTTTGGGCCAGTTTCTTTCTTTTTCCTTTTCCTTTTTTTTCTTTTTCTTTTTGTTTTACTTTTGCACGTTATTTATTGAGTGTAGCAATTGGAGAACAATCCGTGGGAACCAATTCTCTCCTACCAGGTTGAGTTCTGGGACTTATACTCATCAAGCTTGGTGAGTCGTTACCTGCTGAGCCATCTTTTCAACCCTAGATTTTATTGATAATTAACCCTAGCCATCACAGGAATCGACCCACATTATTCTTTTCCCCTCCCTTCAGCCTTCCATCCAGTCATGGACCACTCTAGAGTCTGCCTTCTTACTGTCTCTCAGTTCTGCCTCTTCTGTATTTTCACTTCCATGGCCGTGGGCAGTTGTTCATCTCCTACCTAGACAGTTAAACTCACTTCCCAGCTCCCTGGCCTCTCAGAGCCTCCTGGTCTTGGAATCAACATTTGAGTTTTTAAATCAGCAAACTTGTTAGTCTGCTGAAAACCCACAGGAGCTTCTCATCGTGTGCTTGCTAGATGACAGCACTAAGCCAGACAGGAGCTCATGAGGGCTTGACTCTTTTCTCTCTCTTCATTTCTGATTTGCCTGATTCACATGAATATCTGGGGGAGGGGAGAGAGTGGGGGTGGGGGGAGAGATAGTGTGAGTGTATTAATGCAGTGCACATGTGCCTCGGTTCATGTGTGGAGGTCAGAAGACAACTTCTAGGGTTGATCTTATCCCTTCACGCTGTTTACGCTGTTTGAGGCAAAGTCCCTTCGCAACTACTGTGAAAGGCAGGCAAGCTTCTGGAATTCTCTTGTCTTTCTTTCTCTTTAGGTATGATGAGATTACAGATGTATACTGACAAGTCTGGTTTCACATGGGTCATGGGGATCTGAACTCTGGTCCTCACATTCACATGGTAAGCACTTCATCTACTGAGCTAGCTCCCCAACCCTTGGGCTTTTGATCCTCCTGTCTCAATTTTCCAAGTAGCTGGGATTACCCACTTGGCTTTGACACAAAACTGTTGCTGCAACCACCCCAAATAGCATACCACTCTGCAATACCCAGACTTCTTACACATCAGTACCGTTGCTATAGCGACTCTGTGACCCGGAAAGCCCATCCCACTCTGTTCAGGAAGCACCTCTCAGCTGCAAGAATCACTTCCCTTAAATGAGCAAGAAAATGACATAACCAAGAACTTAAAATTGGTTTCCTTACTTGCTTCATTGATGAGAGTTCATGCTTTGGTGAACTTTGTTTAGTTTTTTTTTTTTTTCTTCGCTACAGGTTGCCCAGGCTGTCCTCCAGCTCCTTCCTTACCGAAGTAATCCTCTGGTACCACAGGCTTGTGCTGCCACACTAGATTCAATTTAACTATTCTTATACTCACACTTATTATGATTTTTAGAGTGAAAATTAAAGAACAAACCTTATCCCAGTACCCAAAGCTGAAAAAATAGTCTTCAAATCATCTTACGAGATATTTATTGATTTGAATGGGAAGGGCAACAACTTGGTAGAGGACGAACTTGGAAGACCCCATTTCAGCCAAGAGGATTAATCACCTGGCCTACTGGCATCATATAACCCCTGGGGCTGCATGGCACTTCTGCTTCAGAGCTCCAGGCCAAGGTGTATGGCCCTAGTGTAATCGCAAGGAAGCTTCAGATGAGTGCGGAGGGAGAGCCTTCCGCAGAGGGACTAGCAAAGACACATTGAAAGTGTGAAGATTCAGAAGCTAAGAGGAGGGACTGTGGAGTTCCACCCGATGAAAGGGCGTGCGGAGCTCACGGCAGATGCATGCTGGCCTGTGGAATGTGGATGTCAGGATGTCGTCCTCCACCGTCAATAGTGGGAAAGATGGGGGAAGTCTGAACGAAGATGGCAGGTCTGATTGTAATATTGTGTTGACTGCACAACAATATAAATTTTCTGGTTTTGACAGTTGTCCTGGGGCTGTTAATATTTGAGAATGTTGGGCACAGAGGGTGGGGAACCCCCTGCTTTATTTTTGAAACTTCTCTAAGTTTGGAGTTCTTTCAAAGTTAAGTTAAGGAATGGAGTCTGCTTTGAAATATCACTTGAGAGACTGACGAATTCAAGTGTCATTTGAGATAAAAGAGTGGCCCACCTTCTCCCAGTAATTTTTCTATACCATTATAGTATTTTATCATGCTTATTGGTATACTGGTTAGTCTGCCCCAGAGGCCCTGAATGCAAGTGAGGTAGGTGTGTGTGTGTGTGTGTGTGTGTGTGTGTCTCATGTGTATGGAAGCCTGAGGTCAGCTTTGGTGTTACTCTTGATGACATCTACCTGGGACCTGGGACTTGCCTGCTTGGCTTGGCTTGGCTGGCTTACCTGTGGAGCCCCAGGGACCTGCCTGTCTCTGCTGCTACAAGCACTAGGATTACAAGAGCACATCACCATGTTTGGCTTCTTACATGGATGCTGGATTTTCAAGCTCAGGTCTTCACACATCACCAATTGATTTGTCTCCCCAGCCCCAGATTTGTGTAAGTTTTTTGTGTGAACCGAAGTTTTCAAGTCCTTTGAGTAATACCAAACCATCAACAAGATCATCATCACCATCACCGTCACCGTTACCATCACTGTCACCGTCACCGTCACCATCATCATCATCATCATCATCATCATCATCATCATTGCTGCTATTAATTGATTGAGACAGGGTCTTTCTATGTTGTGCTGGCTGACCTGGGACCTTGTGTAGACCAGGGTGGCCTCAAACCCACAGAGATCTGCCTGCGTCTGTCTCCCTAGTGCTGGGATTAAAAGTGTGGACCACCTCTGCCCAGCTAGCTTGGCCGTGCATGTATATCACCGTTATTTGAATTTGCATCTCCCCCCCCCCCCAGAGCCTGGCTGTAGAGTATCTTTAATTGTCACGAGTAGATCATTGGTGGAGTGAATGCCAAGGTCTTTGATCCTTGAAATTGAGTTGTTTTACTTTATTTAGATAAAATATTATTTTTGGACATTTTCATACATAGATAGATTTTTATTTTTACAATAGCCTTTTGAAGTTGCCCTGAGGTAAAAATATCATCCTAATTTTATTCCTGGGTTGGAGGTGGTCAGCAGTGCCTAGGGATAGCTTGCCTTAAGTATAGCCAGGTGGCCAATCTCTCTTGCTTCCTCATTCCTGCTTCTGAGCCTTTTCAGTGGATCACCAGGTGGCCTGTCCCCCCACCTCCCACTCTAGTTTTTCTGAATACAGCTGAAGACATGATACCAGTTTTCTGCTAATCCCAGTCAGGGTTCCTGGAATCAAGGTGGGGAGCTGAAGACACCTCAGAATAACCCAGGGCCCTGGCTCAAGACTCCACCCACAGGAAATCCCCTGGTCTGTGGCCCCGAGTGTCAGTTTTGAAGGCTGCCCAGCCAGCCAGCCATGTATTAGAACCTGCTCAGGACTTTTCTGGACCTTTCTCTGGGGCTGGCAATGAGTGGCCATCCGTGATTGGAAGTGGGCTGTAAATTCTTTTGACGGCCACGGCTTTTGCTTCTGGGGAATTCCGTTCTCAGCCTATAAGCCCCCACAGTCATCAAAACGTGCTTTTTTTTCTTTCTGTCTTTCTTTAAAATTGGGAAGTTCCTCACAGCTGTCAGCGTAATGAGCATCCTGTTTCCCTTATGACTCCATTTTACCCCCTGCGCTGTCCCGTTCAGTCCACTCCCCACAAGCCATTAAAGAGTTTTTAGTTTCAATTTCTGGAGGGCAAACTCTGACTTCCTTTTACATTGTTTTAGTTCGTCCCTACACATGTGAACAACGCAAAACCATGCCTTCCTCTATAGCTGGGTGAAGTAGGCAAAGCCTTGTGGCATTCAAAGAACTGCCCACCGGGATGCCGCACAGGGCCGATCGATCTTGCCTCCGTGGACCACCGAGCATCGCCCTCTCTGCCTTGACTCCCATGCCTGCTCCCCTAGCCTGTAAGTGTGCAAACTGGCTCACCTGTTGGGAGAATGGAGTCTGAAGATCCCACCCCTGCCCATACAGGCAGGACAGTGTGCTCTGGGGTCCCAGTTGGCAGAGCGTAGCCTAGGGTGGGGAAGTGTCTCTAAGGGCAGGGCTCTAGCATAGCAAAGGAGCCGGAGGGTCCAGAGCAGGTACCATCTACTGAGATGTAAGGGTCACCTCTGCCCAGCTAGCTTGGCCGAGCTGGGGTTACCTCTCCTCCCCCACCCAGAGAGAACCAGTTACCAAATCCCCTTTACCTTGCAAACATACGGACTATAAGAATCGCAAAGAACAAAGGTACTGTTCTGGAGGTTATTTCCCCTCTCCACGCAGTGAATAATACCACACTGTATGCATAGTTCTGCAACTGGCTTGTGCTCACTTAGACTGAGCTGAGGGTTTTTTTTTCCACATGGTTCTGCGTTTTTAACTGCCACCTGGTACCCCGTGGGTATAACTATACTACCGTTTCACTAAAGACGGGAGTCATTGCTTCAGAACAGGGGTTTACACTATTATATCTACTATCACACGTGCATTCCTTAAAAATGTGTGCCATAAAATTGCTCACTGAAGGTAACAGCATAAAACCTTGGAATTGGGCAGCACTGTAAAACCCACGTGGCTTGGCTATGGAGCACTAACAAGACTAGTAATTGACACTTCAGGAAAGCAGCTCTGTGTGAGGAGACTGCCTCTGGGGACATTAAAACCCATACAGACCGCTCATGGAGGCGCTGCTCCGCAGGTGTCAGGACCATGAGCCAGGTGGGCACAGGAGGAAGTGCAGGCTGCCTTCAAGGGTGCTCTCTCCGGAGAGTGAAGCCCAGGTGCAAGGCTGCCTTTGTTGTCTTAAAATGGAGCAGAAGGATTCTTCCTGCACAGGAGTCCAGCTGATGGCTTTTCCCCTATCTGCTGCTCAAGTATCAGGCTGTCTCCCCCACCGCTGCACCCACCCTTCTGCCCCCTCCCATCCTTCCCAGTCCCCGTGCCTGCCTGCCTCCGTTTGTAAAATGAACATCTTCTTCACTGCCAAGGTGGCCAAGCTCTTATTCCACAAATCTATTACACAAAGGTGACAGGCATGTGGGACAGACCTGGGAAGTGTTTGAGGCAAGGGAAGACGGGGTGGGGAAGGAAAGGGGAGAGAAACAAAAAACAAGCAAATACAATAGTTTTGGTGGTGGAGTTTGCTGATCTGCCATTTGCCAATGTGGAAACTGCAGAGCTGCAGGCTATCTCAGATCTACAAGTAAAAGGTGCTCCAAGCCGCATGGGAGAGCCACGCGTCAACTGCCCTCAGTCCCTGGCTGTGTGGGCTCCCGAGGGGAAGCTTGACATCCTACCTAGTTGGAGATGAAATTCATATCAGGTGCTTCCCCCACAGTGGATTTCCCTACCTTTAAGAAGGAAAGATTATTTTAAAATCTTGTTTGAATTTTGTGAAGTGGAAATTCCCCTCCGTGTAACTTCTCACTTGCCTCAGTCTGAAGGGGTGCATTAGGAGGGTCTCTGAGGGGGTGCCTTGTTAAGAGAACTGAGACCCCGAGCATAGAGTGGCCTTAGGATCATCCAGCCCATTCTTTGAGCTTCTCTTCTGGTCTTGTTGGGAAGGCTTGCGGATGGGGATGGTTTTAGCTTCAGAGATGCACGGGGTAGGGGAGGGGATGGCCCTGATACTGCTGCGGGAGTTCATAGTTCCAGGACATTCTCTAACTTCGAATACACAAGCACCGTCTCCTTCATGCAGTCCCTTCTACTCTGACTCTCTGAAGGTGTCTCAGGAGCCTGTTTGCTTGTTTATGTGCTGGGGAGAAAGCCAAGGTCCCTGAGCTTGCCAGACAAGTCTTTACCATGGAGGTACATCTTCAGTCCCCAAAGTCTGCTCTGAGGGGGTTCAACCTTTGGGGGTCAAAAGACCCTTTCACAGAGGCTGCCTCTCAGATCTCCTGCACACCAGATATTTACATTACAATTCACAATAGCAAAATTACAGTTATGAAGTAGCAATGAAAATGGTTTTATGGCGGGGGGGGTGGTGCTAACCACAATATGAGGAACCATATTAGCAGGTTGCAGCCTTAGGAAGCTTGAGAACCACTGTCTTAGGATGTCTGTGTCTTGCTGGGTTTCAGGGCAAGAGATAAAGAGGGGAGAGTAACCTGTCAAGGGTTAACACCACTGAGTGTGAGGAAGACTTGAACTCAGATCTTCTGCTCTAGGAAAAGTCAAAGGAGGTCGGCAAATATTTCCACTTTAGAACAAAGCAACAGAGTGTCTTCCAGTGTCTTACATACATGGGCAACCTAGATCATGGTGTTAATAACCCTTCAGGCAAGTTGCCAAATACAGTCCTTCAAATCCCAGGGAGACTTGGTTATACCAACAACACTGTTCCATTCTACAGTTTAGAAAACAGGTTCAGCAGATTTAGGAAAACTGCCCAGTCTCATAGCAAGTAGGAGTTCACACCAGGATTTGATCCTAGGTCCATTCACTTGGAAACACCTCATGTTTTACACAGCATGAAGTATGGAGTTAGAAGTACAATGTGAAGTCGTCCACTGAGCCCTCCTCTCAGGACTTATAAATGAAGTCACAGTATGTGGTTAGTCTAGTGAAAGCAGTCTTTTTGGTGTGTCTGACCAAGACATCACTATTCTGTGTCTGAAAACCTGGGGACTGCCAGCAAAATTCCCCTTGAAAGCAGATGCACAGAGCCCCTGGACTGTTGGGAGGCAAAAGCAACAGCTAGTTCCCAGAACTGAATGTTGGAACCTGTGACCTTTGATGGTCTCAGGGTTTGTCACAACAGCCAGTGGCCATGTTCTGTGTTGAAGAATTTTGTCATCCTTGTCCTAGAAACCTGGCATAGAATAGATGCCCAACCCAGGGGTCTGGTTCCTTTGGGGGCAGCTTGGCCAAAGACTATCCTGAAGGAAATGCTCCTTCTATTATAATAGTAACACGGTGACTCTACGGGATCTGTTCTTTTGAGAAGTGTGAATATCAGGGGTACAGTGAGGTGTCTTCAGTGTTTGGCTATATGTCCTGAGTTACTGAATTATGTAGGGATAAAGAACCACTCAGCAAAGACAAGGATTGCCCACGCGAAGCCCTTATAAATCCTGGTGCTAGGCTTCTGAGACGCTATCCTAATCTGCCTTCTGATTCCTAGATCTTATCTTCCTAAAGCAAGGTCCCTGAGCTTGCCAGACAAGTCTTTACCATGGAGGTACATCTTCAGTCCCCAAAGTCTGCTCTGAGGGGGTTCAACCTTTGGGGGTCAAAAGACCCTTTCACAGAGGCTGCCTCTCAGATCTCCTGCACACCAGATATTTACAGGAGTTGAGGATGGTTACAAGGGGGGGGGGGTAATCATTAAAGATATAAATTGAACAATGAGTATGGCAGGGAGAGGGGCAGGAAAGGGAGATTTGATGAGATTATTGAGCACCTGGACTGGAAGACTGGCAAGATACAGGGTGGAGTTTGAATGGATGACTGGAGATTGAGAGTATGATGGGGGATGAGATTATTGGTAGCAGCAAAGTCTACTGTTCAACCAGCCATGGGAACAGATAGCTGGGGAGGGCCAGAGGACAGGGTAATTGGGAAGAGGTATCCAAGCAGCCAGGCTTACTTCATTTAAAAACCTTCGTGAGTGCAGGGATGGGGTCAGGACCAGAGTGCACGAGTAAGCAAGGAGCTAGAATCACAGAGAGATAGGAGAGTGGGAGCCAGCCACGCTAGAGGGTAGAGATATATGTGCAAGTGTGTGCAAGAACACGAGCTCTTCCTTGATGCGAGGACAGACTGAAAGAAGGGCCTCACCCATGCCTGCTGTGTGTTTTTCACCAAATAGCTGAGGACAGGCAACGTGAGGGCGGGTGGGTCTACATTGGCTCACGGTTCAACAGAGCATCTTCCCTCTTGGTGGGGAAAACGCAGTGGTGGGAGTGGCTGGGTCCACAGCTCCAACCAGGAAGCAGAGAACAGGGACTACCAGTGTTCAGCTGGCTTTCTCTTTGTTTTCTTTATTAAAGAGGAAATCTGTCCAGGCACCCAGCTGCTGGATGGTACCTAGCAAAATTAATCACTTTGGTAAGAGGGGTCGAGTCCACTTTTTGTGGCTCCCCAGTATTCTGTTTGTTAAAGAAGCTGCAATTCACCTTTTCCTCAATGTGTTTTTGACACCTTTGACAAACATTAGGAGTCCGCAGTTCTGCTAGCTTGCTACTGAATCCTCCACTGGCCTGGCTACATGTTTGTTTCCATTCCAGAGACACACTGCATTGTTACAAAGGCGCTGTTCTTTCTGTGGAAGACTCCGGTTGGTTATGTGGAGTCTTTTATGTTTCTCTGTGTACCTTAGGGTTGCTTTCACTAGTCCTGTAAAGAATGCCATTGGAATTTTGGTGGGGATTGTGTTGAATCTGTGGAATCCTGGGTTTGATTCCCTGCACCCATTGCGGTGCACAACCACCTGTAACTATAGTACCAAGATACTTGACAACTCTTCTGGCCTCCTTGGACATTGCATGCTTGCTAGGCACAAACATACATGTAGGCAAAACATTAATATACATACAAAATGGAAATTCCTTCCTTCCTTCCTTCCTTCCTTCCTTCCTTCCTTCCTTCCTTCCTTCCTTCCTTCTTTCCTTCTTTGAGACAAAGTCCCACTGTGTAGACCAGGCTGTCCTCAAACTCACAGAGATACATAATACCTGCCTCTGCCTCTCTACTGCTGGGACTAAAGGCCTGGCCACAACTGGTTTTTGTGTGTGATGCTGGGTATGGAACCTAGGGCCTCAAGCCTACTTCCACTGAGCCATCTTCCAGCTGTGAGAGAGAGAGAGAGAGAGAGAGAGAGAGAGAGAGAGAGAGAGAGAGAGAGAGAGAAGAGAGAAGAGAGAGAGTTTGTTTGTTTGTTTGTTTAATGTATGTGAGTACACTATCATTCTCTGCAGAGACACCAGAAGAGGGCATCAGATCCCATTACAGATGGTTGTGAGCCACCATGTGGTTGCTGGGAATTGAACTCAGGACCTCTGGGAGAGCAGTCAGGGCCCCAGCCCATTTCCATGTTTTTAACTTGAAGGGTAGTAAGCCATTGTAGAGTTGACATAATACACACTCCGATATTTAGTTATTGTTTATGTCTTGGATCAATTCTCCAAACAAAATAATTGTTTCTTATCTAATTAGTAGAGTCAGCCCTGTAAAAAGGAATGATTGTAGATTAGTCATCTGAGTGCCATCTCTTCCACAAGTGCCTAGGGACTCCTGCCTGTGGCTTCTGTGAGGCAGTAGGGGGTGGATGGGGGGTGGGGAGGGAAAGAGCAAAGGTCTGTGGCCCTGCAAGGTGGGGGGCCGAACCCAGGCTTTATAAGGGTTCAGAGATGGGCTGGGAAGGGTGAGGCTCTGCAGAAACAGCCACGCCCCAGGCTTACTGGGGAAGAAGGTGCAGAAGTGGGCTGGCTTTTCACTTTCAATTTCCATTCACAGTCACATCAAGATGAAACCAGTCAACAGTCAGATCTGTCCCTAACAGAATTTCTCACCCTGGCCTCCAGGAGGTAAACAGATGAGCCTGCCTGAATGGGCTCAGTGAATCCAAGCATTGACACACCAAAGGTGGGTGAGGTTGGTCCTGCCTCCAAGACCCTCTACGCTGTGAGAGCCAGCCTGAATGGATCTGTACAGCCTCGGTCAGGTCTTAGACGCTGGCTGACTGCACTGTGTGGCTGGCACTGGGTCTTCGGAGGTGACAGAGACTTAGCTTGGTCTTGAAGGTTAGGGAGAGGACAGAGGAAAGGCCACCTTGTGAGAGTGACCAGGAATTCTCTGTGCCTGGCACTTTACCCCATAATTCTCATGGGATTCACCATGACCCAAGTGCAAGATTGTCAGCTGGTATATCTATGGGTCACTTGTGAATCTTCAGAGTGACTCTGATCCACTGGTCCAGTGTCTCCAGAGCTTGGTGTTCTCTTATTTTGAACCTCTGTCTTCAATAACTCTTGTGGTTTTGTTTTTGTTTTTTAAGGCTTGGATCCTTTCATACCCTCCTCGTTCCAGATGGGCATTTTGCCTTGGTAGGCTATTTATTTTTATTTTATTTTTATTTTTTAGAAAAAGAAATTTGAATTCAAAACAAAGAACTAAATTTGCTCTGGACTGGCCAAGGCCTAAGTTGTAGAAACCTGATTCAATTTCAGGGGCCAGGTGACCTCACTGTACAACGGTAGCGTGTCTGACTCCAAACTCAGGGCCAGGGTGGTCAGCATGTCCTTCTGCCTGGGAAAAATCCTGGTTTATGCCTGCTGTCAACATAATTAATGGCTGACCCTTTCACTCTAGAGAATCTTGGATGGGATAATAAATTATATGGCTCCCTATTCAGAGTCCCTAGCCATAGATCTGACCCCTTCACAGAGGTCAGTGAGGTGCTGATGGGGACAGACATGTGGACGGTGAGTCCACAGTGGGAGGGTCAAAGGAGACAGCCCAGATAGGACCTTTATGAAAGACTCCCTTCCGCCTTTAGGACAATGCTGTAGACCATCGGTAGGCTCCAGAAGAAAACAGGAATGCTGACTTCCATCACAAAGCTTCGGCTTCAGAAGGATTGAATGCTGAGTACAACTTTCCCTAGGTACCCAGGCACACTCCACAGCCCACCCAGATAAGCCCGGCCGTAAAGCAGCCACCAGAGGCATCAGATGGAATAGGTAGGACTCTCATGCCTGGGGAAGTTGAGGTTGTCATACAACACACCAGGGCCCCAGGAGTCCAGCCACCCAACCTAGTCTGGTTTCCAAGTGTTATGAACATAGCCTTTGGGAATCAAGACCTTTCTGAAAGATTTTGGAAAAGCCAACAGCAGTGAAGATTAGGAAAAGCCTAATCTTCAGTGTAAAAGTGCATGCTTGCCTCCTCTAGGAACCTATAGGAACAGAAAGGCCTGTATGTCTTGACTGATTTAGATACAGCCCACCCGGAAGCAGGGGGTAGGAGGGGATGACCTCGAGGGTCCCTGGGAGCCTGAGGAAGCTGGTCACTGCAACCTGAAGACATTCCCATTGCCTCTCTTTCATCTAGGGGGAGCCTTTCTCTCGTGTGTTTAGTAGGTCATGACCTTTTCCTGGGCCTCCTAGGCTTCTCCCCAGGAGTCGATGCTTCCCACCCACCAGTAGGGTGGGACTAACCCTAACCCTAACCCTAACCCTTAACCCTAACCCTTCCTGGACTAAAAGGAAGGGGCTGTGGGTGGGTTCAGTATAGGGTCTATGGGTGGGAGCAGTATAGGGGCTGTGGGTGGGTACAGTATAGGGGCTGTGGGTGGGTACAGTATAAGACTCCTTTCTCTATATTGTGAATCTCCAACATAAATCTAGAAGTTCTGAGCCAAGTTGGGATTGTTTGTTGAGCCTTTTTCAGAACAGGGGGGAGAGAACTCTGTTTCTAAACTAGTGCCCAGGCCCTTTCTAAAACCCACCCCATGCAAATGTGCCTCCTAGTAACCCTGTGGGTGGAGGATGTGGCCAAAGGTTCTGCCATCAGGCATATGCAGATGGCTCTCCATGGCAGAAAACTGGACAGTGGTGTCCACTGAAGATAGTCACCCTCCACATACACTTCTTACGTGGGCGGAGTAGTCAGAATGAGGCATCTGGGAGCCAGGAATTGGCCTAGGGCCCAACCAACCAGAGGTTCCTAGAGCCTCCTGGGGCAAACCCCACTGTCCAGTTGGTAGAAAGACAGTTCTAGCTAGGAGAGACAAGATAGGGGTGAAGGGAGATATTGGGGAGTATGGGGGATGAGGAAAGCATAGGTGAGCCAAAGAGAGGAGGAAGAGGGAAATAGGGGGACAGTAGTGTGTGGACGCCAGGCTTGTCTACACTAATCTGGGAGCAGAGATTCTAGGGAGAGCTCTGTGTTGGTCCCATAAGAGGCTGAGGGTGGGGAGGAAGGAGATGCAAAACTGTGCTTGACTGTTTTTCAAGTACTGACTATGGACCAGTGTCCTGCACGGTGAGCACAGGCTCCACCTCTGGGTTACATGCCCTGCTAACCTTCGGGAGGCATTCTTGGGTCTTGGACAGTCCTTCAACTTCTCCACAGCCTGGCTTATTGCGAGAGTTCATAGTCTCCAGAAATGGTACAGTGCGACAAAGAGAGGAAAGATTGTTAAAAGAGCCCACAAGGGGCCAGGGAAATGACTCAGTGGGTAAAACAAGTATAAAGACCTGAGTTTGAACCCCCAGAACCCATAGTAGTGCACATTTGTAATTCTGGTGTATTCACCAGGAGATGAGGTGGAGATAGGGGAGGTCCTGGATGCTCTTGGTGTAGCTAGCCTGTGTACACAGCAGCAAGTAACAAAGAACGCTTGACTCAAACATGGAAGGCAGAGACTGACTGCTGACGTTGTCCTCTGATACTCATACGCACTTGTGCGCATGCATGCATGTGCAGGAGCACACACACACACACACACACACACACACACACACACGCACACCATGGACATATAGAAAAAATGGATTTAAGAAATAACCCACAAGGCTGTTTGTCACCCGTACACCTATTAGTAACATTAATTTGTTAGCTTCTGGTGGCTCTGGGGATGGACACAAGAGCTTCCTGCACACTGAGCATGCACTGCTCTGATGAGTGGCATGACAACGTTTACCTACGACTGTGGATACTCGGCATGTAGCACTCAGTAACGAGGGTGATGGTGATCGAGATGCAGGCCGGGCAGCCCTTGGGGATGTGTTGAGTGTGTTTAGTGGGTACTTGTGAGTATATGTGTGCGTGAAGGGCTGGGGGTTCTAACATCCTTTCTAGAGAGAAATTAAAGGCTATTTTTTTTATTATTATTTTTAGTTATGTGTGTGCACACATGCAAGTACAGATGCTGGTAGAGTCCATAGGTGTCGATTTCCCCGGAGCTGGAGTTATAGGGAGTTGTTAGCTGCCTGATGTGGGTTCTGGGAAGTAAACTCAGACCCCTTAACGGAGGGCTAAGCACCCTGAACTGCAGAGCCATCGCTCCAGTTCAGCCTTGTTTTCAAGGGTCATCTTCAGAGTCTAGAGAGCTAGGGGGATCCTTGGCCAAAGCATTCTTATCAGGCCATCCCTGGGGCTGGGGGTGGGGTGGGAGCCTCTGTCCCCATTCTCTACTAAAGCCACCCCATCATGTCACTCAGCACCCAGACTTTGCTTGCCCACAACCTTGCCCGCTACATATACATACCCCTTGCTATACTGTTTAAGGACTTGAGACTTTAGTTTCCAAAATATGTTCTCCCATGATTCTTTGCTCCCAGTACGTATATCGCTCGTGAGGATGGAGAAGAAAAGGTAACGCTGGCTTCAGCAAAGCCTTCCTTCTTCCCATTTTTTGAGGAGAATTTTCCCACTCTGGGAACTTTGTGTTTCATTGTGGTTTGGGCTACAGGACTCCTCAGAACCTTTACAATGTGAGTCTCTAAGACTTCGAGAGACAGGATCCCGGAAGTTGTCGGCTTGCTTACGCTGGTGGCTCCTCCTCTCTATTACCTTGGGATACTTTGTTCCCATGGTGGAGTAAGAAAGGACGTAAGGGTGTGAGCGCTCAACTCCAGGACCCTCCTGGGAGGTCCGGATCTCCAGACAGGCATCCCACCTGCTCCCCAAAGCTCTTTGAAAACCCTTCAACTGGATTAAGAATTTGATTAACTTGCTTTTGTTCGCTGTGATTTGACCTGGGGTGAGTGGCTCCATTTCTTTTTGGTGCTTCCATTTTCTCCTCATTGAGCTGGGATAATGGGTCCCAATTCTTTCCTGTCTTCAGGGGCTCTCTGACCTCAGGGATCTTTAGGCTGTGCTCGGAGTACCCACTTTCTGAATGGCAGAGCTGGCTGGGAAGTACAGTGGGCAGCACCCTCTAAAGGCATAGGCTCTAGGTTCCCTCCTTTCTTGTTGAGATGGAAACACCATGGAATCCCAAGTCAGGGAATGCGGCTCCTTTTCTCCCTGCCACTTTCTGGTGGCCTGTCCAGTCACTGAAGCTCATGGGGTCATTTCCCTTTTATTTAAAACAATAGGGTTAACGGGCCGAGGGAAAGTAGCCATAAAAGACGTTTTCATGGACTCTCAGTTTTCTGCATTAAACACACACACACACACACACACACACACACACACACACACACACACACACACTGAGTTCAACATGGCCTAGAGGATCTGGGTCACAGCCTTGGGTTTAATCTACTGGCATCTGTGTGAGCCTAAGTAATAGGGTCCTGAAAACACACCCACACTGTGTAAGAGAGACTCAGCATTCCGTACACTGATACAGACCATTTGAAGTTTTGAAAAAAAAAGGGGGGGGAGGGGGCTCATTTTTTTTGAGCTCTGCTTCCCAAACGGACTCATCCATCATGCAGAGCAAGTTCATGGGAATTTCTCTTCAGATTCTCAATGAAAGGCTTAGAAACATTAATTTTTGCACGAGGTAATCTGGGATGGTGGGGGGTGGGGGAGGGGAGAGGGGTGCATCTAGGCTGAGGGGGAGTTTGGGTGAATGGATGTAGAAGAAGCAGATTGCAGACGACAGACAGACCCCCAACACAGTCCTGGGCCGGAAGCAGGAGTGCTGTTAAGTGAGGGTCCAGCCGGTGGCTGTCTCCAGTCTAGCAGCAGGACCACCCTGAGAAGGACTAGAGAGCCCCCATCCATCATGGACAATAGTTGGCTTTCTTTCCTCTCCGTTTATACCCGTAGCACAAAAATGTGCTCCGTTAATGGAAACCTGGTGCGGGTCCTCAGATGGTCTTGGCAATGAGAGGCAGGCGACCCCCGCCCATGTGTGAGAAGGAAAACAGAGAGGGAGGGGGGAGAGGGAAGAAGGGGGGGAAAGCTGGATCCACCTATCTCATGCCCAGGGACCCTTATTAATGAGAGCTGAAGTCCTGGTCTATGTGGGCTCCTGTGGCTGCTCAAGTCACCCAGGTTGCTTACCCTCCCCTGGTCTTCACTGATTCCCAGGCTGCTGTAGTGCCTGGATGCTTTTTCAGTTGGTTCTTTGTTGGAGAGAGAAAATGATGGACTGTTGTTCGTCTTTTCAGCTGCTCTGGGCTTGTGCAAGCTAGCCTAGAGCATCAGTGTGGGATTTTTCTGTCATAAAGGAGGAGCTGTCCATCAAAGATTCCCATCCCACCACTCCCATGGTCAGTTCAGGCTCACTGAGGACAGCCCTTAGCACGCGTGTTTAACTGTATGTGTGAGACCTGCCAGGCACTGGCTGCTGGACTTTAGCCTCAGATCAGCTGGCTGAAGGCAAGTCTGGAGGTCTCCATTTCCGACCTCGGGTGGGAATTTTATCCGCTGTCCTGAGCTGCAGAGCGGAGGCGAGGCGCAGTGTCTTAAGTCTGAGTCTTTCTCGTTTGTTTTAGTCTGCATTTAAACACTCACAACCCCCACCCTCTCCCAGACCTCCTTTCCTAGTTCCCAGTTCCTCAGGTCAGGGGTGAGGGCTGATGAATGTGAGGGCAGGGAAGGGGGAGAGAGGAGCCAAGGAAAAGGTGTCTTGGCTGGGGGTAGAAGAAGGGTATGGAGGGGTGCAGGTTTGGTCCCTCCTCTTAACTCAATCCAATTGCTTCCTCCATCCTAAAAGGATGAATACCCTGCTTCTTACACCAAGTACCGTATTTGCTTGCATAGGTGAAGCCCCTGGAACAACAGAGGTGTGTGGTTAAACAACCAGTCTCAAGAGAATTATCAGGGAGGCCCTGTTCCCTCCTCTCATTCATAACATGGGGTTAGCCTTCAGTTCCAGTCAACTGGGAGCCCCAGAATGGCTGGATGGCTATGTATGTGGGGTGGAGGGGACAAGGGACTCTCTGGAGAACAGAAGTGTCAGTGTTGCCAGCTTTACTCCAGCATGGCTTGGAGAATCTGCATCTTCTATGGCAGCATATACGGTAACTGAGACATTCCGGAGGCCCCCAGCCAGCCAGTCAGGAGTCTTTCTGTATGGGTTCTCCAGGGAGCTGCAAATCAGCCACAGTCCATTCAGCAGCCTTCCCCTCCCCCAACCTCCTCCACTGTCCATCCTTGGCAGTGGCCTTGGGGGTGAGTAGCCCTCCCCAAGGGACTTGGGCGAGTGAGTGCTAAGGAGCAAAGACCACTCTGGGGTGAGGGGGGTTGAATTTTGGGAGGTGAAGAGAGAAGGAAGGAGGAGGAGAAAGAAGAGGAGGAGGAGAAGGAAGAGGAGAGGGCTTCAAACAATGTAGGTGAGAGAGGAGGAGGGCAACCTAGCATGGTGTCTCAATACACAAGGAGAGCTGAACCGGGTGTCCCCTCCTGGCCAGGTTTCAAAGGTCTTGCACAATCTTGACAGTCACCTTTTATTATTATTATTATTATTATTATTATTATTATTATTATTATTATTATTATATGCATGGCGGGTGCATATGCACACATGCCCATGTATTATCCTATTATCCTCAGGAACTCTGTCCATCTCCTTTGAGATGGGGTCATTTCTTGTCTGGATTGGTTGGCCAGAGAGACCCAAGAACCCTCCTGTCGATGCGTCTACAGTGTCTGGATTATGGATATGCAGTATGCCTGGCATTTTTATGTGAGTTTTGAGAATTGAGTTCAAGATCCCGCTCTTGCAAGATAAGGAGTTTACTGAGACGGGAAGTGTGCCTCAGCCCCTCCCCTACTTCTGAGCCCTGGATCTAACTGCTCCATCTTCTGGATCTGCCGCTTGGCACAGCTAGTCTCTTCTTTCTCCTTGAATATTTCCAATGCTGTCAACCCCCTGCTTCCACTTGCTCTCTTATGTCTTATTCACTTCATCATTTTTTTTAAAGATTTATTTATTATATGTAAATACACTGTAGCTGTCTTCAGACACTCCAGAAGAGGGAGTCAGATCTTGTTAAGGATGGTTGTGAGCCACCATGTGGTTGCTGGGATTTGAACTCTGCACCTTTGGAAGAGCAGTCAGGTGCTCTTACCCACTGAGCCATCTCACCAGCCCCACTTCATCATTTCTTAATTATCTTTTTAGTTAATGCCAGATTGTTCTAAAAGACAGCAGGAGAATCAGGCAGGAGCATGGAAGGAAGGAAGGAAGGAAGGAAGGAAGGAAGGAAGGAAGGAAGGAAGGAAGGAAGGAAGGAAGGAAGGAAGGGAGGGAGGAAGGAAGGAAGGAAGGAAGGAAGGAAGGAAGGAAGGAAGAAAGGAAGGAAGGAAGGAGATGAGGGAGGGAAGAAGGGAGAGAGATGTCTGTCTTTGGAGGACATTTCTTAATTGGAAATATTCACTGATGTTCTTGATGATGGAGTCTCATCCAGACGTAAACAGAGATGGGGATACGTAAAATAAAGTGGCTCCCAGCTCAAGCACTCACTGGGTACTCACCAAACACCTGCTGCAGGCAGGGGTGGTCACCAAGTACCAGAATCAGCCCTAAAGATAAAGACGGCCATCAAGCTGGATCTGCAATCTCTGGGATTCCAACCTACAACAACATTACTTAGGAACATCACAGAAAGCCATGTTCTCGGGTCCCACCTTGGGTTTGCTCAGTTAGGAAGACTGGTGTGGAGCCCAAAGCCCTGGGCTGCCCGGGCCCCCGATCTCTGAGAAGCTATGCCCTACACCAGGGGCCTTCATCAGTCTTCCCAATGAATGACAGCTAAGAGGCTGACAAAACCACTCCAGGTCTACTCTGTAGCGCCAAGCTTCCTCTTTCGATGCTTCTGCTGGGGGAGGAAGCTGAGAAGTTGTCCTCAGTAGACCCGAGTGTGGCTGGCTTTCAAAACCAGTTGTCCTGGCCCCTTTGACCTTTACTGCGCTTCTCAGAAAGAGGATGGCCAATTATAACACATTCTGCTTTCTGTTCCCTTTTTCCTCTTAATGATTTCAAGCCTTTGTGTCCTCCTCGCCTTTGGCATCCAGAAGTGGTACACTCCCAGCCTCGGGGAGCATCAGGAAGATTCTTGGTAGATATTCAGTTGGGTACAATGAGCCTAATGGCCTAGATGTTTTATAGTAGCCCCAGTTTTACACACTACACCTCCAAGTCCACATCAACCCAGCACAGGTACTGTACTTGTGAGGCAAACTTCTAAAATTTTTGGATTTTGCTATGGCTACAAGGAAGAGGATTATAATATTATTGCAAAACAGCTTGTTAGAGACATACCTCTAACAACTGGGGGAAATTGCATCCGGGACATCGTCTTTGGAGGTTTAGAGGGAAGAGTCTGGGGTGTAGTAGAGGCCTTTGGGGACTGAGGCATTCTCGCTCTGATTGTTTCCACCAGTAGGAAAACACCACTATGGAGTCCTTAGAGGTTCTGTTGTTCAGTTTCTCATCTTTAACAAAGAAGACGACACTTCCTAGTCAGCTGTGGTCCCAGACCTTTGGAGGTAGAGGCAGGAACAGACCAAGTTTATCCTGTTACATAGTGAGTTCAAAGACAACCTGAAACCACAACACAACAAAACAAAACAGGGGGATGGAGGAATGGCTCAGCGGTTAAGAGTCCTTGACTGCTCTTCCAGAGGTCCTGAGTTCAATGTCCAGAACTTACATAGAGACTCATAACCATCTGTAATGGGATCTAATTCCTTCTTACGTGAATGAAGGCAGAGAACTGGTATACATTAAATACATGAATAAATAAATCTTAAGAAAAGATGGAGAAATGTATCCCATGTCTTCCTTGTTCCCCCACTTCCTTTAGCTTTTAGATTTAAGGTTGTGAGGAATGGCCGTTGTGCAAGTCCTTCATGTTTCTGTCTTTTTTGGGAAGAAGCACACAGGTGACTTTCTGCTTGGGACTGGCTACTGAAGGATGACAAGAGATAATGTTGAGAAGATGACAGTCCTTCAGGGATGAGAGGAAGAGACTGGGCACAGCTCAGTGGCACATGCTGAATGTGTTATAGTTTCTGGGTTCTGTCTCCAGTACCCAAACCAAGCAAACAAAAGAGTGGGGTTAGAATAAATAAGAACATTTTAATCTTACTTATTTTTTTTGCATGTGTACGTGCTCACGCAGGAGTGTGCTGTGCTACGGTGTATGTGTAGAGGGCAAGCTTTGGAAGTTTGGCAACCCTACTCCCATCTGGGCGAGGCAGGGTCTTTGTAGTTTCTGCTGTGCTGTGCTGCACAGTCTAGGCTAGCTGGGCTTCCAGTCGCGGGATCATTCTCCTGTCTCCACTCAAGACTTCCCCGTAGGAGTTCTGTGATTACAGATGTCCCTCTTGCATCCAGCATGTTTACATGGGAACCTAGGTCATCAGGGTCACAATGG
Organism: Mus pahari; assembly: GCF_900095145.1. NCBI lineage: Eukaryota > Metazoa > Chordata > Mammalia > Rodentia > Muridae > Mus > Mus pahari. The sequence continues at coordinate 142,334,907 of NC_034591.1, forward strand.
GCGAGCACTTTTACCCACTGAGTCATCTCGCTGGCCCAAGAACAGGCATTTTCAACAAATAAAATCCAAACAACTTTGTCCCCAAAAGGCCCACAATAAAGGAATTCAAAACTGTACTGCCCAGTTTTTTAATCTCAACTTGACATAAGATAGATTCTCTGAGAGGGTGAAACCTCAGTTGAGAAAACGCCTCCATGAGATCAGGCTCTAAGTGAGGCTGTCAGGCATTCTCATAATTAATGACTGATAGGGGAAGGCCCTGCTCACTGTAGCTGGGGCCACCCCTTGTCTGGTAGTCTTAGGTTCTCAGAGAAAGCAGGTTGAGCAAGGCATGGGAAGCAAGCCAGTAAGCAGCACCCTTCTGTGGCTTCTACATCAGACTCCTGCCCCTTTTGAGTCCCCTGATTTCCTTTGGTGATGAACAGTGACATGGGAGTGTCAGCACAACAAACCCTTTGTTCACGGAGTTTCATTGTAATAATAGTAACGGAGACGCAGACACAGCCATATTTTCAGAAGGAAGAAAGCAGGTGCAAGAAATGGGACCGTAACCGTCAGAGATGGAAATGTGAACACACAGCACAGCCAGCGTTGAGGACAGTGTTGGGGCTGGGGGTTGGGGGAGAGAGCAGACCCAACACAACAGGTCAAGATTGGGCGAAAGTTGGCATACACCCTCAACCAAAAAGTGTAGGATCCTTTTCCTCTTGAAAATGTGAGTAATAGGCAGGATTAACATAGTCAAAGTGGCCATCCTGCCAAAAGCAATCTACAGATTCAATGCAATCCCCATCAAAATTCTGACTCAATTCTTCACTGAGTTAGAAAGGACAATTTGCAAATTCATCTGGAATAATAAAAAACCTAGGATAGCAAAAACCATCCTCAACAATAAAAGAACCTCTGGTGGAATCACCA
>NC_034591.1:142337509-142340447 GCF_900095145.1 Mus pahari
CAAGAAGAAGGAAGACCAACTGTGAATTTGATGCCCTCTCCTTGCCTCCCTGGGCATCGGGCATGTACCTCGTGCACATAGGTATGTGCAGAAAAAACACTCACACATATAAAATGGAGAAAAGAGGATAAAGAGATATAGAAATATGTAGCTTCCAAAGTAGTTGGGAAAATATGGATTTTTTTCTTATAATAACACCTTTAAAGGGGGAAAAATAAAAATTGAAAAAAGTTGTTTATATCAGTGATATCGAAGTGAAGATAGTTTAAACATATAGGTTAAGGGTGTGATTATTGGATGGAGCTCTTCTATAGGATAGAATCCTGATGACATTTGCTGTGGCCATTGAATTTCTACTGTGTTTTTAAGTCCCAGTGAAGACTTAGACATAAAAAGGTTGAAGACAAAACATGGGGAAAGTGGCACCTGGCAAGTGTAATAAAGGAGGAAGACACGTAGAGAGGCTTATGAGATATACAGACACTGAGAAGTGGGCTGGAAAGATGACCCAGCAGTTAAAGGTACTGGCTGCTTTCAGAGGACCCAGGTTCTGTTTCTAGCATCCACATCAGGCAGCTCTCGATTGCTGGTAACACTAGGTCTAGGAGATCTGATGCTCTCTTCTGGTCCCTGTGCATACTCCGTGCATGTGGTACATACACCTGTAGGCAGGCACTCACACATACATATATAATCAAAATAAATCGTTATTTAAAAGAAAGATGCTGCTGAGCTGTGGTGGCATGTGTGTTTAATTCCAGCACTCAGGAGGCAGAGGCAGGCAGATCTCTGAGTTTGAGACCAGCCTGGTTTACAGAGTGAGTTCCAGGACAGACAGAGCTACACCGAGAAACCCTGTATCAGCCCCCCAGACTCCTTAAAAGATCCTGCATGAAGAGCAACATTTAACTTACCAGGATTTAACAATATTAATCTTTTTTTTTTAAAGACTTATTTATTTATTATATGTAAGTACACTGTAGCTGTCTTCAGACGCTCCAGAAGAGGGAGTCAGATCTTGTCACGGATGGTTATGAGCCACCATGTGGTTGCTGGGATTTGAACTCCAGACCTATGGAAGAGCAGTCGGGTGCTCTTACCCACTGAGCCATCTCACCAGCCCCAACAATATTAATCTTACATGTAGCTATTTACACAGCTTCAAAATATATAACCATAAAAACTGAAGAACCACAAAGAAAACCAAAAAAAATGTATTGTGTTGGAAAACCATATATATGTTTCCCACCACAATACATACATATGTGTGTATATGTATGTATGTATAAGTGTGTATGTGTATATATGTGTATGTGTGTATATGTATATATGTGTATTTGTGTATATGTATATATGTGTGTATGTGTATATATGTATATATATATGAATTGTTTCTATATTTGAGAGACCAAGCATCGGAAGAATGACAGAAAGCAGTGTTTAAACCATGCAGCTAATGAGCATGAGCTGAAGGAAGTGTACTGAGTTCTGAGCCTAAGAAACAGAGGCACGTCTGTTCAGGTACATTTGGCACTTAAAACATGCTGTCTACGTGATCTGCCTTAAAGCAAGCCTCTGCACCTTCGAATTGGTCTCTTGCAAATGACATACTTTGACTATGAAGAAATCAAATAAGGGATCAGTAACATAAGCAACCTAAAAGAGCATCACACTTGGACATTTAAAGTCACTCTTTAAAATGATGCCAATATCTCCAACTGCTATACTAGAAAAGAAGAAATAAGACTTGCTGGCTGAGAGGGATGAGGTGAGTGCTACTCTTCCTTTAAATGCAATTTAAAGATGCAGTGGTCAGAGGCAGAGACACAGCTTTTGAACTCAACAAAGGAAGCATCATAGAACGGCATCATAGCTAACAAAAGGCTGCTCTTAAAGGCAGAGGCATAAATGAGTGCAGCTCAGGATAAGGGAAGGAAAGAAGAAACAGAATAGAGAAGATTAGCAAAGCTCAAACATGCTTTTTTTCCCCCTTAAAAAAGTTTCTTGGTTTCTCTGTCTTAGCCCTGGCTGTCCTGGAACTTATCCTGTAGACCAGGCTGTCCTCAAACTCACAAAAAGTCACCTGCCTCTGTCTTCCAAGTGCTGGGATTAAAGGCATGTGACACCACTACCCGGCTAAAATGCTTCTTTGAAATCATAAATGTGGGCTAACAAAATGGCTCAGTGGGTTAAGGGGCTTGCCACCAAGCCTAATGACCTGCGTTTGATCCCTGAGCCCCACATGGTAGAAGGGGCAAACCAAGCCCTGCAAACTGCCCTCTGACCTCCTCCACCTGTTCATCGTGGCATACATGTGCATACAAATGAAATAAATAAATAAAGGTAAAAAAAATTAAAAGGTAAATGTGGTTGGTAGTAGGCAGCAACAGTAACTAAGAGGCAAAGAAAAGGAGCAGACCATAATGACACAGAAGGGGGGGGGAGAAAATGCTTATTCTCAATGAAATTGTGTTGCCCAGCATGTGTTGAGGTCCTGACCCTAGTTATATGAGGCTAAGAGACCAGATGTAGACCTAGAAGTCACCACATGGAGTTGTAGGTAGGGTTTGAAGGAATGATTTGTAAGCTACTCAATGCAAAAGACTTCCAGGTCTCCTCAGGGCACAGAAGAGACAGAGTCCCAAGGAGGACAGGGAGAACACTGGTCCTTTGGATCTGGGATTTCTAGTCTCCAGGATTGTATCACGGCTGTATTGGTTAGGCTGTCTAGCCTCTGGTCTTTTGTTATGGTCGTTTTAAGGAATTCACATGAGGATACAGCAGCAGGGATTAAAACAGGACAGAGTAATGTGGCCATGTGCTACCAAAACCTTGAAGGCATCTGTAGTGGCTATTCCTGGTTGTCAACTTGACTATATTTGAAATGAACTACAATCCAGAATTGGAAGGCTCACCAGTGAACCTAATCTGGAGACTG
>NC_034591.1:142340627-142342262 GCF_900095145.1 Mus pahari
TCTTGCGGTGTGGGACTCAGCAACTGCTAGATCCTTGGACTTCCATTCACAGCTACTACTGAACCATTGTTGGAATTTGAACTGCAGACTGTAAGTCATCAATAAATTCCTTTACTATATAGAGACTATCTGTAAGTTCTGTGACTCTAGAGAACCCTGACTAATACAGCATCCATGAACAAAATAGATTGCTAGCAAAATTTTGACCATAAAGATGGCTCAAGAGGAGATGGATGTCCAGAATGTAAGCAGTGAGAACCACTGAATTTAGATAAGGAGCAACTAGCAAATCCCCCAGAAAGAAAAGTCTCCAGCTGAGATGTTTTCCAGCTGAGATATGCCAGCCACTAAGATAAGATCATCCTAATGCTATCTAGATTCATCCATAGAGTAGATGAAAAGAGTGTGTTCCTTCGGGCACCCTAAGAGACAAACATAGCCTGGTTGCCAAATCAAACCCAAGTGTAAGGAACAGGGAGTGTGTCCCAAGGTCATTCCACCAATAAACCTGGTGACAAAATTCCCAAACAGTGTTAGCACGTGGATGCCAGCTGAGGCTAGAGAGATGGCAAGCTGTGGTGAAGTTGGCTATACGCCTCACACAGAGCTGGTTCAACAGAGAACTAAGAGTTGTTCATGACACAATAGTTATTAAAGGAAGAGGCTCACTATGGCTACCTCAACAGAGGCAGAGAACACTCGATGGCATTCGATCCTCACCATGGCAACACTTGGCCAATAGGAGCCAAGGGTGGCTTCCTTAGTCAAGTAGAGATGTTAGGATTCATCTACTGGTTCTCTCTCTCTCCTCTCTCTGTCTCTGTCTCTCTCTCTCTCTGTCTCTCTTTTTCTCTCTCCCCTCCCAACCCCTATAGTTCATATTCCATACTAAATATCCAAAATTTCCCTTTGGGAGTAGTGACAGCCTATACCTGCTCACTTATTTTTTTCCCGTCAGAGTCATATGGCGTTCTATCATGTACATACAAAAAAGGAAAGAGAAAAAACCTTATAAAACGTGGAAGAGAAACGAGAGTTATCATACTGGAAGGTCATCTTATTATCCACAAAGATAACCAGAAACATTCTTCAGTCAAATCACGAAGATGCAGAAGGGAAGTTTCTCTGAGATGTCAGCTAAAAGATTGCACTCCACTGCAGTCCGTTTGTAACAGGCCATTGGAGCCCAGCACATTCAAAGAAATAAAAGACAATACAGGGTCACAAAATGAGACACCAAGGAGTATTAAGCAGCATGCCAGACTTCTGGGAGGAGAACCACAAATGCCATCAGGTGTCGTTAGCTTGGGACACCTAAGTTAAGGGACAAGCCATGCTTCCGGCAAAGAGCCAGTGTGAATTCTCATTTTGATCTTATTTTTAGCTTTGGTGAATTTTTGATAAGATGTGGTAATCTGAAGCTCCTGCCAAGGCGGAGGCAAGCAGGGTTCCCCAAGTTAATTCACTGTATGAGCTTCATGATAGTTAAGATACTTGGTACTTTTGAAGGATAGACAAATAAATCAATAAAACACGAGATATTCCCCAATCTATCTCAGATACATTTTAAAAAACTATCTAGCCGGGCGTGGTGGCGCATGCCTTTAATCCCAGCATTTGGGAGGCAGAGGCAGG
>NC_034591.1:142342498-142381802 GCF_900095145.1 Mus pahari
TTTAAAAATTCTCAAAAGGCACTTTAAAAAACATTTAAAAATACATTTTTCTGTCTAACAGTGGTCATTTAAAATAAGCAAGTTACCAGATAATGTTTCACTGACACTATTACTTTAAGTAATTTTAAATTCCAGAACACAAACATTCACTGTAGAAGACAACACACTGCTTAGCAGTAAGATTAGTTCCCCTTGCAGGGTGGTGGTGGCGCACGCCTTTAATCCCAGCACTTGGGAGGCAGAGGCAGGTGGATTTCTGAGTTCGAGGCCAGCCTGGTCTACAGAGTGTTTTCCAGGACAGCTAGGGCTACACAGAGAAACCCTGTCTCGAAAAACCAAAAAAAAAAAAAAAAAAAGATTAGTTCCCCTCTAATAATATACTTCATGGAGATCATTAATTTAGAGTGCCCTGAAACTTAACTAATGTAACTGGAAGCTTAACAGGTAAGGGAGTTGAACCAAACAAAGAACATTCAACTCTGCTGCTGCCTCTGTAATTGCCTGAAATGACTTTGATCTGTCTGACTTGTCCTGTAACCTGGCCACCCCTAGCCCCCCGGCCCACACACCTTTAACCCATCTCTACTTAAATGCTGGGTCTCAGCAGAGGCCTGGAATGAATGGAGTTGGGTATGGAATCTTTACTTACCCTCAAGGGCAGCTATGGCCATACAGATAAAATGGCAGATGAGCTGATGCTCGTTTTCTCCTGGCAAACCAAATACTAATTAAACCCACGGGGACCGGGTAGGTCAACAATGGTGGTCTGCACACTGGAGAGGCTGAGAACCCAGAAACAGTTCAGTCTACGAAGATGGATGCCCAAGCAATGCCAACCCTGGCACCAAAAGCTCCAACCATTTCCCTGGTGTTCAGTCTACACTGGAAGAGGCTAGAGGAGTCTTGTGTTTGCTGAGGCTGGTGCGGTAGCAGCAACCACCTTGTTCAGGAGCCTTGTTCAATGGGTGGCCCACTGCCACCAGAGAGACACTGCCAACTTCAGGACCAGACTAGTGCTCCGGGTCTCCCTTGAGATTCCCTTTTCTGTTTTTATCATAACCTACCTCTTCTTAAGACTGACCCTCTCTGCTGCACATGGCCTTTTAAGTGTCAAGGGAGGCTACGGCCTCTCTGAGAGGGAATGGAACAATTCTTCCATTTCTAAATTCTCAGGGCTGAGTAGATGGGAAAGTGCTATACCTTGGTGTCCAGAGCATGGACCATCCCGTCGTCTGTTGTCCTTTATCAGTGTTCTCTTTCCAGATACAGGAAGGCTCATTCACTCATCATACAAGTCACATATAGAGTTCACTGGGTAGCGGTGATGTGAGCACACTCCTGTGTTCTTAGAATCATGCAGGGTTCTGGCACAGTGCTAGAGACTTAGATGCACCTTGCCCTCAGCACTTTTCACATAGTGACAGTGACAGTGTAGGCATGGCTCCGGGGGTTCTTCTAGGAATGAAGAGGGCTGGAGAGACAGCTCAGAAGTTAGGAGCACCGGATGTTCTTTCAGAGGACCTGGGTTCAGTCCCCAGCACCCACATGGCAACTCATAACTGTCTGTAACTCCAGTTCCAGAGGATCCAACGCCTTAACACAGATCCGCATGCAGGCAAAACACTAATGCACATGAAATAAAAATAAATAAGTAAATACATAAGAAAGAGTGGAGAGGGGGCCTGTTATACCCAATGCATTGGCAGCCATCTTTCAATCAGTTAAAAGCTAGCCCAGTCAGCCAGCCAGGCCCCAGAGGAGCAGGCTAAGCTGGGATTTGGGTGTGGGCTGGCCATTTCAAACTGACCAACCATCATTGACAAGATATAGAGCCAGAGCCTTGCACCTGCTAAGCAAACACTGCCAATGGTTTTTAAAGATAAGGTCTCACTATGTAGCCTGCCTCTGCCTACCAAGCGCTGCATCACCGCGCTCCTAGAATGTAAGATCCTTGACACATTCGATCCATTACATTCTTACGATTACCCCTCGGGTAAGTAATATGATTCCCATTTTACACCCAAGACAGCATGGCTCAGAGCTGGGGGAAAGACAGCCAGGGCTCACACCTCTGCTAGCATCAAACCCTGGAAAGTCACTGTCATCCATTCTTCTGTCTTCCTCACTACTGAGTCAATGACATCAGCAGTCTCAGGAATGTGCCCCCACACCTTTCTCCCTTAGCTCCTTCAAAGGTGATCTCCCAATGCCTCCTGACCAGTCACCTCTCCCTGACCTACTGGATCAAGGCTAATCCTTTGGGTCATTCAGAGCACGATGTCTCTGCAATGCCCTGCCTCCAGCCATGGAGGCTTCCCCCAAAATGGCCTTCCTTCCTTAGTGTGATGGATTTGCTGTCTTCTCTGGCACCAAATGTCCATTCCTTCTCACCATTTGACTGAAGATGGTTACCAGGCATCATTGAAGATCTGCTAGGGTTCCCCTACCACCGCAAGATCAAGCCTCACCCCCATGGCTCTCTCTCTGGGCCACTAGTATGCCCTACTTGGTACCTACCGGTTTTCCAAAGATCTGAACAGCAGAGGTCAGGAGAGGCCAGTTCACTATTTAATCTATTTTGTTCTCAGGCAGGCCAGGTAAAGTAGGTGGAGGCAGGAGGGAGGAGAGGCAGGAGGCAGGAGGCAGGAGAGTTCAAAGCCAGCCTGAGATACATGTGGAGTCTCAGCCTCAAAAAAAAAAAAAAAAAAAAAAAAAAAAAAAAAAAAAAACACCAAAGACCATACAAATGAATAATTCTGTTTTCCTCAATGGATAGCATATGCTTAACATGCTGTAAATGACTTTGTACTTAGTACATGAACAAATGATTGAAATGAATGAATGAAAGAGAAGGGTGAGTGTTATGGTGAGCTGGAGGTGGCTACCTAGGTCATGGTCAAGGTGGGCAAGGACTCAGGTGCACTCGGGGAGTTTGTAGTTTGACTTACAAGCTGAGTGGATGAACTGCAGAGTCGGGAGGGGTGACTCTGACTTCTGCCACCAAGCAGTGGTATTACCTGGGCTCTAAGGTGCTTACCCCTCTGTGTGTCCAAAGTGGATAAACCCTGCTACGAGGCAAGGCCTATTATGAAGATTATAGAGTGATTTGTGGGAGCGTTTGTTAGAGATAGCTAAAGGTGACTAGGGTAAATGGGGGAGGGATGTTTTTATGACAGTGTCATTCCACTCTGGCCCTGTGACCATCAATAATGTCATCACCTTAGTAGAGACATCCTGGAACCCATGTAAGGCAGGATCCCTCAGGGTTCTGAAACAGATAGTAGCCGCCTGCCTGCTCTGTGGTGGTTGGGTGGGGCTGTTGCTATTGAAAGCTAATGTGGGGGGTAGGGAGGACAGTAGCTGGACCGTTGGTTCATTTCAAGGTTGCAAGACCTTCCATCTTTTGCCATCTCTTCCCACAAGCTCCCCTGGCACTAGGGTGAAGGAGCTGAAGCCTGGCCAGATGTTTCCTCTTTTTCACTGTTGGTGGGCAGCTTGGGGAGGTGGGGGATGGGAGAGGGAGGATGTGAAGGCTGGGGAGGTTCCCTACTCCTTACAACTTCACCTGGGGTTTGCTGCCCTCCTGAAGTCACGAAACACACCCTAATGGATGTGTATTACACAGCCAAAGCCAGGCTCAAGGAAAACTAGGGGCACTGAGGTGGGGTGGCCTGTTTCCTGGAGAAGCCCCTTGGCAGAGAACTTGAGGGATGGCACCACCTCCCCCCTCCCCACTTCTGTTCAACCTGGTGAAGAATAGCTCCAAATGGGAAAAGATAAATAAAGCTCTCTTTCTCCCACTGCCCGTGTGTGTGTGTGTGTGTGTGTGTGTGTGTGTGTGCGCACACGCATGTGTCTGTCTTTCTGTCTGTGCACACACATGCATGTCCATTCAATCCATGCACAGAAGCCTAAAGTCTGTAGTAGGTTGTCAGGAATAATAGTTTCTGCTCCTTAATTTTTTGAGACAACTTCTGCCCCTGAGCCTGGAGCTTGCTTACTGGTTCATCTGGGCTGGCTGGCCACCAAGCCTCGGCATCCACCTGTCTCTACCCTGCCCTCTAACACAGGGGTCACCAACATCGCACCCCATTTCTATGTTGGGTCCTGGGGATGGGAACTCGGGTCCTCATGCTTGCACAAGAAGCATGACCTGCTGAGCCATTTATCCAGATCGCCACAAGAGCTCTTTAAGTTGTCAGTATGACTTGAACAACACAAGATAGGACTCTAGAAATTCCTGACATCAAAAAGGGCGTTGTTGGGTCACCAGTGGATTGAAGATATTAGTACTCATAAAATCCCTTCCCACACTCCCTGAGAGGTCGTCATGGGTGAGAATTGTCATAAAGGCGCAGGATCAGCAAGACTGAGGTTTCCTGGGGCGTCAACAACAAGGGATGTTGGCTACAGGCGGGGAAAGTACCGTAGTGCCCTTCCACCTGCTATGCCCAAGAAGTGCCCTCGGCTGTGGTGGCAGGTGCACCACCTCCAACGTCACTGTGAAGTTATGGATGCCCACTAAGCATTTCTTGACTGAGACCCAAGAGACAAGTCTTGGGGTGTTTTGGAGTTGCACATCACCAGCTCTCTCTCTCTCTCTCGTGAGCCCTTTCGAGGACTTTGGAGTCATCGTGTTCTTACCCAAATAGCTGCAAGGCTCCAGTGATTCTGGGACTGAGTGTGGCTGACCAGATGCTTGGCTGCTCATGGTGGTCCTCCCAGAGCCCTGCATGGCCATGAACTTTTACCCAGGGAAAGCCCATGTGTAGCTTCAGAATGGTTCCGTGGGGTCAGCCTTTACCTAATTCACAGCTGAGCACCCCTAGGGGTTAATTTTACCACCCCAAGCCAGGAGGGGCTGGAATTGAGGACCACAGGGGAGAGAGAGAGAGAGAGAGAGAGAGAGAGAGAGAGAGAGAGAGAGAGAGAGAGAGACTCAGAGAAGGGAGAGTTTGCAGGCTTGGGGAAGTGGGATGCTGCCTTTTGCATGAATCTATCTTTTTTTTCTTTCGTTTTTTTGGCAAACCACAGACTAGCTACACATTTTTTGGCAGTTTCCTGAGGATAAGCTTCGTATTTTGAGACAGGAAAAAAAAAAAAGGAAGAGTGGGAGTCTTGGGTAGAAATGAGACAGAAAGTAGTTGTTCGCTCTCCCATGAGCGGACAACACACACACACACACACACACACACACACACACACACACACACACACACACGACTCCTGGCAATAAGGAAGTGAGACTAGATCTTTTTCATGAATGGGGCTCAGCTCAGTCTTGCTGAACTTCCGCTCTCCCATTCACCAGCATTCAAATTTCACCTTCTGACCATCCAAGACAGCTGGCTGCCGGCCCAGGCGCTGGGAGCTGTTTGAGATCATCCTCCTGCCCACAGGAAACTGGGCGCTAACAAGAACCTTCCTTCCTGTGCTGCCGAATCCAAAGTGACCGGGATGTTTCCGGAATACCGACCTGAGGGGCACTGGCCCCTGGACGCCCCGCGCCCCTCACCCCCACCCCCACCCCCGCCACTTTCCCCAGGACCTTGCTCATCTCTGAGGAAGCTCAGAAATTCCAGCGCTTCTGCGGGCCACCGTGGAGGGCGCTGACTCTGGGTCCGTTAATGCCTGCCTTGCAATTAAGTCAGGGGAAATGACAGTCAACACATTCTGGAGGGGACACCTCACAGCCCTTCCCATGGGGTGTTGGGGCAGTTCACTGTGCTGTGGCCTGCCGGTGTGCCCCTCCTGTTCATCAGGAGGTAGCAGTGGGTGTCTGGGTCCCTCGAAATCTCCCTGAGGAAATCATTCCAAGGGGTGCCTGCATGTCCATGCGGTGGGAAAGCAAGCTGGAGGGCTTTGTCTTATTTTGCTGGGCCGCAGTTTTCTGCTTGTTGAAGGGACAATCATAAAACACTCCCCGAGCGGAGTTACTGCAAACACTGAATGAACCAAAGTGAAAGATTCGGTTTCTAAGGCAGAGTGATGCGGGCTGCCAGCAGAGCAGTTGCCTCCATTGAGAGAGAGAATGATGGCTTCTAGTAGTAGTGGGTGTTATAGATGTGTGGCCAGTAGGGGGCGTGCTAGTTACCGGTCTGCTGCTATGACAAAATACCCTGACAAAAGCAATGGAAAGAAGGAAGGAAGGAAGGAAGGAAGGAAGGAAGGAAGGAAGGAAGGAAGGAAGGAAGGAAGGAAGGAAGAAAGGAAGAACTTTGGCTCACAGTTGCAGGGTGCAATCCATCAGGGCAGGGGAGTCAGAAGCTCGAGGCAACTGATCACATTATACCCGCAGAGTGAGAGAGCAGTAAGCTAGATGAACGCTGTGTTTGGCTCAATGTCTCCTTTTTATTCAGCCCAGGACCCAGGCCAGGGGACAGTGACACCCACATTAACCTTATGAAGAGCATGCTTCACAGGCATGCAAAGAGGCTAGCCCAATGTGGGAAATCCCTCCCAGGTGTGCCTAGAAGCTTGCCTCCTCGGGGAATCCAGAGCCTGTCAGGATGACAGTCCTCACAGGAGGCAGACAGTGACAGGTGGGGCAGATATGACCCCTGACTTGGAAACAAAGGAAGAAGAATACACTGGTAGTAAGAGGTTTTTCCTCCTTTCCCTGCTTTCTCTTCTGTAGCCCCTTATAGTGGAAGATGAAGGGGGCATCAGGTTCTTGTCCCCTCCTGAATGCTTAGTTTGTTACGCAGACTCCTTGGCCTTCACATCAGATGCGTTATAGACATTCCAGGAGGCAGGGGCATGGCTGAAAAGACCTTCAGAATTCTTCCCTACGTTCAGACCAGGAGTCTTCCCAAAGGCTGGACCCAAGGCAGAGCGCTGGGGCACTGCCTTCCTGTGAATGGACTCGGAAGAATCAGGGGCTTTGCTTGGCCATGTGACTCATAGCAAAGGGACGGTGATCATGGCGCTGGCCTTCTAGGAATTTATTGATGCTAGAGCCACCCCTGGGCCCATCTTCAGTGCAAAGATACTAGGAGCAGAAGCCACTGCTGGGGGGGGGGGGCGTCAGGCGAGGTCGATGGACTTGTCTCCTCCCCTTTTCCTTCTCCCCTCTCCTCTCCTTTCTTCATTCCTCCTCCTCCTGCTCCTCCTCTTCCTCCTCCTCTCTATCCCTCCCTTTCCTTTTCTCCCACCCTTACCTCCCTTCCTCCTTTCCTTCCTTTTCAGGGTCTCCCTTTGTAGGGTCTTGAACTCCCGAGCCTTCTACCTCAACCTCCTGAGCACTAGAGCCGTCATTGTGAGCCACCATGACAGCTGGGATTCTCTTTTGAATTGAGTCATACTCAGCTTGCCTCATCCCCCCGGCCCAATGATAACCGGAATCTGCTCGCTTCCTTTCCCAGCCTCATTTCTGTACTCTGTTCTCTCCACCTCTCAGAGTGAGAGAGGGAAGAAGTGTTCTGTGACAGACAGACAGACAGACAGACAGACAGACAGACAGACAGACAGACAGAGGAGGAACAGGACAGCTGTGATGCAATTGCTATTGGTTTATGGTATTCTAGAAGGGTACCCCTCCCCTATGCTTGCAGGGCATGGGCTCTGGCACCTTAGTCTGTTTCATTTCACCAACTTCCACCCCAACCCCCGCCAGTCCATAGGTTGTATAGGAGACATTACAGCTCCCTTTGGGGAGTCAACCCCTTGGAGATGACACGGTTATTCCAAGTCCCTGCGGGTGCAATCGGTAGAACTGGGAATTCAGCTTTATTAAGTCCATTTGGGTGAAGCCCTCCCTATGGATAAAGGCACTCTTCCATTCTTGTCTATTGCCCCTAGACACTAGGACCTCATTCGCAAAAGAATTGATGAGGAAGGTCTAGGATGGGAGAAATCCCAGCATGCCTTTTGAGAGCCTGGAGGCCATGGCAGTAGAAGGGACCCTAGGAGTGCTCTGGGCCTACCCATCCTGCAGAAGTGCTTCGCCCATGTCCTGGAGGCCACGGCAGTAGAAGGGACCTAGGAGTGCTCTGGGCCTGCAGATGTGCCTCGTCCACGTTTGCTCTCCTTCACTTGAAGCTAGAGGATTCTCCTAGCTGCAAGATGGCGGCTATGGCTGTGGAGCTGCCTTCCAGGGTCCCTCTTGCTGCTCCTGTCTGTTTTATCCTTGCTTCTCTCTGTGTTTGAGTTCCTGGGCCACCTTGCAGACAGTATCAAGTTTAAATGTCCCAAGAGAGGCTTAGACGGGCGAGATGTTGCAGAGACCAACCCTGTGGCCTATGGTTGGGGCAAAGTCCTCACTCTGTTTACTTGGTTCTGCCATTTCTGGTTTAAAGACACAGGGAACTGAAGCTCTGAGTCGGGAGCCAGCTTGCCCGAGGCCACACCTAGAAGAGGTGAATGCAGCTCTGAAGGCAAGCTGCAAAGTCCAAGAATTTACCACACCCTGGTGCCTCTCTGCAAAGACGCAGTGTTTGAGTGTAGCTTTTCTTTGTGTGTTAAAAGTAGCCAGTTGCATCTTAAATCACAATAAAGTTAGAATTCCTACCAGGCAGTCCTAACAGTAGCTGCTCTTCACAACTCAAAATGTCATCATCCCAAATGAATGAAAACATGTCCTCCTAAGGCATCTAAAAGCTGTGCAGAGGCTGAGCTGTGAGCATGAGGGCTAGTAAGCCAAGATACTTGATAATCCCGCAGCTCCCAGGATAATTCCCGAAGTTACCCTCCCCTTCCCTGAGTACCTGGATCCTCTGTAACAGCAAACTTGCTCCTAGCCACTGACCGTTCTCTCCAGCCCCAGGAACACTAAGTCTTCAACTAGCAGGATGGCAGAAAGGACAGGACCTCCTACTCAAAAGAATCTCTCACTGTGTGCTCATCAGGTAGTAGAAAAGGCCATTGCCACACGCTTACTTGTCACTAGAAACCCTCTGTGCCCCTGGATGAACCTGCATGACCTAGCCACACTGTCGCCTGTGGACATGCAGGAACACTGGATGCTTGGTAGATTTGCTTGCTGAGGGGAAGCTGATCCAGGTTGCACCTGTCCCTCAGTGTGAGTGCTCCGGCTACTCTAAAGATTAGCCGTCTGCTACCCTGAGGTCTTGAGCCTTTGGGGGTGGGGGAGTTAAGAAACAGGGGCGAGTGAGGAGGAATGGGGTGGAAAGAGTCTTGGAGGAGGACACTGTGGAAGGAGACTGAGAAGCAGAGTGGTTACGGCTGACTCCATAGCCCTGCTCCTTTCCTCCCTTCCCGGCTATGCAGTGACGGCTCCAGCATTACCCTGCCTCTTTATATATCTAGATCAGAAGAACACTCTCCTCACTAGTGTGAGGGTGACAAGATAAAGGTGACAAATGTTACTAACTCTGAGAGCAAGGAAACAGAGTGCAGGTTCTAGTGGGCCAAGTGGAGGACCAGGTGCAGAGGCTGGCTTCTTCCCTAGTTTGCTGGTCCCAGGCTGGCTGGAGTTGTGGACAGTGTGGAGGTGCGCACTGGGGGCTCTTACCCAGCACGGCTAGCATCTATTAGGGTACACAGGGAGCCCAGGCACATCCTGTTTCCGCAGAATCGATGGATGAAACGGCCAAGTAAGAGCACAGCTCGTACACGGCTGATGGGACGACTCCAAACCTGCCTCTCTCTCCTCCCCATCTCTTTCCCACTAAGGGGACTTAATCTGGTCAGCAGCGAAGGGGGTCTAGAGAACCATCTGGAAAGAGGGTGATTTCCTGTCCTGCCTCCATATCATGTGCTGATCTTGCAGGTCTTGCCCTCCCAGGCCCCACACAGCTTTTGAGAGAGCCTAGAAGATACAGCCCCTTCAGCTCTATAGACAGTTTATAGTAGCTCCCTTGCTTGCAGGCCAAGGCCCTGCTTCATCTTCCAGCCTCATTAGGGTGGGGCCCTCTCTCCACTTGCCTATGTCAGTTCCACTAGTTTACACACACACACACACACACACACACACACACACACACACACACACTTGGAGCTTTGATGCAGTCTGCTGTGCTGGTCTCTCTGTCCTTGGAACTTTGAATTCAATGTCTCAGCTGAAAGGTCCCTCCTGTCTCTTTAGTCTGAGAAAGCCCCTGGCTTTCAGAACTCTTACCCAGCACTCAAGCCCTCAGGTTGGTTTCTCAAAACGTTCTTTCACTTCTGTAAGGCAACACCTGTCACGAACACGCATGCCTCTTTCTGTTAGCTGTTTTCAAAATCGGTATGCTTATAGCATGTTGCCCAGGACTGATGAGCTTTGTGATGGTAGAAGTCCCATGAGCCTCTCTGCTGTATTCCTCAGGAAGTCCAGAGCCTGCTGCCTGAGGCCCTGTGCTGGGGTATGTCCTGACTCCCGAGGGCGGCTGGTTAGTCTAAGGAAACATCCTGATCAGAGTCTAGAGGCCCAGCTTCACCCTAGATGTGTCACCAGACTCCTCTGAGCTGCAGTGACTGTACCCAAGTCATAAGAATGCTATCAGGCTTCATCATATGGGAGCACACAGCTCTGGGCCCCAGGCATTAAGAGTCGTCACCATGATGATATCACTATAGTCACCGGGCTTCTGAGGGCTCTGATAGGAAGTGACATTCTCTAAGGTTTATTTATTTTATGTGTCGGAGTGTTTGCCTGCCTGTATGTCTGTGTACTGTGTGCATGCAGTGCCCACAGAGCCCAGAAGAGGGCATCAGATCTTCTGGAACCGGAGTTGCAGGTGCTGGGAACTGAGAGCAGCTAGAGTTCTTTACCACTGAGTTAGGTCCCTAAGAGGTGACGCTTTCATTAGGCCGCTGTGCTGGTGATACCAGCTAGAGTCACGTGGAAGAGGGGACCTCGGATGAGGAATTGCCTACACCACAGGACACTTTCTCGCTTAGCAGTTGATGTGGGAGGGCCCAGCCCACTATAGGTACCTCTCCCGAGTGGGTGGTTCTGGGTTAGAACGCAGGCTGCATAAGCCATGGGAGCCAGCCAGTAACCCAGTTCCTCCATGGCTCTGCTTCTGTGCCTGCCTCCAAGTACCTGCCTTGACTTCCTGCCTTGACTTCTCTCCGTGATCAACCATACACTGCGACCCAGATAAACCCTTCCTACCCCAACTCGTTTTTGGTCACATTACAGCAACAGGAGGCCAAGTAGAGACGCTGCCTCGTGATCAATTTCTCTGAAATGTCTGGTTCCACCTTGGGGTCCCGCACTCCTCAGAGCAACCCTGGGAGCCCTTCCTAAGGCCTGCTGAACATGACTTTCCTCTGGGTTACCATAGGACAACTACTAGACCCGGGCCAAGTCACCTCAGTTCCTCAGTCCTTTAGTCACTGTGCCCTCACTTTTTCAACCATGACCCGTGGTCATCTGTGCTGAAGAGTCATGTGGCTTCTGCGTCCAGCAGAAGTCTTTCTGTGGTGTCAGATAAGCCTGTGAGGTAGCAATGTAGTGTTGAATGCACCCAATCCATCCTGATCCGCCGTGCCACCCATCGCTTTGTAGAGGACGGTGGCCCTCAGATACCCAAGAGCTGCCGAAGCTTTGCTCATCTTAGTCTTAGCGCTCACAAATCTCATTCTACTCTTTCAGGCTCTGTTCTATCCTGAATTAATATGCCAGATTAGTTCCTGCTAAAGTGATAATGACTAACCCCATCTGCCATTGGCTGTCCCTCCCAAAAAGGGCTGGCTAAGTAGGAATGTTAGACCCAGAAGGATGAGTCCACGTGGGGGCTGATTCGGAGCAGGTAGGGTACCCCCCCCCCCGAGTTCTCTTGTCTACACAGTGCCTGTGGTCCCCTCAGCGTTTGTATACACTAGCCAGCCCCACCACTGTGATCCAAAAGAGAAAACAGTTGCTGTGTAGACCGCCATCTACTGGCAGACTGGTCCTATCAGTGTACTCCCTGAGTGAGGGTTGCAGTGTGAGGCTCCTGATTGGACCGTCTAGGGAACAGATGAAGATAAGCCCCGTCTCTATTCCTTTCTCCTGGCCCCCTTTCTTTGCCACTCCTTCGTTCCTGATTAATCTGTGTACACTTCACAGGCCCTTAGACCTGGAATGGACCTTTGGTCAGTATAACTGTGGTAAGCCATTAATACTTTAGTATAAATTGATCCATGCGACTTCCGTTGGTTCAGGAACTGAAGGTGCCAAGAAAAGGACAGATCTTCCTTTCTCTGTCCTGACATTAGCTATTCAGGGGGCAAGTTGTGGAGGGGCAAGGATACAGGAAATTTTCATTTATCTGGAGACAAGTGTGGACATTTCCAGAAGATATCCAGAAGATATCCATTCATTGGCCTCATTCCATCAAACCATGGTTGTATCTTTCTATCTCTGATACAAACAAAACTGTTAATTTGAAGTTCTCCCAGTCTGTGCCATCCCACTGTCCCCTCACCCCTCAATCTGCCTTGCCTCTTTCCTTCCCAGAGACCTAAAAAGTCATACAGGCCCATGATTCACGTGTGTGTGTGTGTGTGTGTGTGTGTGTGTGTGTCTGTGTGTGTGTCTGTGTGTGTCTGTGCGTGTCTGTATGTCTGAGGCTTCAGTGTGGCTCTTCCCCTTTCTGGGGGGTCCTCCTCTGCCTTCTCATAGGACACCTCCAGTGCACAACAGATTATGTCAGGGAGACCCATTGGCTGTGACACCAACTTGGTGATCTGAAGACAGCTACTGGGAAGGACAGAGGCACCTCATCTCTCTCCACATGAATGGGTTCACGGGGGAGCCCAGCGTTCTGGAAGAGTGTTTCAGTACACGGTTGTGCAGAATCCGGAGGGGACAGGGCAGTCTTGGAGGTTGCTAGGTTCTCAATACACGTTCTTCACTGGCACTGATGCCTGGATCCTTAGCTCCATCTCTGCCTTCAGCTAACCTACTGCCATGTGTGCCTCAAGCAGCAGGCTGCCCTCAGGACCTGCTGCCCTTTCTTGGGCTCCAGAGAACAAAGCCATGTGCCCTCCCCTCCCTGACCCAGTGGTGTGCATAGTTTCCTGGTGCCCAGAACAGGGAAGGCAGCCTGGGCCTCCCCTGCTGAGACTCCAAGACTTCTGTCACCACGAAGCTGACTGAGGAAGAGGACTTTGATCCATTTGGGAGCAATTTTGAGTTTACAACTTGATGCCACTTGGTTAGTGGCTCTCTTTCTCCCAGTGATTGCCAGAGAATATACTGTCATCCAACTGGATCCTAGGAAAATGGGGTGTGAATATGTAGGGGGCCTTACTGTAGGTGGGGTGGTCTATCAAAGTGATGACTAAGCAGGCTCTACACCCTGTTCTCTGTCTCTACCCACTGTCCATCTGCTGTACAGCCATCAACTGTCTACTCACCATCTGTCCTGTCCTGTCTGTCTGTCTGTCTGTCTGCCTGCCTGTCCATCATTATCTACTTATCCATGTCAATCATCTATCATGTATGTATCTCTTTTATGTACCTATGCATCTATGTATCTATCTATATCTATGTACCTATCTGTCCATGTATGTATGTATGTATCTATATATCTGTCTATCTATCTATCTATCTATCTATCTATCTATCTATCTATCTATCTATGTACCTATGCATCTATGTATCTATGTATCTATCTATATCTATGTACCTATCTGTCCATGTATGTATGTATGTATGTATGCATCTATCTATCTATCTATCTATCTATCTATCTATCTATCTATCTATCTATCTATCTATGTACCTATGCTTCTATGTATCTATCTATATCTATGTACCTGTCTGTGTATCTATCTATATATCTATGTATGTATCTATCAATCATCTATCTACCTATCTATCATCTTTCTATCTTCTATCAATAAATCAATCATTCTACCTACCTCAATCAATTTATCATCAATCAATCAATCTATCATGCATATTTCATTTATCTGCACATCATCTAACGATCCATCAACCATCTCTTATCTAACATTAATCATGTATATATCATCTATCATCAACCAACTAACTAATCTATATGTCGTCTACATCAACAATCAATAAACCATTCTACCATATATTATCTATTATTGTTCAATCAACCATCTATTATTTATTAATCAATGTATCTATCACCACTCCATCTATCTATCCATCTATCCTCTATCATCTTTGAATTAAAGCTCAGAATGTTTGTCCACTTTTCACCTCATGGAGCGGACTAAAGGGTTTTGGAAGGGACCCCGGGAGCCACCTCGGGGAGATGAAGCAGTGATGGCTCACGCCTGCTGCGGGTATTTGAGAAGTGAGTGTGCCGAGCTTGCCACTCCTAACAAAGTGGAACACATGTGCAGTCGGCACTTAAGGTTCAGTAAACGCAGCAACAGATCAGTGTCTCTGACCTGCTCTAAATCACCAAGCAGGAGGTGCGTGTGAGGAGAGGAGCCACAGTCACGAGCCCTGATAAAGGACCTGGGGTAGATTCTCCCAGACAAGGGAAATGACGAGAAGGCCAAGCGGCAGTTCTTCGCAGCTAAGATGTTCTCCACTCCTTTGCCTTCAGCAATATCAGAGGAGACTCGGAGGAATTGTCTGCTGATAAACTATTAAAAATAATTCTCGATGACAGGGCTGCATGTTATTCTTGGCATGGGAGTTGGAAAGGGTTCAGAGAGTTCGCAGTCATGTTTCTATAATAAACCCCGGGTGAACCTGGTTATGTGAACGAAGTTCCACAGCATAGTCTCTACAAAACACTGCTTCCCCACTAGCCCTAATGTGAGTAGCACTGTGCACAATCATATTCACTTAAAATTGATACACTGGTCCTGGATAGATGGCTCAGTACTTAAGAGCACCATCTGTTCTCCCAAGAGGACCTGGCTTTGAGTCCCAGCACCCACATGGTGGCTCACAAGCCTCTGTAACTCCAGTTTCAGGGCAATCTGATGCCCTCTTCTGGCCTCCACAGGCACTGCGTGCACATAATGCATAGACATGCTTGTAGGCAAAACACCCACACATAAAAATAATAATAAAAAATGTAAACGTAATATAGATGTATTCAATAAAAATATTGGTTAAACTATTTGGGAAAAAATGCAGAGCCTCACACATTATAAGACATAATGCCGGGAGCCAGATGTAATGTATTTGTGGAATTCCAATATTTGGGATGCTGAGGCAGGAGGATGGTGAGTTTGAGGTGAGTCTGGGTTACACAGTAAAACCGATCCTAAAGAATAATAATTAATTTGAAGATGGCTTAGTGCTGCCCAAGCAGGAGGAATTCAGATGCCCAGCGTTCACTCCAGAGCTAGACCCAGTCAGTCATATGTTACAGACTGGAGCAGTCTGGCAAACAAGAGGAACCTTGGAGTCTGTTGTTCAGCCGCCTAGACAACCATCTTAACCAGAAACTCTCTGTCTCAAAGAGTGAGGCAGAGAGTGACAGGGAGGACACTAGGGGACATTTGGCTTTCACATGCTCACACACATGTGCACATATGAGCATGTCCACCCTTGTGAGAGGGGGAAAGGAGGGAATGAGAAGGGGGAAGGGGGAAGGGGGAAGGGGGGAGAGGGAGAGGGAGAGGGAGAGGGAGAGGGAAAAGGACAGGGACAGGGACAGGGAGAGGGACAGGGAGAGGGAGATTGTGTATACTTTATTGATTTTATCATACAGATTCCTTGGACCTCACATCAGATGAATTATAGAGATTCCTAGACACTCATGTCTTACAATGCTTGGAGCAGGAGGCAGGGGCATGGCTGAGAAGACCTTCAGTATTGATATGATGAAGACTTAGATATGATAGGGACATCCTGTGTCCTCCAGGAGGTCCCTTCTGCCTTTCTACCTTTACGACTGTTCTCCGATTACATCCTCTCCTCAGCCTCTGAGAGCTTCTAATTTCCTCTCCATTTCTGTACTGGTTTGTTGGTAGTTTTTCTCTCCGATCAATGTAAGTCTCCAGCACGTTATTGTGGATATCAATAGGTTCTTCCTTTTCAGTGCTGAGTTACAGACCCTGGTGGTTTCATTGAGCATTCATTCAGAGGAGACACCTGGATTGTTTCTTCTTTGAAGCTGTCATTATTGTTTTTAAACAATGTTCCTAGACATGTTCATATGCCAATGTCTGCTTTCATTCCTTTGATGTCAATAACTAGTTTATCTGTTGCCCCATAGGATATTGCATCCTTAAGTTGCCAGAGAAGTCCCCAGTCTTCCAGAGTGACAGTACAGCCTCACGTTGGCACCCACAGTGCGCCAAGAGCTTGTGGCTCTGTTCACACCCCCTGGATGAGTGCTGCTGCTTCATGTCTTTTCCTGCACTCATTTTTCTGAAAATGGTTTGGTTTTTAAGACAGGACTTACACGTATAGACCTGGCTGGCCTAGACCTTGTTACATAGACTCAGCCTTGAACTCACAGAGGTCCTTCTGCCTCTGTCTTATGAGTGCTAAGCAGGTGCTCTACCAAGTGAACTGCATCCAAACTGCGGCTATACATCTTAAAATCATGTCGGCAGATTCCTCCCCCCACCCATGAATATATTCCTTTTTCAAAATTATTTTGGCTAATGTAATCGTCTTTGGAGCAGCCTTGTGTGCACGGTCACCAATCTTCCCAACAGTTTGATAATAACCGTGTTGCTTAAGTCTAGCAATGTAGGGAAGACTGACATATTTTCTTTTTAATTTTATTTATTTACTTAAAATTATTTCTAGATCAATTTCTTTCATATATAAGTGCTCCACATCTGTGCCTGGTACCTACAGTGGCCAGAAGAGGGTGCTGGGTCCCTTGGATCTGGAGATATGGATGGTGTGACACATGATGTGGGTACCGGGACTTGAACTCTGGTCCTCACCAAGAGCAGCATGTGAGCTTTCCCACTGAGCCGTCTCTGAAGTTCTGGCATAGTTTCTACATTGGGTCTTTGTAAAAAGTTTATTTCATGCGTGTACCTGCGTGTGTGTGTGTGTGTGTGTGTGTGTGTCAGTGTATGTGCGTGTGTGCCTCTGTGTGTGTATGCCTGCATGTGTGTGTATTATCAGTGTGTGTGCCTGCATGTGTGTCAGTGTGTGCGTGTGTGTATCAGTGTGTGTGTGTGTGTGCCTGCATGTATGTCAGTGTGTGTGTGTGTGTGTGTGTGTGCCTGCATCTGTGTGTGTATCAGTGTGTATGTGCCTGCATGTGTGTCAGTGTGTGTATGCCTGCATGTATGTGTGTGCCTGCACGTGTGTGTGCCGTGTGTGTATGTGTGTGTGTGTGTGTGTGTGTGTATGCATTTGGTGCTCTTTTATTTCATTTTCCTGCCTTGATTCTTTGGCATTTTGTTAATTAAGTGCCGCAGAAAGCAGACATTCTTGCCTGATTCCAAACTCCTTGGGGAAGTATTTAAGCATTTACCTCTACAGAGGTAAATCCTCAACTGCATGGCTTGTGTACGCATTCTTCATTGGGAAATCTTACTTTGAATTGTTAAGATAGCAACAGGTTGATGTTAAAGTTTTAAAAAACAAACAACAAACAAACAAACCCAAAATAACCCCCCAAACAAAACAAAACAAAACAAAAAACCCAACACTAAGGTGTCTGGAGAGATGGCTCAGCGGTTAAGAGCAGTGGCTGCTCTCCCAGAGGTCCTGAGTTCAATTCCCAGCAACCACATGTTTGCTCACAACCAATGGGATCTGAAGCTCACTTCTGGCACACAGGTATACATGCTAACGGAGCACTCATTCATAAAGTAAATAAATCCTTTAAACAAATTAAGATGGTCTTGTAATTCTTTTTTCTTCCCTTCTGAATAGGGTTGTTTTTGCGACACCATAATAGCCTTGCTTCCTCCGTTGTCAGTGCGTGCAGTTCTTCGTACTGCTGAGTTGCACTTGCTGATATTTTGCTGAGATTCCTTGTGTTTGTGTACATCACTGGCATATGTGTGCTCCTGTGCTTTATCTTTTGCTGATTTGCGTACAACTAGGATTAATTCTTCTCTAAACATTTGGTGGTGTTCTTTAGGAAAATCAGTTCCTGGGATTAAAGATTTGTCTTTTGAAGGTGTTAAAATTATGAATTTAGGGCCCATGATACTGCTCAGGGGGTAAAGGCACATACTGCCAAGACTGGAAACTGAGTTTGGTCTCTGAGCCCACGTGGGAAAAGGGGAGAACATAAGTCATTAAGTAAATAAGTAAATAAATAAGTCGATGTGATCATGAAAAATATTCACTTAATTCTCTTTTTGAAAAAGACTTTTTTGTTTATTTTTGTTTTGTTTGTTTGTTTTGAGGCAGGGTTTCTCTGTGTCACCCTGGCAGTCCCGGAACTTGCTCTGTAGACCAGGCTGGCCTCAAACTCAAAGATCCTGCCTCTGCCTGAATGCTAGAATTAAAGGTGTGTCAGCAGGATTTTATTTTTATGTGTTTGTGCGCGTGCCTGCCTGAGTTTATGTATACCACGTGCATGTAGGAGCTCATGGCAGCCAGAAGAGGGCGCCGGTCCCCTGCAACTAGAGTTACAGACAGTTGTAAATTGCTACATGAGTGCTGGGGCCGGAATCCAGGTCCTGTACTAGAGCAGCGAGTGTTCCTCACTATTCAGTCCTCTCCCCACTCCCTGACTTCAATTCTATCTGTCACACTGATGTTCTGGTTATCTGCTTCACACTGAGTGGTCTGTGGGCTGTGGTCATTTGTGTTTCTTGGTTTGTGTCATTCTGGTGTCCCTAGAGACCTGTAGCAACATCCGTGTGTATCCTGAGTTGGTCACCCGGGCCTTAATTCCTTTTCCCTCGGGCAATCCCACCAGGGCAGTATGCCTCGGGCCAGTGCTGCACAGATCTACCCAGGTATCCCGTCCGTCGTCCACTGCTGCTGATTCTGTCTGGCTCTCCACTGTTCTCCAGCGGGAGGGTATGCTTGGGACCCACGCCTTTTCCTCTTTCCAGGGTAAGCCTGCAGCACTCGGCTTTCTCTTCTAACTTGGAGGCTGTCACTTAACTTGAGATGCATGGTATTTCCATCTTCCTTCAGTTCAATGTATTTTTGGATTTCCCCTGAGACGCCCTCTCTTCCCATGGATCGGCTTGCAGGGGTGTGCTATCCCCTGCTCTTCTGCTCACTGCCCCACTGCACTTTAAGACCATCCCATTATTCCATTTCTTTTCTTTTTTTAAGATTTATTTATTATTATACATAAGTACACTGTAGCTGTCTTCAGACACACCAGAAGAAGGCGTCAGATCTCATTATAGGTGGCTGTGAGCCACCATGTGGTTGCTGGGATTTGAACTCAAAACCTTCAGAAGAACAGTCACTGCTCTTACCTGCTGAGCCATCTCACCAGCCCTATTCCATTTCTTTAAAGCATCCTTAGAAGCATTGCAATGTTTCTTGCCTGAAATCTTAGCACTTGAGAGGCTGAGGCAGGAGGATGACTGAAAGTTCAAGGCCAACCTGGGGAAGAGTGTGAGACTTGGTTTTATCAAAAATCAGGGGGGCTGGTAAGATGGCTCAGTAGGTAAGAGCACCCGACTGCTCTTCCAAAGGTCCAGAGTTCAAATCCCAGCAACCACATGGTGGCTCACAACCATCCGTAACAAGATATGACGCCCTCTTCTGGAGTGTCTGAAGACAGCTACAGTGTACTTACATATAATAAATAAATAAATCTTTAAAAAAAAATCAGAACTAAACAAAACTCACAAATCAAGTCGTTGAGGTTTTATTTTATGAACTAGGAGGTGGTCCACACTGATATTTACTTTAACTCTTCTTACCGGTGTGCAATGCTTTGTAGTATATAATTAGTTGTGTAGAGTACTAGCCCATTAAAGAACAATTTTGACAATTGGAATGTAAAAGTTATGGTGGGAAGCATGGCAATGGTGGAAGACCTGGTGACCGAGAGGTGGCTGAGAACTCTACATCTGGAGCAGTGGGAACCAGGAAGAGAGAGACACACATTAGGCCTGGCTTGAGCATTAGAGACCTCGAAGCTCACTTCCAGAGACACACTTTCTATAACAAGACCGTGCTTCCTAGAGACCAAATAGTGCCACTCTCTGGTGACCAAACATTTAAACATAAGCCTTTAGGGGCCATCCTTATTCAAACCACCACATCCCACTCCCTGGCCCCCCGTAGACTTATAGCCACATCACAATGGGACAATGTATTCAGTCCGGGTTTAAAAGTTCCTGTAGTCTATCACAATCCCAACATGATGGAAAGTGCGAACCTCGAAGTGTGTTCAGAGACTCATGGCAAATATCTTAACTGTAACCTTCTATAAAATCAAAATCAAAGAGCAGATCATATGCTTCCAACATACAATGTTACAGACTATACATCACCATTCCAAAGGGGAGGATGGGGCACATGGTGAGGACATGCTGGCCAAAGCAAGACTAAAACTCATCTGCATCTCATGTCTGATGTCCAACTCCTTTCAGCTTTGTTGACTGCAACACACTTCTCTCTCTTAGGCTGGTTCCACTCCCTCTTAGCAGCTCTCCTTGGTGGGAATTCCACTGCTCTGGCATCTCCAACATCTTAGGATCTACATAGGCTTCACCCTCACCTTCACTTTACAATGGCCTCTCTAGGTCTCCATGCAGGGGAACCCCTGACACATGCCTGGGCCTTGCCTCAATGGCTTTCCACAGAGGGAGATTCTGTATGCTGCCCCACCCCTTTTGCATCCTTGACTCTAAAGCCAGAACCACATGGCCAAAGCTGCCAAGTTCTGCTTGCTGGGGCTGGAACATGGCCTCCTCATTCAAATACATTAAAAAAAAAAAAATCAGCTTTCTGTTTTCAATGGTTTCTTCACTGCCTGAGCTTGGCTCTCCTGGAACTGACCTTTGTAGCCCTAGGCTGGCCTTGAACTCAGAGAGCTACCTTCCTCTGCTTCCATTGCATCTCAATAGGAAGCACAGGAGGAAAGGATGTGAGCGAACTACCTGTCTGTATCCAGTTTCTGTTGCTGAGATGACCACCATGATTGAAAGCAACTCCAGAGGAGGAAAGGGTTTACTTGGCTTACAGTGCATCACCGGGGGAAGCCAGCACAGGGACTCAAGACAGGAACTTGGAGGCAGGTCCTAAAGCAGAGGCCACAGAGGAATGCTGCTTCCTAGCTTGCTTTCTTATACCACCTGGGACCATCTACTTAGGGAATGGCTCCACCCACAGTGGGCTGAGTCCTCTCACATCAATCATTCATTATGAAAACACCCTACAGGCCTTACAGATGAATCTGATGGAAGCCTTCTCAAATGAAATTCTCAGGCCCTGGCTTCGTGAGTCTAGATGACAAAGCAACAACAAAAAAAACCTAAGCCACACACTCCCCTACCCTCACCCTCAAGGAGTCTGAATTAGATATTTTTTCTATCGCTATGAAAATATGATGGCCAAAAGCAACTCAGGGAGGAAAGGGTTGTTTGTTTGTTTGTTTGTTTTAGCTTACACTTCTATATCACAGCTCTTCATGAATGGAAATCAGGGCAGGAGCCCAAGGTAGGCCCCAGGAGGCAGGAGCTGATACAGAGGCCATAGAAGAGTGACACTTACTGGCTTGTCTCTCATGGCTTACTCATCCTGCTTTCTTATACCTCCCAGGACCACCAGCCCATGGACGGTACCAATCATAGCAAGCTGGGCCCTCTCACATCAATAATCAGTCAAGAAAATGCGTCGCAGGTCTAACTAGTGTGGGCATTTCTCAGTTGAGGTTCCCCCTTCTAAAATGACTCTAGCTTGTGTCAAATTGTCCTAAAATTTAGCCAGCGCAGAGCCCGTCCCACTACCTAGAATTTGAGGCATTACTATTTAATGGGACAACTTCTTTTAAAGGTTTTAAGTGTGTGTGTGTGTGTGTGTGTGTGTGTGTGTGTGTGTGTGTGCGCGCGCGCATGCGTACAAGCATGCATGAGTATGTTGTGTGAGTGTAACATTCACTTGGAGCCCCCAGATCTGGAATTACAGGTGGTTTTAACCATCCCACTTGGGACTAGGAACCAAACCCAGGTCCTCTGGCAGTAGTGTTCACTCCTAACCTCTGAGCCATCCCTTTTGCTCAAGTCAGCTTGTTAACTATCAGTAGGAAAGAGAGAGGCCAAGATTTGTGGAGGAGGGCAACCACCAAAGGCGGTGTGTGGATATTTGAATCTTTTTATGGGCGCCAACCAAATGCAGATGTGTGATTTAATTTTTTGACACCAGGAGACATTCGAGTTGAACTGGCCATCATCGGGTGGTAAGAAGCCATTTGCGTTAGGAATTTGGATTCATAGCTTTTCTTTTTCTTCCCTCTTCTTTCCTCCCTGCCTCCCTTTAGATCTACATATGGAAGTATTTAGGGGCAGAATGACACACAATGTCAGGATTTTTTTTTTTAAAGTACCGTGGTGGGTGAGGGGGTGGGGAGCAGGAATGGTCATATATCTCAAAATGTCAGCAATGGTTGAACCTGGAAGATGGGTCCATGTCTGTTTCCTGCGATTTTTTTTTTTGAGTGTTTGAAACCTTTTATTATAAACAGCTTTTTTCAAAGACGGTCTGCTGCATGGCAGCAGTGTTTAGGGTTAGTGATTGCAACGGGTGCAAACTGAAACCCATGAGCCTAGTGCACTGGCTGTGCTGAACAGGATCCCAGGAAGTCATCCCAAACAGGCTCCAGTGCTGGTTCCCTAGCTGGGTGACCATGGATTCTATCTGTCTGAAGCTCTTAGGGGTTCTTGTTCTTCGGGGTTGGTGTAGAATGACGTACCATCCCATGTGAAAAGCCGCTAGTAAAACAGGTGTCCAAAAAGGGGTTCAAAGAAGTTATCACCACAATGATCCTCAGGCTCAGAGGCATCAGAGACATTCTTGTTAGCCCACCCATCTGGGGTTGGGTCTTTGCAGAGGTAGGGGGCAAAGCTTGTGGGTAAAGGAATTGCCTAGAGTGTAGGAGACTTTGGGTTTCCTCCATAGCCTGAAAGAAAAATCTCAATGTAGGAAGAATCAGGATAGCTCTGTCCTGTGATGTACCAGCTTCCTGCAGATCCTCTAGGTAGAGAAGTCACTTGGGTACCAAGTAGGGACATCGGGGTGGTCAGGGGCATGGTGGAGGACAGGCCAAGGGCTCCTGGTCCTTGTCTCCCATGCATGTGGTGCTATGAGGAGCACGTGTTGCTAGATGAGTCTAAATATATACAGTGTGTGTCGTTCTGGCTTCCTTCCCCAGTTCTCCCAGTTATTGTCTCACGGCGCTCAGATTCCCCAGGCTGGAGAGTGGAATCATTTTGACTCCCAAGGGAAGCTGGGGCCCTGGATTCATTTTTCCCTAGAGAAAGCCAGCCTGCTGGAAATGAGGGAAGGTAACCGGAGAGGCGGGCGGCAGAGGGTGATTTGCAGGGGTCATTTAGTCCATCCTCCGGCCTCCAGGCTGGCCTGAAACTAACCGCTTCCAGATGTCCACCGTTCCCTGTGCACTGAGGACTTCTGGGAGGGTCCCTTGGAACCTGGATCAGCAGCAGTTCTGGAGGAGGCAGGCCTCCTCTCACCCACCTCGGGCTTGCTGTGGGTCTGTTTGCTGCTCGGGCTTAAGTCATCACAAGACCAAAACAGATGTCTGAGGTCTGTGAGCTGTGCACCCTCAGCTCTTTAAAGAGCCCTGAAAACATTTCAGGGGCTGGAGCGATGGCTCATCGGGTAAAGTCTTTACCAGGCATGCGTGAGGACCAGAGTTCAAATCCTCAGCCACCACATAAAACCTGGGCAGGTGTGGTGCCCCTTGTAAGCCCTGCACTGGTGAGGGAGGGACAAGGCATTCCCCCTAGGCAACTGCAGAGAGGGAGCTCCGGGTTGGCTGAGAGACCCGTCCTGAGTTAGTAAAGTGGAGAGTGACCAGGAAAGACACCTGGCCATCAACTTAAGGTCTCATGTGCATGTGCTCATACACATGCAAACACACATATACCACACACAGAAAAGCATGTTTCATAGCTCACCGTATCAAGAGCCTATATTAGAAAGGGGGTATTGAGACAAGGTCTCATGTAGCCCATGCTAGACTCATTCTCACTGTGTAGTCCAGGTTAGTCATCATTCCTCCATCTCCATCTCTGGTGTGCTGGGATTACTGGTGAGCACCACCATGTCTGACTTCAGCAACCAGTTTCTTCTCCTTTCCTTGGGGGGCACAGCAGGAAGGGTGGGCGCAAGGGGGACCTCCCGACAGGTTCCAACTCCCCAGTACTGGAATCGTCCACTTTGAGCTTCTCACAGGACTTTCAGCCACAGCTCTGGGCCCATGGGTGCCTTCAGTCAGCATCGTGTCCCCAGGTACCCAAGCCGATCATAGCATGTGTCAATATCCATTCCTATTAGCACCTGAATACAACTGGTATTTTTTTGCGAAGGGTAGTAAAGGAATGTTCCAGAAAGAATACTTCACTGAGTAAGGAGGATCTGGACTGTCGAAATGCCAGATAGCCAGCTTGGGCCTCGGCTTTTCTGACTCTGTCCCTCAGAGATCACAGCAGTCCAGTTCCCTCTGGAGGATGCTTGGGAGGGAAAAGGAGATGGATTAAAGAATCATGCAGTTTCAAATCTAACTGTGCGAAACCAGCCATCATCAACAAACGTGTTCAAACTCTGCTTTCAGTTCCTTACAGGTGGCTGTTGCGCTGTGCCCACCCCAATGCTAACTACTGCCCAAGTATCCCCTGTATAGACAACTACAGGAATAAGTGAGTGGATGGGGTGAAGAGGGAAGGAATAAGAGATGAAGGAGAAAAGACATCATTTGGCCTAGGATTTGTCCTCCCTCTCTCTACTGTGCAGAACTAGCTTCAGGAGACCCAAATGGACAGTGTGTGTGTGTGTGTGTGTGTGTGTAGTATATGTGCACATGTGTGTGTGCCTGTGCACACATGGAGACCGGAGGTACAGGTCATATGTCTTGTTCCAGACTC
This sequence comes from Mus pahari, assembly GCF_900095145.1. NCBI lineage: Eukaryota > Metazoa > Chordata > Mammalia > Rodentia > Muridae > Mus > Mus pahari. Next base: position 142,367,378 of record NC_034591.1, read on the forward strand.
AGCATCTCTCACTAAGTCTGAAACTAGCAGCCAGTGAGCTCCTGATGCCCTCTTATCTCCACTTTCCACAGTACTGGCGTTACAAGAGCACACACAGCCACCCATGTTTTTTCATGTGGGTGCTGGGGATTTGAACTCAGGTCCTCACACTTGTGTAGCCAACTCTCTCATCCATGGAGCTATCTCTCCAGCCCCAAAGGGCAACTATTGGAAACAGTGATGATACCAGGGGGCACAGAGTTTTCAGAGAACACTGGGGATTCAGGACAGGCTGCCCCTGCAACAAGCAGTTGTTCATGCCTCAAGGAGGATCAAATGTGGGTGTGACCTGTAGACAGGAGCTCTGGTGCCCTTTTGAAAATTGTTTAAGCTGGCTAGGCATAGAGCTCAGTTGGTGAAGAACTTGCCTGGCATACACTAAGCCCTGGGGTTCCATCCCCAGCACTGAATAACCAGCGCATGTAACCTTAGCCTGTGGAGGAAGAGGAAAGAGAAACATGTCATCCTCATTATGTAGTGAGGTTCAATGTCATCCTCATTATGTAGTGAGTTCAAGGTGAGTCTGGGCCCCATGAGACCCTGTCTCAAAATATGGATGTTGCTACTAATGATAATGATAGTAACCCTGAGCCTCCCTCAGGCTGGCTAGGCCTCAAGAGACAAGGGAGGGATAGTTCTCTGTCACAGAAAAAAATCATTGCCCCAAGCCTTGAGTGATGGATGAATCAAGCTAAGGAAATCAGTGAGCCAGACACTTGTGAATGGACTTATCTTTTTAAAACATGAGGTTACCCTCTCAGTGTGAGGTCACCTTCAGGAAGCAAAGGGCAAACCTTGCAAAAGCTGTCGCTCCTTACATTGCCTGGGAATTGCTGTAATCGTGTGGATAGTCACCCGTAGGAAGGAGCTGGCAGAGTTAGTGAGGAGGGGAACCACATAGAGGGGAGTTAAGAAAGAGGGTTTTAGAATTCAGAAGATGCCTCAGCCAATGATGGAGAAAGGGCTCTTAGGATACCGGATGAAGAGATGATTGGACTACTTCCAAAGGCGAAACCTAACCATATAAGCAGTCATAAGACTGAGCAGGAAAAATGATCTGTAGATGAGCCAATTCTTGATTATTTATCCTAAGATTTTTGCACATAGCAAAGAATTATAGCCCACATGATATTTTCTTCAGTGCATATTTAGACAATTTGTATATAGTTTCTCCTGTTGCTCACTACTCTCTCAAAACTCCCAGGATCTATTTTCAGTGGCCTCTTCCTGTTCTAATTATGCCCTGTGAGCAGGGGCTTCTGGGTTTTATTAGGAGCTGGGACGTCAAAGTTCTGAGCTCACTGTAACTTACACATGTGGCCTGAAGTCCGGGATCGAGCCCTGACTCGTGTTTATCTTAGTCCCATCCTACTTTAGGATATGGTTTTGGCAAAGCTTGTTATTGCTCTCGAGTCTCAGTTTGCAAGCCTGCCAAAATGAGGATGGCAGTTCCAGCCTTTCATACCTCACGGGAACCGTATCGTATCCTTATGGACGTGAGTGTGGGGATCCAGATGAAGCAAGATGCTCTCTGGAATGAACCTTATTTCCTATGCCTGACCACTCATCCAAGCACGGTTCCTTTTGGTGTATGCATGCTTGCTTATGTGGTGTTTACATATATGTATGTGCATGTAGGTGCACATGTGTGTTCATGCATGAGCCTGTGGAGGCCAGAGGTCAACAGCAGGTTCTTCCTCGGCCCCTCTTTCCCTTATTTACCTTGACTTTATGCGCACCGGTGTTTTGTCTGCGTGTCTGTCTGTGCACCACATGCGCACAATGCCCACCGAGGCCAAAGAGGATGTTGGATTCCTTGGGACTGGAGTTATAGATGATTTTGAGATACCATGTGGATGTTGGGGATGGAACTATGTCCTCTGGAAAAACAGCCACTGCTCCTAATCATTGAGTCATCTCCCTGGTCTTGAAAACAAACAAACAAACAAACAAACAGGCAGAGTCACTCAGTGAACCAAGTGGGTTCAAGCAAGCACTTTCTACCTGAGTCATCTCCTTGACCACCTATTTCATTTTGATAACTTTATGATAAACAAACCTTTAGGTTCCTTTCAGGGGGACATTCAACCTTGTGTTGTCTTCACAGACTCCTCAGAATCCTGTTTTATGGAGAGTGACTTTATAATTCATTTCCTGAGCATATCCTACTATACGATGGTATTGTAGTTTGGATCTTGAGTGTCCCCAGAGGTCCCTGTGTTGAAGGTTTAGTCCCTAGTCTGTGTTACTGATAGGTGGTAGAACCTTTACAGGGAGTGTTACCCTTGAAGGGTGCCCCACCCCGCTCTCCATGAGGGTGGCCTGCTACTTGGTCCCTTCCAAGATGTTTCAACCACTCAGACACAATCAACAGAACCAACTAGCCACCATCCATGGACAGAATTTATAAATGCAAGAGCCAAAATACATATCCTACTTCTCCCCACTTTTTATGTTTCATGCTGTGAGACAGGATCTCTGTAGGAAGCCCAAGCCCTCACACTCACAATGCTCTTGGCCCAGGCCTGGGCTCACTAAGCTGGGATTGCAAGTGGGTACCGCCACATCCAGGTTGTTAGTGTTTCTTCTTTTAAGTTGTTAGCCTCCTGTGCTTTGTCACAGTGATGGGCAAGCCAACACAAACCGGGGAGAAGTAGCCAGAGGTGCTGTGAATGCTTCTGGAAAGATCTCCACGCTGATGTTCATGGAAGTTAGTGCTAACCTGTCATTCGTGTTCCAGATGAACTGTGAGCAAAGAGAAGCTGAGCCTTTCTGCCTTTATTACAGAGCTGAAGACTGGGGCACTCACACATCTGAAACCAGCCACTTACTCACCTCGGGCTCAGATTGGCTCTTTCCACTGTAATTTCTCCCCAATCAAATACTACTGCTTCTTGCACAAGCCTTGGGGAAAACAGCAGTTCAGGGATAAGGGGCAGCCTTTGCTTCACAGGGTGTGGCACAGCAGGATGTAAAGTGTAGGTCAGTGGGGCCTCAAGCAGTTCCTCCTGGGCACTCCGGAGACTCGACCCCAAAGCATTGTTGCCACACCTTCTTCTCTTGTTATAGCCCTGTGGGTATTGGGAGGAAGCAGCAGTCAGCTGGTCTGCATCGCTCAGTGCATACAGCACACAGAGGGTTTGGAGAGTTCTCTGGCATGACCATTCTGAGACTCTACAAGCAGTAACTGGAACATTCCATTAACTGGAGGATGGCACTTTTTAACAACTGTCCCAGCCCAGGAGATGGAAGAGGCGGTAGACAAGAAGACAGAGGTGACTGTATCCTGTTGTCCTGAAGGAAATGACTCTTTGCATGATCAGTGACCAGTACTCTTCTGACAGCATAGTCTGAAGACCCATGGAGGTGCATGCATCAAAAAGACGGCCCAGTCTAGGCAGGAGGCGTGAGGTGAGGAGTTGTTGGGGGCGTGGAAAGCCTTCGTTCCTGCTACAAAGTGAGTGTTGACGGCAGGTGGGTTCACTGCTCTGGGTTGTGCCCCACTTTAATCAGACTCAACTGACTTCCAGTCTTGGGCTCAGGGTGGCACTGGCAAATGCTTAATTTATCCCATAACTTATTCATTGGCCCTGGCACAGAGAAAAGGTTACATCTTGTTGACCTGAAAGATGGCATTGCAGGAAAAGGGGCTGTTAAGACTAAGAGTTTGATCTCTTGGACTCGAGAGTGAAAGGAGAGAACTGGCCCCTGCAAGAAGTCCTCTGACTTCCATGCATGGGCCGTGGTATGCCTGTGCACACAAACACAGTGCGCAGAATGTCTTTTAAAAAAGCAAACCCCATGCACACAGATGTGACTCTAGCACTTGAGAGGCAACGGTCGGCAGATCAAGCTCTGAGCGTCCCAGGCCAGCCTGTTCTAGCTAGTGTGATCCAGGTTTGCTGGGGATACATAGTAAGGTCCTGTTTCAAACAAATAAGAAATAAAATAAAAAGGATACTCTTCCTTGTATTGTTAGAACAGTTACTAACAATAAAAGTGTATTTGCCAAATACTTGGTGCACTGACGATGTATGACAGTTCACTGAGTTAGGACATCAGGGATCAACAAGGAGATACCCCAAGCATAGGGCGATGGAACGTGTGCTGGGCACTGTGCCAAGTACCCAGAGGTAAGGCACACACTAGGTACCTGTGAGGAGCTCACACTGGTTGCAAGGAGATGGTGAGGGGGCAATAGCAAGTGTGGGTTGAGATGATCAGTGTGGAGGTCAGGAACCCACAAACAAAGAGATTAAATGATGCAGACAGAGTATGCACAAAAGGGCGAGAGGGACATTCACTGCATTGGGCAGATCGGAGAAGGATTCTCACGGGAAGCAGAGATGAACTCTCTGGTCATTCTTGCAATAGGGGACATGAGATGGTTGTGTGTTGACTGCCAAAGGTACAAGTGGTGGACTCTCCCAGAGCCGAGCTGTGGCTCTCTTGACATCACAGGCATCACTGGGGGGCTGTGGATAGAATGACTGGTGTCTTTCATCAGACTTCAAGGCACTATCTGCATCTTGCCAGGCTAGGACAAGCTTGGGATGGCCAAGTTTACTGCCTTTGACCCTGATGGCAAGTGGGTCAGGGATTAAAGATTGCTACTGCATGTGGTTTGTCCCTGTGACACATGTGTTAAATCTAGGTTACCACCTGCTGGTACTATTTTGGAAGATTCTGGAAACTATGGGGGACACTACTTGGGGGGAAGTAAATCCTGGGGAAAGGGACAAGGCCCTTGGAAGTATCTTTGCTCTGGTCATTCCTGCCTCTCTCTATTCTTTGTCTACTGAGTGGTAAGACCTTCCTCTGTCATATGTCCCCACCCACATGATGTTTCTCTCATATACAAATTGCTGAGCAACCAGGAACCTCTAAGACTGAATTAAATCAAGTAACTTGTCCCAGGACTGGAGAGATGGTCCAACAGTTAAGAGCACTTGTTGCTCTTGCAGAGGAAACCCACAGGGCAGCCCACTACTACCTGTAGCTTTAGTTCCAGGAGATCTACTCTTTCTGGCCTCCAAGGGCACCAGGCATGCCTGTGAAGCTCCTGGGTACTGCTGACAAAACACTCATACACAGAAAAAAGTAAGAATACTAACTTTTCCCCTCGGGTTACTTCTGTCAGGTGTGTGGTCACAGAAGACAGTGATGGTGAATGATAAAACACACACTCTGGTTTCTGGGTTGGGCTCCAAAACCTGCCTCAGGACTTGTCTTTCTTGATGTCACCCATAGCAACATTTAGGGTTTTGTGCATTTAGAATGCCGGTAAGACCTGGGCTGCCAGGTCTACACGGCTACGGATGATCATCCCCGGAGAAGGGAGATCATGGAAGGGAGCCTTGTGTCTTCCCACACATGGGTGGGGGGAGGGGAGGGAGGGCAGAGAGAGCAAGCACAAATGCCCAGCAAGGCTTTGCAAAGTTTGTTTTCTATCCTAGCCCTTTATCTTGTGTCAAATACATCCCCTGGGAAAAGAAAACATTTCTCAGGGCAATCCTGGGGAAACATTATTCCTCCTTCCTGTGATTTATACAGAGGCTGTTGGGGGATGCCTGCATGCTACCCAGGAGTAGGAGGGGCTCAAGGTCTTGCAGGAGAACTGAGGGCCCCAGGCTGTGTGGGATCCTCTCCTCATTTCTGCCCTGAATCTGCTTTCCAACTCCCAGGGCCCCAGATAGGAGTATTTTGGTGACACATTACAATTTAAAGGGCCTCGTTATGAATTGAGAGTGCTAGGTTCAAGTCCGAGCCTTACTACTAAATCACTGTGATGTCTCAGGTTTCCATGGCTACGGGGTGGATGTGTTCTGCCTAATTCACATTATCACAAGGATCCAGTGAGCAGGGAGAGAAAATGTGTGGCTCTAGATCGTTATCACAGGTGATGTAAGGGAAAGACTCCTTGTTGGAGTCTGCTGCTGAACTGTGGCATTATCACAGTGGGAGTGGCCTGTCACTCTGCAACACCTTTGAAGTGGGCTGATCCCATTCGCCCCATTTCACATGCGCTTGAATCAATGAGTTCCAGAGGAAGGGCTCAGAGGCTTTGTGTGCAGACCCACTGCAAAACGTCATGGGTTCAAGCTGTTGCACAGTCTTCCTAGGGTCGGGCCAGCTCAGAGGACAAATGGGAGCTTGTGAGGAAGGATCCATGGTGCGTGGCCATCTCAGTGGCCTGCGACTGTCAGAATACTCTCACTTTGAAGGCACTTTGCTCGCCATTGACCTGGCAACGGGGCACATTCTCACTTTCAGTATGAGAATTGGGCTATGGGAGTGAACTTGCACGTCCTAGTGTGTGGAAATGGAGACCATCAGAAGCAAAAAAGCGAAGTAGCGGCAGAATCTCAAACTAGTCACCGAATACTCACCTTTCCTTTCGTCCTCACAGCAGAGCCCTGTTAAAGATGGGGTGGTGAAGTACTCACACCAAACGAATGTCTCCAGCTGCGAATATGGCGGGTCATATGGCTCCTTGGACCACAGAGACATAAGTAGAAGCTCCCAGTGGATCCTAAGGAGAATTCCCTCAAGGAAGCACTTGCTGAGCTGCCCTGGGCCTTTTGTCTCTCTGCCTCACTTTGCTAATGTCTGGAGTGTAAGATGGTGCAGCTATAGGAGCCACACGGGTAGTCAGAGGAGAGGCTGTGTAGTAAGCAAGGTAATGCAAGCTGACAAGGAGGCTTGTGTATCAACAGTGTTACAGAACTGCCAACCTGGCCTTAAACTGCCTACTTCTAACTCATTTGAAAGGAAGAATAATCTACTTATTTAAGCTGCTTTCTGTTTTACATAATCTCCGTTAAAGAGACTGCAAGCACTGACTGGATCCTAAAACATCACATTAACTGATAGGAATGCTGAGGTCTAAAGGACAGGACTGAGTGAACAAAGCCACGAGGGAGCATGGCTTTTAGGCCGCCCACATGCTGGACATGTGCTCTACCACTGAGCTGTGCGCCCAGCCTCACCTTTCATCTACCTGAAAAATCCATTCACTATTGATTTATTTATTTGTTTATTTATTTATTTTGTATGAGGATGCTTGTTTGGGGAGTTTGTTGTGTGGGTTCATTGTCGAGGTCAAAAACACAGCTTGTGAGAGGTGACCCTTTCTATCTACCATAGTAGGTCTGGGAATTGAACTCAGGCTGTCAGACTTATCAGCAAGAGCCTTTACCCACTGAGCCATCTTGCTGGCTCCTCTGTTTCCTACTTTTCATTTTCAGACAGAGTCTCTCACTGAGGTGCCCACATAAACCTTGAACTTTTGCTCCCCCTGCCTCCATCTCTTCAATAGCAGCTACTGCAGACCCATGTTACCCGACCCAGCTTTGTTTTGGTTTTTGAGTCTGTCGCATGTTCCTCGACCAAAATGTCAACCCTCTTGGAATTATTTCTAAGTGGGAAAGGTGACAAAGGGTTCCAGTTGCCACTTTCCAGTTCAAAAAAACACTGAAAGACTCATTATCAAGATGAGTAAGAATGAGAGGCCAGACACTCTGAAGGTCCTCCAGTCTTTACCTGAGAGAGAAAGAAAGCAGGAACCAGCAAAGAGAGGCAAGCAAGATGCTGCCCCCAACATGGATTGTATCCCTGCAGAATGCCTCTGACAGACACATTCCCTTTCCCTTAATGAAAGCCAAACCCATATGACACTAGCAGAGCACATGTCCCTTATGTCTCAAGTTCTGTGGGATGGGAGCTGTATTCTGTACAGATCCCTACACTTCTACATAGGCAGAGGAAATCAACCCTTGTTTTGGAAACACTTGGAAGACTGCCAAAGCTTTCTTCCCTCAAACAAGCATCTGTACCTGACTAGCACCTGGTATTGAGCCCTCACAGCCTCATGCAGATGGGGATCCTGGACTGAGTAACATGCCATTTATGTGACATGACTCACTGTGATGTTAATCTCTGAGTAAATCCACTCCATGGATTGACAGAAGGGAGTGCAGTGGTGATCTCATGGGACAAGGCCTGCCTCTGCAGATAGAAGGAACTGAAGAGCTCATGTGACCATGAGTCTGTAGACAGCCCTCCAGTCCTCTTCCAAATGCTTGGCGATTAAGCAAGAGTAGTCTTTTAGCAACTTAACGTGTCTAAGAATACATACGGACATGCCGATGTTTGCTCTGCCTCTCTTCCATTCCCATCTATGAATCCAGACTATCCTGATGTCCTCCGATGTTCAGAGCAGCTCTTCAGCTCTGTCTTATGTTGATTCCCTCACTGATGTGTCTTGACTATGTCCCTCAACTAGAAACTGTACTGTTCAAATACAAGGAATTCTAAGAAACATCAATGCAGCTGGTGCTAAGCAATTCATCTCCTTACTTAGAGTGAATCCTGCCTTCAGCTTCTGGAAAGACAGAGTAGGTGTTTCTTTATCTCACTGACTGAAGAACAATGCAAACCCTGAGCAAGGCATGGAAGACACAGATATCTGAAGATTCCAAAGGGGAAAGTTAATGAGCTTCAAAGGCAACAATGATGATGGTGGTGGTGGTGGTGGTGAGGAGGATGAGGAGGACAATGATAATGGTGATGATAATGATGATGATGCAAAGATGACTATGATGATGATGACAATAGTTATGATGGTGGTGATATGACAAGGATGATGATGATGGTGTTAGGGACCATGGTGATGATGGTGACAATGATGATAATGAAAACAATGATAATGATAACTATTTAGACTCATGTGTTCCAAGTTTAGCAATATGACTAGGCCATCCAAATGATAATAAAGAATATTCTAGACAACTCTCTACACGTTAGTTTGAAAATTGAGACAAAATGGGTACTTGCTCAAAAATCAAACTCACCAAATGTTCAATATGAAATATTTATATACATAGATACCATGTTAAGGTAATTGAATTAGTAATATTAAAATTCTCTGAAAAGAAAATTTCTTAACTCAGGTGGACTTGTTTGAGCATTATATGAAGCAATAGAGAATAACATTAACTCTGTACAATCTCATCTAAAAGATGAGAGAAGTAGACATCATTCCAATACATTTAATGAAACCACTACCACAATGAAAGTAAACCTACTGGGGCAGTCTGAGTAACAATGACCCTGTAGGCTCATATCATAGACTTGAATGCTTGGTCACCAGTGACATTGTTCGGCAGTGTGGCCTTATTAGAGTTGGTGTGGCCTTGTTGGCAGAAATGTGTCACTGGAGATGGGCTTTGAAGTTTCAGAAGCTCAAGCCAGGCCCAGTGGCTCTTTCTTCCGGCTGTCTGTGAATCTGGATGTAAATCTCAGCTCCTTCTCAACCTTTTTCTGCTAATGTACCATCATGTTTCCCGCCATGAAGATAGTGAACTCAACCTCTGAACCTGTAAGTCAGCTCCAATTAAATGTCTTAAATGAGTTGCCATGGTCACGGTGTCTCTTCACAGCAAGAGAAACCCTTACTGAGATAGCTTTGCCTACAGATCAACATTCCCACCATCATAGATACACAATCCTTAATGTGATGTTAGCAAAAGGAATACAGGAATATGCTTAAATAGTCGTCTACCATGACCAATTAGTGTTTATTCTAGGGATGTAATCAGCCAATCGACCATACAGACAAGCAAAAGAATAAAGTTGCATGATCATATCAGCTAATAAAAAAAAAAAAACTACTTGATAAAATTTAATATTTGTGTTCAAACTCTCAGGAAAAAAATTAAAGAGCTTACTTGACAAAATGTACCAACCACAATCCAACACTATTTCACATACACATGTACTGTGTTTATTGTTAAATATAATCGTTTATATAATATATACAGTGAAAAACAGATGCTTCTTTTCTTCCAAGATTGGGAACAAAATAGAGATTTCTTTCTTCCTTTCGGGAGGCACTTTTTTTTTTTTTTTTTTTTTTTTAAGATTTATTTTTTTTTTTTTTTTTTTTTTTTTGAGGCAGGGTCTCACTCGGGAGCCCCAGGCTGTCCTAGAATTCACTATATAACCCAGGCTAGCTTGGAACTGGTGACAACTCTCATGCCTCAGACCCCCAAGTACTGGAATTACAGCGATGAGCCCCATGCTTGCCTCTGGCTACTCCTTTTCTTTTTAAATTATTTTTATTATTATTATTTTCTTTATTTACATTTCAAATGCTATCCCGAAAGTTCCCTATACCCCCACCCGCCCCTGCTTCCCTACCCACCCACTCCCACTACTTGACCCTGGCCTTCCCCTGTGCTGGGTCATATAAAGTTTGCAAGACCTAGGGGCCTCTCTTCCCAATGACGGCCAATTAGGCCATCTTCTGCTATATATGCAGCTAGAGACTCGAGCTCTGGGGGTACTGGTTAGTTCATATTGTTGTTCCACCTACAGGGTAGCAGCCCCCTTCAGCTCCTTGGGTACTTTCTCTAGCTCCTCCATTGGGGGCCCCGTGTTCCATCCATTAGCTGACTGTGAGCATCCACTTCTGTGTTTGCTAGGCACTGGCATAGTACTCCTTTTCAATAAATACATTACTGTAACTTTTAGCAGTGTGACAAGGGAGAGTAAGGAAAAAGCAGCTATAGATCAAAAATTAACAAACTGTCTTTATTTTAGATGGCATGATTATTTTCTACAGAACTAAATCCCAAGTAATCTACAAAAATGCATCCTAAACTAATCAGTGAGTTTATGAGAGAAATGCACAGAAATCAGTTTTGCTTCAACACAATAATAATAAACAAGTGGGAAACAACCCCTTCCTAAATGCAAAATGGTATAAACATCACTCTGACTTGCTCAAAGGAAAGCCAAATACTTAGGCATGAGATCAACAGAGCATGTGCCAAACTCACATGCTGAATACTACGAGATGCCTAGGAAAGAAATCAATGAGTCTAAGTGAGTGGGGAGATGTCCCATGCTCACTGATTGGAAAAGTGTGTAAAAAGCTACTTGTGGGGGCAGATAATGGAAGTGAAAAACGAAGGATACACTTTGCAAACTTTCTCTGAAGCCATTAAAAATGTCATGAGGCTTCATGGTTTGCACACCTGACATATGATTGGGACAAGCCCATGAGAAGATTGCCCACTGATAAGTTCTCAGTGCCCAGTCCTAAGTGGGATATCAGTATCACCCCCTTCAAATCTCAGGGGACATCATGGAAGAGGGAAAGAATGTAATAGCCAGAGGAAGTAGTGGCGTGGTAATGGCTTGGTGATGGCTGGGTTGTAGCTTCATGGTGGTGTGGTATGTGGACTTCTGGGTATGCCGTGGAGGGAGTAACTGTGATGAGAACACATTATGTTTATGTATGGCAATGCTGTAACTGGGAGTAGAGACATGGCTCAGCAGTTAGCAGCAGCACTTGCTGGGCCATGGTTCAGTTCCCAGAATCCACGTGGTGGATAATCAACTGTAACTCTAATTCCAGGGCAAAAAGACACTCGTATTTTAACTGTGTTCTGTGCACTTACACTTGTACCTTCAGTGAGACAAAATTGTCTAACATTAAAAAAAGAAAAGAAAAGAAAAGAAAACTGTGAATAATTCATACGACTACTACAAATACTGTTTTGAAAAGCGGAAAACAGAAAGATTGCATGTCTGATGCCTGCATTTCAAACCATCATAGAAGCAACAACTGACCCATTTGTGGGAAATCAAAGCCATTAGTACTGTGGTTAGCACAGCCTGGAGACAGCAGGAGCCAGGGTTAATCTCTGCCACTTGGTGACTGTGGTCTTAGGCGGAAGCTCCATCGTCATCACCATGCCATTTGCATAGTCTGTAGACTAGGGCCAATTATGCCCATCTCCGTGGATTTCTGTAAGATTACATACGATTAAGGGCAGTAATGGGCATGAAACATCAAGTTTAGGGCTTTGGGCCTAGAGTCAATATAAATACCTGCTTTGAAATGTAGCTGAAGGATACAAGCTGACTCTCTTGTGAGAGACTTAAATGGAACCTGCAGGCCATCTGAGGAAGAGTTCACACATGGGCCAAGGCATCACTCAACCACTTCCAAGACCTCCTGCCAGTCTCCAGAGCCCCGCGAGGAACAAGCTGTACTCCGTTGGAGAGGCTTCGGCATGTTTGTTACACAATGACTTTGATGTCTTTACACACTGTGCCTCAGTGATCGCTCACTAATGGAGTCAGCGTCTCTGCCTTTGTTGGGGCCAAAAGGGATCACACATAATTACAAGATGGCACTCAGGATTTGTCAGAGAAAGAAGAAGAAAATTCTCAATTCAATAGGTGGACTTAGTAGACATAAGTGTTGGCAGGTGCCTTTCTGACATATCTCATACAAAATGGCTCAAATATGTGTGCTTTGAAGACATTTGCCTTTTCAGTAAAAGGGAATTTTAAGATTAAAATGAATAATTACCACTCTTAGCTGAAGTGCCTCATATACTATATCTAAAAATCTCCAAAGTTCAGGGGAAATGGTCTGTAGTCCACAAAACTAACAAGGAGTTACACCTGTAATATTCAATGTAATAAGAAATCAAAAGGCTCAGTGAAAGATAAAATTCTTTTGCTCTAGGTGGGTAAACAACAAGTTGGGAAGTTCCCCATCATAGTTAGCTTCAGATGTCAACTTGACACAAACCTAGAGCCTACTGGGAAGAAGAAATGCCAACCGAAGAATTGTTCCATTGGACTGGCCTAGCCGTGTCTCTGTGAGGCATTTTCTTTATTGCTAATTGATGTAGGATAGCCCGGTCCACTGTGGGCAGTGCAAATCCTAGGCAGACGGATCTACCCTGTATGAGAAAGCTAACTAAATGTGAGTCTGGGAGAAAGCTGCCAGTAAGCTGCATTCTTCCAGAGTCTCTGTTTCAGTCCCTGCCCTTAGCTCCTGCCCTGCCTTCCCTTCACAATGGACCAGTTACCAGGAAGTGTCATCGGGCAGAAAGTCTTTCTTTCCCAAGTTACCTTTAGTCATGGTATTTATCATAGCAACAGCGGTGAAAAAGCTAAACAAACAGAGAAGCCCGCAGTTCTCTCAGATCTGAGGAGAGGTAAAGTCACAGAGCAAATACTGTCCCCAAACAGAGGGGCAAACAGGGATTCCATGAATCACATCTCCCCCCCCCCCCCCAACACACACACACACAATCCTCTGCAGGAATCAGAGCCAGGAGAGAGACTGGAGCTGAAGCCAGAGGCTGCCAGCCGGAGGAGGATTGCCACTTTCAGTGAGCTTCACTGCTGGGCCATGCTGGTTCTCACTGTAACATAAAAAAAAAACAAAACAAAACAAACAAAAAACAAACAAACAAAAAACAACCTTCTACTGTTGTCAGAGGAAGGGAAAAATCACCATCTTGCAATGTATCCAGAGATTCACTTCTTGATGAGGCCTCCCTTCTGGACAATCTAATCAGAGCTGAACTAACCCGGGGCAAGGAAATTCTCCACTGCAGTCTCTCCTAGACACCCTGTCCTACCTAGGAGAAAAAGAGGGCTGAGGCGCTCCGGTGAAGCTCAAAGTCTAAGGCATGGACTTATCAAAAGACCAAGACCCAACTGTATGACTACAGAGTAACCTCCCACCCATCAACACAATCTAAGACCAACTTAAAGCATGCTTTTTCTTCTACCCCCACTCCTCACATTGACTGGATATCAAAAAAGCACAAGGCATATGTATTAGTTAGGGTTTTACTGCTGTGAACAGACACCATGACCAAGGCAAGTCTTATAAAAACAACATTTTTTTCTTTTTTTATTAGATATTTTCTTTATTTACATTTCAAATGCTATCCTGAAAGTTCCCTATACCCTCCCCTCACCCCTGCTCCCCTACCCACCCACTCCCACTTCATGGCCCTGGCGTTCCCCTGTACTGGGGCATATATAGTTTGCAAGACCAAGGGGCCTTTCTTCCCAATGATGGCCAACTAGGCCATCTTCTGCTACATATGCAGCTAGAGACACGAGATCTGGGGGGTACTGATAGTTCCTATTGTTGTTCCACCTATAGGGTTGCAGTCCCCTTCAGCTCCTTGGGTACTTTCTCTAGCTCCTTCATTGGGGGCCTTGTGTTCCATCCAATAGCTGACTTGTGCATCAGCTTCTGTGTTTGCCAGGCACTGGCATAGCCTCACAAAAGACCGCTATATCAGGGTCCCTTCAGCAACATCTTGCTGGCATGTGCAATAGTGTCTGGGTTTGGTGGCTGATGATGGGATGGATCCCCGGTTGGGGTAGTCTCTGGAGAGTCTATCCTTTCATCTTAGCTCCAAACTTTGTCTTTGTAACTCCTTTCATGGGTATTTTGTACCCTATTCTAAGGAAGAATGAAGTATCCACACGTTGGTCTTCCTTCTTCTTGGTTTTCTTGTGTTTTGCAAATTGTATCTTGGGTATTTTAAGTTTCTGG
>NC_034591.1:142382292-142389316 GCF_900095145.1 Mus pahari
TACTCCATTGCTGGTGGGATTGCAAGCTTGTACAACCACTTTGGAAATCAGTCTGGTGGTTCCTCAGAAAATTGGACATGCTACTACCGGAAGATCCAGCAATACCTCTTCTGGGCATATACCCAGAAGATGTTCCAACTGGTAATAAGGACACATACTCCACTATGTTCATAGCAGCCTTATTTATAATAGCCAGACACTGGAAAGAACCCAGATGCCCCTCAATAGAGGAATGGATACAGAAAATGTGGTACATTTACACAATGGAGTACTACTCAGCTATTAAAAGCAACATTTAATTGGGGCTGGCTTACAGGTTCAGAGGTTCAGTTCATTATCATCAATGTGGGAGCATGGCAGTATCCAGGCAGGCATGACACAGGCAGAGCTGAGAGTTCTACATCTTCATCCAAAGACTGCTAGTGGAAGACTGACTTCCAGGCAACTAGGGTGAGGGTCTTAAGCACACACCCACAGTAACACACCTACTCCAACCAGGTTACACCTATTCCAACAAGGCTACACCTATGAATGGTGCCACTCCCTGGTCCAAGAATATACAAACCATGACAGCATATCAACAGATAACAGTTTAAGGAAACACAGCAATGGCCCAAGCAGTATCAGATGTGTCTGGCAGGGAATTTCAAATAACTTAATTGATATGCCAAGGGATCTCAGCAGCTAGAGCAGACAGCTTGTAAGAAAAGATGGAGAATGTAAGCAGAGACAGAAATTCTAGGATGGGGCTAGTGATGTGGCTCCTCAGGGGAAGGTGCTTAGCACTCAGTCTAACAATCGGAGTTCGGTCCCATGGTGGAATGTGTTATCTTCTGACCTCCACCATGGCAACCCCACCCCCATGAAGAAATCTAAGAAAGAACCAAAACCATTACCGCAGGATGTCATTGGTGACCAAAACCATCACCGCGGGATGTCATTGGTGAGCTTACTGGAGTTTAGAGATGGCTGAGAAAAGAAATCCATTTGGGGATAACTTGACATCTCAGAAGCAAGCCAGAATAGACACAAAAGAGCAAACTCCAGAGTGTGGGGGGTCCCTGCAATTGTTGGGACCAGCAGGGCAATAACCTGCTGCGCACGAGGCGAGAAGGAAGTCTGATTCAACTTGGCTCGGTAGAGTTTGACCCCAGGAAGTTTATTTTTTAACATATTTAAGCACAGTACAACTTTGGAAAAAAGTTTTCCAATTATCACAATAAAGTTTAAGGTGTGGTTGCATCCAAACACACGTCTTCTCCAGAGCATGCGTGATCTCTTCCATAAGAATGGATTCTGTTGCCTGAGAGACGATGCTCAGGAGTCTTGGATGGAATTCAGGTGCAGCCTGGCCCTGCAGAAAGCAAAACATCACCAGACTATTAACTCCATCCTCTCCCAGCCTTCCGGGTGGAAAACAGGTATATATTGTTGACAAGGCAGGCCTGTGCACTTAACATTTCTCTGTGAGCAGGAGGACCTTGGGTCCTCTACACCAGAGTATCCAAGATCTTTGGGACAACTACCAAAAGTTTAACATCTATGTCGTAGAAAGCCAGGAAAAGAAGGAAGACAAACAGTAACAGCTGAGATGTTCTCCAGTGGCAGATTCCACACCAGTGCTCTGGAAAGGCCAGAGAACAAGAGCAAAGGCCAAAACCATCACAAAGGAAACAACCGTCAGGTTTGTGTAAAGTGAAGGTCACAGGGAAAGCCGGAAGGGAGGCAGAAGGAAGAGGGAGACTCGTAGGGAGAAGCACAGGAAATCACCTGCCTCCTCACACACAGGAGACATGTAGAACATAAAATTCAAAACGTCTGGTCTGTATTCACATCTAAAAGCGAAGGGTTATACATGTAACAAAAGAGACACAAGCTCTATATTGAAAAATCTACAATATTCCGATGAAGCAAATCAGTGAAGAATCAAGTTGAGTGTGGAGATGGCCCGTGTTTATGGGTAGGAACTGCTCAGTAATGTCAAATGCCAGTTCATCCTAATGACAGCTTTGATGCAATTGTAGGACCTGACCAGGTTCTTTTGTCTATTTCTGAAAATGGATAAGGATGAAAGAGCAAAAGGCTGATATAAAGATGGTGCCACTGAAGGAGAGAGATAAAGTCATACATGGATGGCATGTGTCTTCAAGAGGTGTCAGGAAGCTATAGAAAACATGAGGATGTGCAGAAACAAGTTGCTAAAGGAGACCAGAGAGGGCAAAGTCAGAGCCACATCAATGCTGGCGAATGATCTTTGGCAAAAAGAAAAGGGCACTATAACAGCAAAATGCTCTTTAATGAAATATTGAAGATCTGTAGGATATTCATGTACAAACTAATTAATTAACCAATTAAGCAAATAAATCTGAACATGGACCTTGTATTCCTCACAAAATGTAATCTAAAATTCTTTATGACTATCTAAAAGTCAAAACTATACCTCAGCAGTTAGGAGCAATGGCTGCTCTTACAGAGGACCTGTATTCAATTTCCAGCACTCACAAAGATCTTCATGGTTGTAGTCCCAGGGGATTCACCACCTTCTTCTGGCCTCTGAGGTCATGATATTCATGTGGTACAGAGGCATAGATGCAGATAAAACACTCATGTACACAAAATAAAAATAAATTAAATTCTCAAAAAACACTAAATTATAAAATTTCTTGACAACATAAGGAGACAACCTAAATAATCTTGGTTTTGGCAGTGGCAGTTTAAATCTGACACTATCTATGGCACAATTCATGACAAGATGGACTTCATTAAAATTAAACACTTAGTTTTTAAATGACATTGCTGAGAAAATGAAGAGATAAATCAAGGCTGGACAGAAATAGTTATAAAAATTATTTGACAGTAGAATGTTTTCCAAATATTGAAAGACCCTTGACGTTGTGCAATGGGCATTAAATTTATTTTAAAACTAGAATATGTAAAGAACTTTTAAAACTAGACAATGAGTAGTACAACCTGAATAAAGCTGGGTAGA
Source organism: Mus pahari (assembly GCF_900095145.1). Classification (NCBI taxonomy): domain Eukaryota; kingdom Metazoa; phylum Chordata; class Mammalia; order Rodentia; family Muridae; genus Mus; species Mus pahari. Next base: position 142,385,282 of record NC_034591.1, read on the forward strand.
AGACTTTTTAAAAAGTATATGAACATGGAGAAATGTACAAAATGAGCTGTTATCAGGAAGAAGCAAATTAAAACAAAAGTAAGATATTGCTCTATGCCTATGAAAATGGCCAATTTGGAGTCTGATACCACCAAGGGTTGGGGGGGGGAGGGACGGAGCAATTGGAGTGCTCTCATTCATTGCTGGTGGAAACTCAGACTGTCATGACTGCTGTGGAAGAGCATTGTATCATATACAGCAAAATGCTCATATGGTACATTTCACCAACTGCACTCTTTATGTCCATACAGAGCCTTGCATCTAAACATTTATAATGACTTCGTTATTAGTTACTGGAATGTGCAAGCATAGAAGCTGTTCTTTCAGAGACAAAGGGGCCAATAAACTTTGGATAATGGAATATTATTCAAATTACTTACATCATGAAGAGATGGGGACAACTCCTTATGACACACTCATAAGTGCAAGTGACAAATCTGGAGTGCTTGTGTGCTACAAGATTCAAACTTCATAACAGAACATTTCATAAAATCCTAGAGGGGACAAAACTGTGGACACTGTAAAAAGATCAGTGGTTTCCAGGGACTGTTGAGGGAAGAAAGAACAAAAGGCCACTGGGGGTGTCTTAGAGAAGAATCTGGAATTCTCTGTACAAAGCTGGAATGATGGATTCAGTCATTATTAACTTATACAAACCCTTAGGTATGCAACAAGAGTGCGTTCCTATGTCAGCGATGGTCTCTGAGTGACAGTGGTGTGTTAATGCACTGAGTTCCAGGAGGTGGATATTGGCAGAGGGAGAGGCACCACCTATGTTGGAGCAAAAGGCACAAGAGACCTCTGCTTTCTCCTCTCAACTCACTGGAACCCTAAAATGCTCTCCTCCCCAAATAGTATATTTCTAAACAGAATAGATTTGAAAAGATAATTTACCAGAAAAGCTGCATGAGCAGCTGATGAGCCCACAAAAGGATGCTCAGAACTTGGAGAGTCAGCAGGAGCTATGAATGCAAACCACAGCAGAGGTGCCATTTCACACCCTGAGACCTCTGAGAAGATACTACTGAAAGAGGCACTGCTAGCAAGGCTGAAAACTTAGAGACACTTTGGAAAAGTTTGACAAGTTTGCATAAAGCTATTACCACACAACTCAGAGAGTCTAATTTTAGGTATTTAGCCCAAATGAAGCCTTTGCTCACATAAATATTCACATTACACTTACTTGTAGTCGTCCCAGTTTAAAAATTGTATCAGTAGTGAATAGGTAAATAAATTGTGGCATATTTAGAGATTAGAATACTACTCCATGATAAAAAAATTACTGACATCTGTAACAAAATGATAAATCTCAAAGATTTGTTGTCTACAATAAGTCACACACAGAGTATAAACAAAAAAAAAATCTATTTCTGTGGAAATTCAGCTTATATTCTCAGGTGTTTGTAAAGCTAAAGCAGGAAGATTACAAGCTCAAAGCCCATCTGGGCTACAGCGTAAGGGCAGGGCCAGCCTGGTCAACTCAGTCAAACCTGCCTCGAAATAAAAATTACAGAAAAGGTTGGGGATATAGCTCAGTGGTGTAACAGTTGCCTGGCTTGTGGAATGCACTGGCTTCCACAGCACAGGCAGACAGATGGAGTAAATAAAAAGAAAGAAAGCGGATTCAGGGCTTCCCACGTACAGGGGGGCTGGGTGTCTCTATGTGTGATATTGGCCTAATGAAAGTACTGGTGATCTATGGTAGGCTGTACGTTCTCTTGGCGTACAGGGCACTTTATGGAAATGTGTCTCACTAAAGTTCCCTTCAAAACTTGAGTCCTGGAATTTAAGATAGCTCGGTGGGCAAGTGTACCTGCTGCCAAGCGTACAGACCTGAGTTTAATCTCTGGGACCCATACGGAGGAAGGAAAGAATAGACTCTCAAAAGTTGTCCTCTGACCTCTGACCTCCAGTTGTTCACTTGATACATGCACAATCACACACACACACACACACACACACACACACACACACACACACACACACAGGCATGCAATACACAATAAATAAATGAAATAGTAATTAAAAAAAAAAAACAAAACAAGTCTGTACTCATTTCACAAATAAGACAATGAGCCCCTGTGAATTCCTTTGGAAATTACCACACCATGTAGATAGTATTCTGGGAATGTTTAAAGAAACTTGTGTAAGAAGGAGTTGTTGTAGCTTATGGCCCCAGAGGGATAGGATCAGAGTTCATCATAGCACTAGGCTTGGGGCAGTGGCAACAAGCTAAGAGAGAGAGAGAGAGAGAGAGAGAGAGAGAGAGAGAGCCTTCAACCATAAGCAGGAAGAAGAGAAAGAACCAGGAGTCGGGGGAGGCTGTAGACTCTCAAAGTCTGTCCCCAGTGATATACTTCCCCCAGCGTGGTGGCTCCACCACCAGCTGGAAAGCAATTGTTCAAACACCTGAGCCTCTGGTGAACACTGTCTAGGGAACAAATCGCCACATGGCTGCAGCCACTCTTCAGGTGACTGGGTGTCAGCTGAAGCTATGACGCAGGGTAGATCTTACTGCATCCTGTCATGGTGATGGAATATGGGCAGGGAGTGGACAGACGCTGTGTTCAACCTACTGAACTTAACTGAAAATGTCTTCCCCATAATATCCTTCTTGCCCAGTGTGTGTTTCCCACCCTTGGCCAGATTGCCTAACACCACATGAGTGTGTAAAAAGAAATCAATATTTGTATGTGTTTGTATTAAATTATAAGTCACTAGAGTTTTTAAAAAGATTTATCTATTTCTATTTTATGTGTCTGCCTGCATATGTGCATGTGTACCATAAGCATGCAGCACCTTTGGAGACCAGAACCAGGCATCACATCCCTTAGAACTGGAGTTACAGTTCGTTATTAGCCACTGTGTGGTTTCTGGGAATCCACACCAGGTCATATCAGGAGTATCATGTGCTCATGACTGAGCCATCTCTCTGATTCCCGAATTATTAGAGTTTTAATTACCTTTTAAAACCCTATCTTGCCATTAGTCATTTTTCAACCTCGAAGAGTTTTTCCTTTTCTGCATCCTCCTAAAGTCTCCCCTGGCCACGCCCACACCCACTGTGTGCTCTGTAGTTAGTGTAAGCTTTGTCTTTGGTAGCATCTGGGAATCGGGTCATTGTAAAGGTTTCCTGTGAAGAATAGGACCTGGTTAGAAACCATGAGTGTGCTGCTGGTTAGAATGGGGCCCGTAGGGTGGTGGAACTCTTCTACAGTACTGGGGAGGTGGAGATCTGACTCTGCATTTTCGATACCCTTAGAACTGCACACCATGAAGAGTTGGTTTTGCTGTATGCAAATTCTTAAGTAATCAATGAGGATGTGGGGGCTGGCAACTGCAGAAATGGGTTCATAATGAATCCAAACACACCAAAGACCATGGCATCATCTCACCCAAGGGAACCAGGAACCAAAGGACATTACCCCTGAAACTTTGAGGGGCAATAGTTTGGCTGGAAATTATAAGTCTGCAAAATGTACAGAAAAGCCTCGTATTCTGCTGGTAAATTTGATTCTCATAGGGGTATAGCTTAGAGACTTTCCACATGTGCTAGGCTGAGCAAATAGGAAAATAGGCTGTAGGCAAGGAGAGTCTGGCTTCTCTCTCTCAGAGAAAGAAGGGAGAAGTTGGAAAGAAGACTCTGGAAAGAAAAAGGCAAGATGCTAGGTTCAAGGGGACATAACAGCAGAAACAAACATTTATTCTTGTGTGTAACAGAAATAAAAGCATGTATGGGGTTAAGTGAAACAAACAGACACACACACACACACAAATACACACACACACACACACACACACACACACACACACACACACACACCATACATTCTGTCATAAAGAAAGCCCAGAAGCTGAGATGCTCCTTTGGCAAGAAATACAACCAGTGCATGGATCCTTTTGTTTTTAATGGGTCTCAAAAAGGGAATTGACAATAAAATGACTTGGAAATGGATGGGAAGGGAAGGGAAGGGAAGGGAAGGGAAGGGAAGGGAA
>NC_034591.1:142389941-142407352 GCF_900095145.1 Mus pahari
AAAAAAAAAAAAAAAAAAAAAAAAAAAAAAAAAAAAACGTGTATAAAAGATCTAGAAGCCAGTCAGCACTTTCTCTGCGTCCGCTTGCCACCCTGTGGTTTTATTTCCTTTCTCTAGAATGGAAGAGACTCTTTACTCAAACAACACAACTCTGCCCTCCTCTCAAGCTCCTGCCCAAACTGCTAAATGCATTCTAAAGACTCAAAAGTCAACAAATGCCTGACTGGGTTGCAGTTCCTTGGGGCATCAGCAGTCTGGTGTAGACGGTAAAAAGTGTGAAGGTTAGAAAGCAAGACTGTTTGCCCACATCGAGGGCAACACCCACAGAAGCACTACTTCCAAACAACAGCTCAGTACTCACCCCGACTCCCCGTCCTGCATCTGCCACATGTCCTGTGGACGGAGCCAAGGTTTCTTGTGTTTGCTGACTGAATTCCCACCCCCACGTGGGCTGCAGGTAAAGTTTCACTCTGATTGGCGTTCAAGGAGGAAGAACACAGCCAGAGGATGGGTACTCTTAGGAGGGTGGTGTGTAGCTAATACAGGGAAAGGGGGGAACCATTTGTAAGCCTCCCAACACCAGAGTGCCATTTCTGCTACTCATTTTTCCAGTTGGTCTCTTCTGGGGTCTGTCCATGCCTCTGGGTGCCTGCTGCCAAGATGCCCTGACTGGGTTTCCTAGGCTGTATGGCTGGCTCTGCTGCTTCAGCCACTTAAGGCTGACATTTGAGTGTATACTGGTTACTTTCTATGACTGTGATAAAACAAACATCACATAAAGGCAACTTCCAGAAGGAAGGGTTTATCTGACTATGGTTCCAGAGGGATAAGAGTCTGTTGTGACGGGGAAGCATGGCAGCAAACAGCAGGCATGGTGGCTGGAGCAGATGCTGAGGGCTTACATTTTAAACCACAAGCAAAAAGAATGAACTGGAAATGTCTCATGGCTTTTAAACCTCAAAGCCTAATTCTTGAAGCTAAAATGTCTCAATATTCTCTTTATCATCCACAGGGCTATTCCATGGTGCTTTTTAAAGGGTGGGAATTCCCTCAGAATAGTTCTACTGGGGGAAAGGTTGGTGGAGATCATGATATTCACTGGTCAAGGGTTGTACAGGATGTTTTCCTCCTTGAAGGGTGGCAGCGCCTATATACAGATTTGGATCCCTTCAGTCTTTGGAGCAGTCTGTTCTGCAAGAGGGCAGGAAGCAGACCACTACCCTCTCCGTGCCCGTTATCAGGCACCGCCTCAGTCAGCCTCAGAGGCCCCGGCCGCAGCAATGCCTTACAGCTCTGGTGGAGATACAGGGAGGCAGAAGAAGATGCTGGACAGGCCCTGATGGAGAGAGAGGTCCAGGAGCTATCTGTCCAGTGGAGAACGATACAGAAAACAACAGACCCCAGAGCCGAAGGGACAGTGAAGCTGGGAAGGAAATCCAGACCAGAAAGGCTGGAAAGGGAACGCTGCTGAGAGAGGGTCAGTGTATGCCCTGAGAATTTGTTGCTGGCCCTGCCTAATGTTCACCAGGCATCAGGAGGGCCAAGCAGCCAGAGGACCATCAGCAGGCCAGCAACTCCTGTCAACACCAGGCTACAAATACGCTTCTGTGCCTAGAACTCAACATGTCCCTCCTCTGCCCTTCGCTTCTTGAGGTCCCACTCGTGAGATCCAGATCCAGAGTGGCTTCCCTGTGCACTGCCCTTCTTTACAAAATCTTACCGCCATTTTGGTTCCTGCTTTCCACGTTGACAGAAAATTCCTGGCACACATGCATTTACAGCCTTTTCTGGAGAGAAGACACCTGGGTTTAGGGACTTTGACTACCTTCACTGCATCTAGCACACTGCTGGGCTTAGTGAGGCGCTGACCACGTGGGTCACGTGATTCACCAAACCCAAGTGCTCCCCATCCAGCTACATGTAAACACACAAGTGTCTGTGAGCGGTAAAATTGTCTTAGCATGGGACAGCTGGGACAAGCCAAACCACTCATTGGACCTGTTCACCATGGAGCTTTCTGGTAGAAACAGTGAGCTTTGGCTAGGGGTGGAGCTCTGTAGTTTGAGAGTTTGCCTAGCATGCATAAGGCCCTCAGTGTGGTTCCCCAGGACCGTAGGAACTGCATATGATGGTGTACACCTGTAATCCCAACTCTTTGAAGGTAGAAAAAAAGAGGATTGAGGTTATCTATCTTGCTATTTAAGGTCAATCTGGGATATATGAGACCTTGTCTCAAAGATGACTAACCAAATAAGAAATGACCATCTGCCTTGAAGAAGCCTAGGTCCCACTGAAGTTACTTGGGAATCTGTCAGTGGCTTGTTTCTGACTGACGTCTTTATAGCAATGTGTTTAAAGACATTTCTCTGGTGATGCTCACACACAGACAAGGCTAAGCACCCGGCTGCACGCTCATCCCCAAATCTCAGATGCTCCTCATGTTTTAGCTCCCTCTCCTCTCTAGTGCACTTCACCTACCTGTTTTCCACCTTTTCTCTGTACTGTGGTTTGTTTACCAAGCATTTAGGCAGTACACCATGTGCCAGGCAGAGACAGAGAAAGACGTGGTGTTTGGCCAGCAATAAACTGGGCTATGAGAGATAATTTAATGGAAATAGTAAAAGTACAAATAAACCTGGCTATCTAAACTCAAGAACTTAATAGGGTCAGACAGGTTTTTGGATAAAACCTCACTGCCTGGATTCTCACCATTTACTACTGCAGTGCAAAGACCTAATGGACCAAGAAAAGAGGCAGCTTCTCTCCATGCCAATTTACCATCCATGCCATGCCAGGGAAGTGATGACTGGAGAGCAAACAGGAAGAAGTAGCTATGTGGGCAGGAGGGGCTCTGTTGAATCCCCCAGTCCTCAAAACCTGGGCTGCTAAAGAGCACGTTTTCTGGACTCTGGGTGTGGTCAGATTCCAGGGTTCAGTCTCTTTCTAGAGATGCCTCTTTTTAACATTTTGGAGGAGCTTTGATTCTCCTGTGATGCCTGATACTAAGAACTTCCTCGCCTTGTTCCACTGAGGTGTGGAGTACCTGGGAGGAGAGGAGCCCATGTAGGTGGTCTCTTTGTGTTAGCAGGCATCTAAGGCAGTGCTTCTCAACCTTCCTGATGCTGTGACCCTTTAACACAGTTCCTCATGGTGTGGTGACCCTCAACCATAAAATCATTTTGTTGCTACTTTATAACTACACAACGAATCATACTATAAATATATCTGATATTCAGGATGCCTGATACATGACCCCCAAAGGGGTTGAGACCCACAGGTTGAGAACCAATGATCTAAGGCATAGGGAGTCATAAGAGGGGAGAAGGAGGCCAAGATATAGTACTTAACGCTGTCTAAAAAGCCCAAGGGGAAAGCAGAAGAGCTTGTCATGGGCTATCTGCAGTCTAGAGCCTAGTGCTACACCCCTCAGGTGAGACCTCTGGCTTCCTTCCCTGTGTGCTGGCATGGACACCCACGTGCCCCTCTACTTGGCTACCTCTCCTGGATTGCCTTCATCGCTTACAGCCTTAGGGATCTATCAGATACATTGGTTACGTTTCTCAGCGCTATAACAAAAATACCAGGGAAAAGCAGTTTAAGGAAGAAAGAGTGTCTTTTGTCCCTCAGTTTGGTCCATTGTGGTGGGAAGGTGTGGCCATGTACGTATGGCATGATTGACAGTATCGCCTCTGCAGTTGGGAAGTTGAGAGCAAAGAGCTCTGGTTCTTAGCTCACTTTCTCCTTTTATCCAGCCTAAGACCTCAGCCCACAGGATGGTGCCAGCCACATTCAGGGTTTTTCCTGCTCAGTTAAACCTTTCTAGAAATGTGCTCCTAGATGCATCCAGGGGTGTGTTTCCATGTGATTCTAAATTGAGTTCAATTGAGAAGATTAATCATTACACTGGGCTTCTTGATCTTGATAAACTGGACACCGCCATCATTAGCTCAATTCTGTCCCTCCTGGGCTTATGACTAGTGCAGTGTAGGAAGTGGCTTCAGGAGCCATTAGCTCTGGCCCTTCATTTGATATCCAAGGGCAAGCAACAGAAAGACCCCATCCTTTTATAGGGTGTGTGGGTGGAGATGCCCTGACACACAGTCATGGAACAGTGAATCGTTTGCTGCTGCTCTTTTTAATTGTGTTTACAGAGGTCACGGATCACTGTCTATACCCATGTTCACAATCTCTTTCCTCTGGCCTCCCTCTGCTGCAAACGTCTGGGAATCAGATTCCTCTAAAATCTCTCCCAGACCCCTCATTTGGTCGCCCACAAAGCAGGGCAGATAAGAGAGTTCAAGGAAGCCGAAAGGCAGAAGCTCTCCCCCATGCAGGGCTGTGGAAATCTTGAAGCACACCAGGGACAAGCCCTTCAACTCCTTGTCATCGGCCTTTGATCCAAGTGGCAGCTAACACGAAAGTAGAATTTGGCCCACTAACTGTACAGGACAAGACCTGACAAGGAAATCAGTTTCTCTGACAATTTCAAAGGCCCGACACTTTCATTCCTTGGCACTTGGCCATGGAGAACGGAGCTGTGGACACACACACCCGCTCCCGGACAGGAGCCATTTTCCCAGGAAGGCCTGACAGCTCAAGTGTGGGCAAGCCCACGAGGAATGACAGGCAAGCTCTCTTCCCTCCCCTTCACTGAGGACAGGTGGTGCTGGTGCAGGAAGAGTTGGTTGGGCCATGGTGGAAGATTCCTACCTGTCTGGGTTGAAAGACACCAGGAGGGTTGGCTGGGAAACTGAAGAAGCTGCCTCCAGACCTCAAAGGAGTGAGGGTATCTGTAAACAGTCAAAGTTTAACCCAAAGATCCTGGAACCAGTCTTAGAGGATTGTTCCATATTTACCAGACTGCCTGTAACTTGGGGGTGTTTGTTTGATTTCCCAAGCTTGCTCTTAAATAAGCAGGCCAAAATAAACCCCATTCTGCTTTGTGAGGCTATGGAAGCTGACTTAACCTGTTTGGGTTTAGTTGCTTTGTGTGTGGTTAGCAGCAGGTAACTAGGATGTTGGGCTTGTCAGGACCAGTACCTTAGCAGTGACAGTGGGTGACATCGTGACTGCCCTTGATTAAGATGTGAGACCACCTTTTTGGTGTGGCAGAAGGATTCCTGTCAACATGAGAAGCTGCAGTAAATGACCCCAGAGTCCTCTTCTGACAGCCACTATCTATGACATTCTCCTTTGAAGATAGGCACAGAGGATCGTTGAGTGTCCAAGGGTTCAGGAAAGGCAGTGTTAATTACTACCCCCAAACAAGGCTGAGTCTGAAGCTGAGTTATATTGGGAGAGAGAATGAGATACATACCTCTCCCTCAGCGAGATCCCAGCTGGAGAGGGAGTGAGAGACACCCGGAGGATGTGCACAATTTACACATGTCCACCAAGACGCTGTAGCACAGTAGGCACTGGGTCAGAATGACCCATGAGCAGCAGAGGGATTAAAAGTCTGGACCTGTGCACTGGGAATACAGTCCTCTCATAGGATGTATGGGGTCCTGAGCTCCATCCCAGCATCTGGGGAGGAAGCAGTGACAGGATCCCGAATTCTCAAAGCTGCTGGCGCAGTGGATCTGCAGTCAGGCATTGGGGTTCAGTTCAGAGGCAAGAGTGGTTGCAAGTCAGCTTTTCATGAATGCAGACTTGGGAACCAAGATTTGAGTGAAAGAGCCGTGTTAGGAAGGATTCTTGCATCCTTACCTGCTGGTTAGGTGACTGAATCAAGACTGAAGGGTGCTGGGAGGAGGCATGCTACACTGTGGTCAGAAGTTATGAGCCTTTATCTCTCTGTATCACAACAGTATCACCTCACTGTGATGTATAACATCTCCCTGTATCACTACCACTGGGTGCAGGATGCCTCTAAGGCCATGGATGAGCAGCTGTCCAGGATAGCAATTCTAGAAAGTGTATCACCTGCACAGTCAGCAAGTAACTTCCAAAGGGATCTGGGTAGGGCAACACCTTTGAAGCTTTGGAGCGGGTGCTTTTGAGCCCAGTTGGATCCTGCACTTATAGCTGGTCTTCATGGGGAAAGCTAGCTGGTTTCCCATGCTGCCCATCACATGCCCAGCATCCTTTGTATTCTGTCTCCTAGAACCCTAGAGCTGCAGTGTCTCAGTATGAATTCATACCAAGGGTATGAAACTCACTATGCTGCCTTCTCTAAAATGCTGCAGAGTACTTTACAGATGGCCTGTACAGGGAGGTTACGCTGAGTTCAAAATGAAGGCTCATTAATGGTACAGCTTTTCTCTGATGCCAGGTGTCTCTGCAGAGATCTACCAGAAACCAGATTGCTGTCCTGATGCAGTGGTACCCACTTACAATCCCAGCACTTGGGAGCCTGAGGCAGAAAGAGCACAAGTTCAAGGTCTGTTTATGAGACTACATAGTGAGTTCTAAGTCATTCTGGCATGTCTTTAACAAATTTTTAAAAATGATTTAAAAACTGGGGCTGGTGAGATGGCTCAGCAGTTAAGAGCACTGGCTGTTGTTCCAGAGGTCCTGAGTACAATTCCCAGCAACCACATGATGGCTCACAACTAGCTACTAGGGAATCTGATGCCCTCTTCTGGCATGCAGTGCACTCATACAATAAATTAAATAAATCATTAAGACCAATATGACGGGACTGGAGAAATGGCTCGGTGACTAAGAGAGTGCACTGCTCTTGCAGAGGAGCTAAGTCCAGTTCCCAGTAATGACAACTGCAATTCCCACAACTGCCAGTAACTGTAACTTGAGGCAATCTAATGCCCTCTTCTTGCCTCCACAAGCAGCTACATTCAAATGCACATACCCACACATGGACACACCTTAAGAAAAAAAATCATTAAAACTTAAAAGTTATTTCACTTCTTTATTAGTTTTATCCTTAATGTTTATTAGACTATTTTAATTGCATATGTCCCTAAAACTTGCAGTATTTCTCTGAACAAACAAAACTAACTTCAGCTTGCTAAAGAAAATTAAAACCATAATCCTAGGTATCGGGAGTGCAGCTCAGTGATTTAGTGTGTACTTAACATGTGCTGAGCTCCAGGTCCAATTGCCAGCACGGAAACTGAGAAAAAACCCTGGAGGGTGTGTGGTTGGAGTTTATTCTTCCAGAAGATACGTTCCCTCAACAATGGGTGAGTTCCCAAGGAGATGATTGGCAGATGGAGTCTGGGCTTCCGGAGGCTGTGGATCAGCACTTCTGCACTCCCATGCATAGCACAGACACAACCACCCCTTTGTACAGCAGCCGAAGCAGTATACAGCAACCTTCCTCCAGCAAACCCCAACCACAGCTCCAGCCAAGAGAGGCCTCATTAATTAAAGAAACTCTCTTCCCTTCCCTTCAGGTCACTTCCTTAAGGCCCTGAAATTATAGATGACTTTAACATCCTTGAACTGGGAAGGAAAAAGTCAGTCGTCCTGTATTCTGAAAGCATTTGAGGTGGCAGGGTTGTATAGTAATTAAAATAGCCAGGAAAAATGGGAGCTATCGAATGACCAGTCCAAACACAACCCTTCCTATAGAAAAATTATTTAATGTGTGTGCTTGCCAGCGTGTGTGCTTGCCAGCGTGTGTGCCCAAGGAGGCCAAAAGGGCATCTGATCATGGATCTTCCCCATCGAGATTGTATCACCTCACCCTACTCTTGCTCACTCTCTCTTCTCCATTCTCATGACTGAGATGTGAACTCTCTTTTGTTCCCTGCCACTCTTCCTTCTGCTACAATTCTGTCCCAACCCATGACGGAGTCCTAACCCCTACAACTGTGAGCCAAAGAAACTCTTTCTCCTCCGAGTTGCTTTGATAGTGGTATTTTATACAGCTACAGAAAAGTAACTAACACAGAAAGGAAGATGAGGAGAGGGGAAAGAAGGAGGGGGAAGGGGAGGGGGGAGAACGTGGCCTTGATGAGGAATATGCAACAGATCGAGGAGTCAAGACAATAGATTCAACAGTCTTTTAAAATAGCTCTCATCACTACTGTCCCCATCATAAACAAGAAGGAATTGGGGACATGGGGATGAGTGGCATGCTCAAGGTCATTCAGTGTCAGAGCTAGGATTAAGATTTAGGTGACTTCATCCCAATTCCATCTGCTAGAAATATAGCCAAATACACTAGAACCACCAGTAATGTTAAATACTCTAACACACAAAAATAAAAAGCAGCAAAGTGGTGAAATTGACTTTAATGATATTTTGCTTGTCCCAAGATTTCTCAAATAGGTCATTTCAACATGTAATCAATCTAGAAGTAACCAATGTGGCATTCGGCATTGCTTTCTACCCATGTACTTGCCTTCTTTGAAGTCCAGTGTCTTGTTTTTTTTTTTTTTTTTTTTAATATCCAAAGTGCATTTCAATTCAAAATGGCCATATTTCCAGTGCTCAATAGAGGCACGTGGTCACTGGCTACTATATTAGTTCAGTACTGACCATGAGGTGGATCTTTAGTCTGGCAATGCAGTGTCCCCTGAAGGCTGCCTTTCTAGAGCAGAGGCCCAGAGAGACAGGATTGGGAAGGGAAGCCGGGCAGAGTCCGAGGAGGGCTTCTAAGATCAGGAAAGAGGGCAGACATCTTGTAGGGACCCCTGTAAGCTGATGTAACAAATGCAGTGCCTTATATTATTTTCCTCTGGTGTGATCACTCAGTAGCAGGAAATTGTGCCTATGATTTGTGGCCTGTGGGTAAGACAATACAGAGAGATTGGCCTTACTGCTGAAGCCTGGTAGGCAGGATGTAGGCTCTGCCTTCACATACCAAGTGTGTAGTTTGAAGCAGGTATTTAATCTCATTAATCTTAGGATTCTGTGTGTATAATAGAGAGCAGGAATTATCTGGCTGAGGTCATGGTGTTACTGTGAGGATTAAAACATATCATGCATTTGAAACGTATGGTATTTGTGTGTCCCAAATGCACTAGTTGGTGATTGTTGTTGTTGTTGTCGTCATCATCAAACAGCTCAAGTTCCATAGATACAAGGTTCCGAATAGCTCAGAGAGCCTAGTTGTGCATGGTCACCTGAGACCATGCACACTACATTTTAGTCTGGTCTCTTTCCATGAAAGAAGCGAAAGAAGGTACAGAGGGAGCTATTGCAATCCACAGAGGAAGGCCGAGTGGGATCCCTCAAGACCATGTGAGCTTGCAGCAATCATCCCAGAGAGGAGCGGGAGCCCGAGGGGGAGTGGTGACACTAGGTATTGACTCTTGCCCAGCCAAGAGCAGCTGTGCAAGGCCTCCTTGCCCATCACAGCTGGACAGAGATGGAAGAAACTCTGACAGAGGTAACATCAGTGCCTGAAGCAATGGTCAAGGAAGGAGCACAGGAAGTGTTAGAATCCAGGAATCCCACTTCCTTATCTCATGGCCCATACCTAGAAAACCTTGTTTGTTCTCTTATGAAAACTGATTGCCTGAAAAAAAAACCAAAACTCTACATGGAACACATTAAAATTATACAGATGTTGGACTCTTTGGCAGAATATCTATGTATGTTCTTTCTTAGACTCCCACTTCTACTCCCAAACTCTGTCCTCCACCCTTCATAATCATTTTTTTCCCTCTCAGTTCTCTGGATTGGTGCCTAAGGCCTCATATGTGCCAGGCAAGGTCTCTGCTACGTCGACTATATTCCCAACCCTCAAGCCTGCCCCCTTTTACATATTTCTTCTGTGAGGCTTTCTCCCAGTGATAGGAACAGAAATGTTAACCATAGCTGTGGTGAATACGTGAGGGCTGATGAGGCACCGCTCCCCATGGATGTTCCATTTTGTCTTCGCCAGGACTCTTCCACTCGTAGCAGCCTGACATCACAGCTGTCTTGTTGTTTGGGCCAACTTGACACAAACTGGAGTTAGGAAGAAGAAACCTCAGTTGAGAAAATGCCCCATCAGATTGGTTTATAGGTAGGCCTATGGAGCATTTTTAATCCGTGATTGGTAGGGAAGAGCCTGGTCCATTAGAAGTGGTGTTATCCCTAGGCAGGTGGTCCTGAGGTGTATAAAACAGCAAACGGAACAGACCAGGAGGAGCAAGCACTTCTCCATGGCTCTGCTGCAGTTTCTGCCTCCAGGGGTTTGCCTTGAGCTCCTGTCTTGACTTTCTTCCATGAAAGTCTACAACTGTAAGCTGAAATAATTTCTTCCCAAGGTTACTTTTGGTCATGGTCTTTATCACAGAAACAGAAAGCAAACTAGAATAACAGCTAATGGGAAATCAAGATGGAGCAGTGGTGAAGGTTTTGCTCAAAGTTAAAACCTTTGAATGGCAAGCTTAAACACAAACGCCTTAGTAGGCTCAGTCCAGGGTCTACTCCATTGACCCCAAATCTATATAATTGCCATGTTAATTTGGGCATTTTGGACATTGTTTTGCCTGTCAATCTCTTCTCTTTGTTCCTTTTTTCATTGTGTGTCTGTGTGTCTGTCTGTGTCTATGTGTTTGTATCTGTCTGTGTCTGTGTGTCTGTATCTGTGTGTGTCTGTGTATGTAGTGTGTGACTGTGCGTATGTGGTGTGTGTCTGTGTCTGTGTGTATGTATGTGTCCATGTGTAGGCCTGACAGTGACATCAGGAATCAGCTTCCATCACTCTTCTACCTTATTCAGTGAGGCACGGTCTCTCAGGCAAATGTTGATGTGGCTACCCTTGCTAGCCAGATTGCTCTGCCTTCTGGGGCTGAAATTATAGGTAGGCTGCTATGATTGAGAGACCCTACCGTACTGAATAAGGTAGAAGAGTGATGGAAGCTGATTCCCGATGTCACTGTCAGACCTACACACGGACACACACAGACACACACACAGACACACTCCACCTGTCATTTTACCCGGGTTTCTGGGGATCCAAACTCTGGTTCTCATGCTTGAGTGTCATCTCATTAGCTTTTCAATGTCAAATATCATGTCTGTCCTGTTTCCTCTTCTGGTAGCTTGGCAACTTAGGAAAGTTTCCTCCACATTGGGGGTAGGAATTTCTACTTTTTAAGCACAGTAAGTTTGGGGACTCCCAGGAGGTAGGCAAAGAGACAAGAAGAACAAGGATGTATGTGGGCGCTCACTGGGGCATCTCCAGAACCCCAATTTTAGCCATTGGCATTTTGGGGGGAAAAATCACAAAATAGGAAGTTTGAACTTACTGCCTAGTAGGTATCTCACTGCAGCTCTCTGTGACTGATCATATGGCTCAATTTTCAAATCAAGGACACTTAAAGTAGGCAGTAGCTTCTGCTATAATTGCTTACTTAGTTCCTCAACAGTTCAAGTTCAGACACAAGCCTGCTGGACTCTAGATCCTAAACTATTAGCTACAAGGATACAGTGTGTTGAGTGTCCTTTACCCTAAAGTAGATAAGGCTTGGAACTTTGTTAGACCCACAGATTTGCATCATTTTCTTCGACTTGTGGTGGTAAGAGGGATGTAGTCCCTGCCTGTTACTCCTCTCCTCACACCAAGTGGCTTTCTTTGCTGGCATCACAGTTCCAATACAGTATGGACACATCTCAACAAATAGATGCTCCTTCTATCCCTGATAAGTCCAAAAGAAGATGAATCAGTAACTCTCTGTGACCAGGGGCATGCTCCTTCAAATTACAAGCCAGTTAGCCAGTTCAGTTCCAGATAGGCAAGTTGCAGGCTTAGGAAAAGACCAGCCCCAGAAGTGTTTGACACACAATCTTCTTAAGGACTTAAGAGCCAGGTTTAGCTTAAGATGCTGAGACAAGATGTGCAAGATGAGCCTGGGCTTTGCAGGGAATCCAGGTAGGCCTGGGTTATACAGAAAGATCCATTGGACAGTGGTTCTGGGCATACCTTTAGTCCCTTGGGAGGCAGAGGCTGGTAGGTTTCTGAATTTGAGGCCCAAGAGTAAGTTCCAGGATAGTCTGGGCCACACAGAGAAACCTCCATCTCAAAAAACCAAAAACCAATAACCAATAAAAGACCCTATCTCCGAAAACAAAGGACTGGGGATACACCTTAGTGGGAGAGCATATAAAGAACACCCCACATCCTGGGGTTATAGAGGGACACCCATGTGCGGTCTTCACACCGCCTTCTGTGCACTACACTACAGAACACCAAGTTCTTGTCACACAGCTTCATCAACTGCGCCAGCACGATGCAGATGACACAGGGTCAGGAAAGGCAGGTGAGCAAAAGAACACGGGGATTAAGATGAAAGGGGAAACTCGGAGATGCGCCTGGATTTAGTGTCAAAGCAAGAATGCCCAGAGCCTCCTCCGCTTCCAATGCACAAGTCATTCAACTCTTCTGTGAGTAAAATCCAAGCCACTACATTGTCTTCTATGAGGACAAAGAGGTATTAAAAGGATTAATAATAAAGCAAAGACCAGGGAAAGGCAAGTTTTTCTCTTTACCTTTTCATTTTCTAAAACTCCAGTCTTTTGTCTCCCATTCCTTGCTCTAGGAAGTGATGGCACTGAATCTTTCTAGGTGTGTTCTTCTAGCTTGTTTTTTGCTTGTTTGTTTGTTTTTGTTTTGCTTGGTTTTGTTTTTGTTTGTTTGTTTTGTTTTGTTTGTGTGTTTTGGTCTTTCTCTTTCTTGGTATCACTAGTATGAGGACTTTTCTCTCCATTCTCATTGTGTGCGTTTAAGTCTGTGTCTATACTCTCCAGGGTTCTCCTCAGGCAGTCTTCCCCAATCCCTTTGATCTGAGCAGTTTCTCCCTTCTTTTTGCCTTGCCTCTCTCCCCATCAGCTGCCTTCCTGAGTCACCACTAAACCTGATTCCATTTCGCTGCCCACAATCAGTACAGCTGAAATGTTGAAGGAGTCCTTGAAAGGGGAATGCTAATCAGGCCTTGTTAGAGAGCTGCTGCAAACCATGCTGATGTGTGTGGGGGGGGTGGGGGTGGGAGGGGTATCTATTCTCATGCAACAAGGATGCTTGAACTTCTGAAATCCCCCCAGTAGGTTTTCTCCAGTCACCTGACAAGGCTGGGGGACAGAGATACACGTGGTACAACTTCTCTAGGATTCCCCTCTTCCATTGAACAGTCTGAGACTTTTCCTAAACATGCAGATGGGGGAAGCACACATACACACAATGGCACACAGGCCTGGACAGTCACTGTCTGGGTAAGAAGTGTTTCCTGGGGGGAAAAAGTGGGTGTGGTCAGGCAGGTATGGGGTGATTCATGAGGCAGAAGATTCCCTTATATTTAAGTAATGCAAGGCGTGGCACCCAAAAGGCTCAACCAGTTCTTTTCTAGGACCCATATTTCATGTAAGATTCCTTTTCTTCTGTTTGTTTCTTTGTCCATGCATTTGTTTAGTTTTGGTTTCTTGAAGCAAGGCCTTGTGTAGCCCAGGTTAGTTTCAACCTCACTTTGTAGCTGAGGACGACCTTGAACTCCTGATTCTCCCCATCCACTCCTTGATGCTGGGACTCCAGGTGTGCACCACCAAGCATAGCCTTGTAGCAGGCTTATTGTGTTTATTTTTGTTCTCCACTGGGGAGAAGAGAAAGGCGAGAGACAAGGTTACTACTCAAGGCTCGGTATGCAGCTGTGGCCTAAAATCAAAAGAGGTTGACTGGATTTCTTTGAAGACAAATTCTCCAACTGTAGCTGGGGAACATAGCTTAGGAGGCAGTCAGGTATGAGCATGCTTATGAAAAACCTAAGAAACAAAAAACGAGGGGCTAGAGAGGTGACTCGGCAAGAGAAATCACTTGCTATTCTTTCAGAGGACTAAATTCAACTGTTCACAACCACCAGTAACTCCAGCTCCTGGAAATTTGATGTCCTCTTCTGACGTCAAAGGTATCTGCATACACACACACACACACACACACACACACACACACACACACAAAGTAAATATATTTTAAAAAAGAAAATGGAAAATTAGCACAAAAGAGAAAGCTTGCTGGAAGAGAAAGGTCCCAGGCCTGGGATCACAAGAGGACACACTTTTTTTCTCCTAACAACCAAAATACATGGGTTCTCATTGGGCCTTGACCCCTATCTGTAAAAGCGAGTTGAAATGGATTCATCTAAGAATAACAATTTATGGGATCTCAGATGACAACCATCATCCTCTACCTTGATATGGCATTTAGACAACAATCCTAAGCAGGACTGACTTCATTTTTGGTTGCTGTCTTCATTAATCCTCAAATAATTCTCTTCAAGAGTAACGTCTTGTTCATTTACGAAAAGACCCAAGGGCTGGTGGTGTAGCTCTGTGACAGAGCACTGTGAGATCCTGGGTTCTATCCTCAACACTGCAAAACAGATAAATTAATGTTAAAAGTAAGGGACAGCCCAATATCCAAGCAAGTCTTCCCCATCCTTCGCTTACTCTTCTACAAAGCCCCGCGCCAGGCCCCTCACTGGTTGTGGGGCATGCAAGAACCATGCAATTCACGTGAGCCCCACTCTCTGTCTATCTGACATGGCAAGTGGTGGGGGAAGGGGTGAGGCAGGGGGAGAGGAGATGGGAGTTTTCTAATGATCTTCTTTAGTTAATAGGCACAAGTTGTCAGCTTGATCTGAGAAGGCCTCTTTCCCCGTGTGCCAATTCCACCCCCTCTTTTTTGTAATGGGTTTCGTTCCCACAGCTAATGTACTGCGTAATGAGGCCGGAGGGAAGCAGAATGCGCTGGGGTAACGATATGGAGCCTCCTGGGCCCTGACAAAGGACAGAGTGAGCCTGGCTGGATGATCTCAATGACAGGGTCCAGGCTCCTTTCAGCCCTGCTGAGTCCAAGCCTCCTGCCAGGGCTTATGCTAAGCATAGTGTCACAGTTAGGCCCTGGAGTAAAACCCCAAGGGGTCTGGTGCAAGACGAGTCTCTGCCAAGCCAACTTCATTTCTTTTTCTAATCTCCAACCCAACCTTTTTCCATCTTCCTCTTGGTCCTCAGGTTGTTGGTTCAGCGGCCTTTTCCCTTCAGGATGGGGTACACTTACTTCCCTACTGTGTCAAAATATACCCCTGACCATCCTGCCAACATTGACCAGACTTCTGTTGAGAACATGAGAGCACACAATTTGAATGGTCAAATATCCAGTAGTCAGGGTAGTCATAGTAAGAGATCTAATCCTCTCCCCCACTTCTGAGTGCCCCTTCTGCATATCTCGGGGCACTTTGCTCAGTAGAATGCAAACATTATCTATGCACACTTCTACCCATCAGATCGATCCCTCTTTGGTCCCCGTTCCTCACCCCAACCTCTCACAAGGTACACTGAGCTGAAATTATTTCATCAGCAATGAAATAGATTGCTGCTGAGGCAGGAGATTTGAGGGTTTGGGGCATCAAAGCAAAACTGTCTCAAAGCAAATAAGCAAACAAAACTTAAAGAACTTGAACAAGAAGTAGCTTGCGTTGAAAGGGAGGCGGCTGCTGTGAAGGTCCCTCGTATAATGCCTATGACAATCATTTGTCTGTTTATTTATTACTTAGCTGAAGTGTTGTGAATGGAATCTAGGTCCTCCACAGTTTACAAACTGTCATTTAGTCCTAACACTTTATAGCAAAGGTTTCTAAAATACAGGAATGTCTTCAGAAACTTTTAGATGAGAAACCTGGGTTTCTTGGGGTAAGGTTACAAGGTGACACTGTTTGTGCATCTTTAGAAGAGCTCCCCCTACCAGGGCTTTTCCTGTTGTTCCACAGGTCTATAAGAATGATAGTATAAAGGACAAGAGAAATAACAAAAGGCTTCCTTGTTGTTTTCACAAACCTGTTACCTGAGGTAACTGAAAGTTTGAACAAACTAAAATGTCAAATAAATGAGATGGTTGGCCTCTTTATTGAGTAGATAGTAAACTCGTGCTTATTGGTAATAAATACTTGTTTGGTTTTCCTGCATCCCAGACTATGTTACACAGTTATTTCCCATGGGAAATCTTTGAATTGGATGTTGTCCCTGAATTCACAGGTCTGCAGACAGTACTGCTGAGCAATGCTAGTGGTCTTAAGGACAACTAAAAAACAAACAACAAAACAAAACCATTATTATCTGATGATCCGAGATAGGTTAGTGAAGAGGAGTGGGGCGGGAGGACACTCTCCCATTCCTCTGAGGCTGATAATGCGTTGCAACTTGGGCATTTGGCAGTAACAACTTCAGACTGTCCAAAGCCACAGGGCTCTCTGTATGGGTCTGGGTTCTCACACTCTCAGACAAGTCACCAGTTGTCTTGTCTCTGGTACCCCAGTCAGCTTCCTGACAGTCGACCTTACCCGGAGAGGTGGCCTTGAGGCTGCTGGAAATTTCTCTACCTAAGATCCTCATCTCACTGACCATTTCTCCGCACCTGGGGAGAAACAGAACGCGGCTCTCTAGCTATAGTGGATAACACACTGCACACCCAGCACAACCTATTTTGTTCTACCTTAAGGACTTCGAACATGCATTTCCCTCTGTCCCACAGTATTCACATGGCCACCACCCCCTCCCCATTCAGGCCTCTACTCAAGTGTGCTTTTTTTTTTTTTTAAGTGTGTTCTTCATGGAAAGACAGTTCCCTTATCTGAAACAACCACAGCCAATCCTGCTATTCCCTGGCCCTGGCTTATTATCGTTTTTTAATGTCTTATCACCACCTGACAGTGTAGTGTCTATTTCCTTGTCTGTTTATTGCCTCCACCAGAATGCTGCCTACACAGGAGGAAGGACTTTCATCTATACTGAGCTCTATAGTTGCTAAGAAAGTGACTGGATGTCATAGGCTAACTGTGTGTTGTTCCATGGTGAATGAATGAATGGCTACGCAGAGTTCTCATTCTTTATCTCACTAGTTATTGGACCAAAGAGGGAGTTTACAAATGACCTTTTCTTTCCACTGTCCTTCACTTTATGCACTCTTCCTTGACACGTCGGTCACTCCCTCTGCTTTATTTATGAGCATAACAGTTCACATTTTTACCATCATTCATTGGAACAAGATGACCTGGGTAATCAAGTGCCTGTAACAGGAGGGCACCTAGCATATGGCAATTGCTTGCTTAATATTTGTTCACCCGCTGTCATAACAGTCTAACCCCATTTACCAAGTTTTCCCCAGTCACTGTGGCAAAGAGACAAGTCTTACCAAGTACTCATTGTGCAGTGCCAAGTTGTGGGCTAAGAGTTTCATATGCAGTGCCTCACCTCCTTTTAAGAGTACCAGGAGGTGGGCATTCTCTTGTGCTATAAGGCACAGTTAGAAATTTGGATCCTAGCACTGAGTATATTTGACTCCAGACTCCACCTTTTGGCTATAAAAATTTATTGCTGCACTGGTAGTGACACACCTTCCTACCCAATGCTGGGCCAGCCCTGGTCTGTTAAACACACCAGAAAGAAAGAAAGAAAGAAAGAAAGAAAGAAAGAAAGAGAGAGAGAGAGAGAGAGAGAGAGAGAGAGAGAGAGAGAGAGAGAGA
>NC_034591.1:142407391-142433749 GCF_900095145.1 Mus pahari
GGAGGAGGAGGAGGAGGAGGAGGAGGAGGAGGACTAGCCTGAAAGAACTTACAGGTGATTTGCGTTTCTTTATTCTACAACTGTGTCTCCCGTGTTGATGGAGCCCCCATGAGCTCCCTCCGCCACTGCACTGCTTACTAGACCCACCCCCTCCATCCTTTCCATGTCCCTCTGAGTGGGCCACAGTTCTTCTTTCCATTTTATGCCAAACACCACCCAAAGTCCATGCTCCTCTGATATGCACCCCCTCATGAGAAACCAGCACTTGGCGTCATCTTGTTCCTGGTTTCGCCCAGAGCTGTTGCCAAGACTCCCCACCTTGCAGGTCTGGCAAAGATAACTCCTTTATGCTGGGCCTTGGTTATCAGAAACAACGTGAGACACTTTCCATTGATAACTCCACGTCAATCAAGCCCAGGCAGCCTCTCTAGAAATTATCTCAGTTAAAGACTCCACCAGTCTCCTGCCTCCAAAGCCTACACCGGCAACCTCTAGCAAAGCGATGATTAGGAGAGAAGGTGCTGGCATACTAAGCCGTATGCACTAGAAACACTATGGGATCTCACTGGTTGGGAGAACAGACCGGGAGTTATGACCCACTTACAACATTTGTGAGGGGAAAGCTGGGAGTGGCCAGCTGCTTTTTTTCCTCGGATGCTTGTAACAGCTGAGGAAGCTTAACCTTTCACAGAAAGCTCGGCTTGTTGCCCAATTTCCCAGCCCTTTCTCCATATTGTCACAGTCACCTTCACAGAAAAGCTTTGTGAGAAGAGTCTCCCAATCCTCAGAAGTAAGGACCAGTTTCCAACAGGTCTACACAGTTCTGCTCAACCTTGAGTTTCGAGCAGAAGACAAAGTGTGCAGCTGCCTGTTCTCTCCTCCTCCAGGTCCAGGGGCGTGGTGAGTTTCCCATAATGCCTTGTGAGGAGAGGTAGAGAAGGCCTTCTTTGACTTCTTCATGGCGCCTCTCACTCCTGACGTGCCAGCAGATTTCCTTCAAGCAGAGGCTGGGATAACGAATCCACACTCAGATTCTCCTGTCTTCATGCACACATGCATGTGCATGCATGCACAGGCACACACAAGCATACACGCATCTGCTTTGAAGGCCAAGGTCCTGCTGAGCACTCAGGAACCCACAGGCAAAGGCTCCTACAGTTATTTTGGAGGAGGGCATCGTTATGGAAGTAATGGGGCATGCAACTCTGTTATGTGGTCCAAAATGTCTACCATGAGGGTTCTTGGTAGAATGATAAAGCTACAGAGAATCCCATAAGTGACATGGGAATCTAGAGGCTAGGTATATGTGGTTTCTTAGTGTGATAAAGAGTAAAAACCCAGGACCTATGAGATAGCTCAGCTGGCAAAGGCACTTGCTGCCAAGTCTGAGGACCTGGGTTTGATTCCCACTACCTACCTAAATGTGGAAAGAGAAACAGATCCACAAAGTTGTTCTCTGACTTCCATGTGTGTGCACCCTCAAAGACCACACACACACACACACACACACACACACACACACACACACACACCACCTGTAGGTCTCCAAACACATGCAGTTACATGGTCCTCTTACCAAGTGTGAAATCTGGCCTGGGCATGGTGGCATATGCTTTCAATCTCAGTACGCTGAAGGCAGAGACGGATGCAGCTCTGTGAGTTTGAGGCCAATGTGATCTACATAGCAATCCCCAGCGTGGCCAAAACCACGCAGTGAGACCTTGTCTCAAAAAGGAAAACTCCATCCTGCTCCATCAAAGGCATCTTTGGGGGGCAAAACTGGAAATAGAAACCCAACTGTATTTTGCTACCACTGTCAAAGTCCTCCAGTGTATTGGGCCCTATAAGTTGGACCACATTTATAGAGGAACACCCAATGGAATCTGGCCACCCTCTCCAGGAACATTGCTCCTTCACTTTTTACAACATACTCAGGATCCTGGGAAAGCTGTTCTGATTGCCCCCCCCCCCCGTGATCTCAACAGAGCACTCAGTGATTAGGCCACTAATTGCTAAACACTATAATGTAATAAAGTCACCCGTTCATATTATAGAATGCCTTTTTCTCAATGGTCCAAAGTGCAATCTAAGTGTGATATTGCTCTATTAGCTTCTTATACTTGGAGCCAAGTTATTCATATCTAAAATCTTAGCCAAAATGTCTGCCCCTTTTCCTTGACCCATCTTGGCTTGCCTCCCTTGTTTGATTCACTGCAGTCTACTGATACACCAGTGGCTTCTGTACCACTGTGGCCTTCTGCCTCTGGACTGAATGGTCCATTCTCAATGACGCAGATTTGCAGTGGCTGGTGTGTACATCTTCATTTGCTGCTGATTGTTGTGTGGCATGACCTTACAGAAGACAAAACATTCTGTGCAGATTATAAAGATGTAAGCAGGCATCTGTGCAATGTAAGGATACCCCCAGAGACCTAAAGGAGCCCCATCTGGGCATGGGGCCAACCCCAGGAACGACGTAATGTGTAGGAGCTCACGATCTTTTCCACAAGCTGGCTGCTGGGAGACCATAGTCTAGCAAGATGCTGCCCATGCTTGCTTATCAACAGGCATCATTGCTTAACCCATCCACAGCTTCTAAACACCCAAAAGGGATGTGTATTCCACATGACTGAAGCAGCTGCTGCAGCTGTCACTCAGCATCTGCCACAAAGGACCTGGATCCATTTCAGGGAGGGTTCCCTGAGGCCAAAGATGATGAGAAGGAGAGATCTCAGGGGAATCAGGAGGGTCAGCTGGGGTTGGAGGGGAAGGCACAGAGGGAAAATCCAGCAAAGACAAAACAAGGAGTCTTCAAAACTCATGGCGCCTTCCTAGGAAGAAGGACGTTGGGTGGATACAGGGAAGCCCTGGCAGAAGGCTAAGCTCATCATCATCAGGCAGATCGTCAACTCTGGAGAACTTAATTCCCAAGGACACCTTCCTGCTACTGTTTTGGCCACCAGAGGGCTCCTGTATTCCAAAAATATTATGGAAAAGAGACAAATGGTTCCATATTTTTCACCCTATGCATAAACCTGTAAGATCAGCAGTCTTTGCCTGTGTGGGGATTCTGATAGTCTATCTGGACTTGTAACGCTGTGACCCTGGGTGAATATACACAGACGCCATCAACCTCTTTGCTCTGTTTCCCTTTCTAAAATGGAAAAGCTGCCCTATGTTCCTATAGTCTATATACAGTCAGGAAAAGGAGAGGGAGAGGGAGATGGGAGAGGGAGATGTTCTAGCAAACAAGACAAGAGACTGTAGAGATAAAATCATGTTTCATTAGAGATGACATGCCTGTACCTTAGGTTCACTATTGTCAGTGCCCTGGTGATGTTCCAGGAGAACAGAACATGTCTGTTTGATAAAAGGCTAATGCTCATTTCTAACTACATTTCTAACTACATGACCTTGGCCTAAGCTCTACACCTCACACGTTTCTCTCTCTCTCTCTCTCTCTCTCTCTCTCTCTCTCTCTCTCTCTCTCTCTCTCTCTCTCATAAAACGGAAGCATTTTCCAACTCACAGGTTGAATATGAAACTCACTAATGTTGAAGGGGGTTGAGTTGGCAACTAGCCAATGGTCACAGTTCTGCCTTCTGCCCTTCACTCATATGTGACCTACAAATGACACTAAGCATGCTCAGTCTGGAAACAAGAGGATTAAGGATGCTGTCGGGTCTGCCTGGAAACATCTGCAGGAAGACAAATTTGAAATCTTCAACCTCACCCCAACAAGTAGAAATGAGTCTCCTGGGGGAATCAATGGCAAAACTTGATCGTCATATGAATGACCGAAGAAGTACAGACTCCAGAAATGCATGGGGAGATAAGTTAGCTCACATCTCCAGTTCAGACAGAAATGGTGAGTGAGACACTTAAGGGGAGATCTAGCATGGATTTCTGCAGTAGATGGACCAGGATGTTCATGAGACAGAATGGGAGGAGGGGCAGATGGTGTGCCAAGCTCTCCTGGAGAGCAGCTCCTGGGGGGTACTGGAGAAAGTGGGGTATCTCAGAGATTGAGCGGTGGCATCACAGTCTACAGGAACTTGGACAGGCATATCCTTGTCTCAAGGTCTTAGCTACAAACAGTGATAATATTATCAGAATTTTTTGACTTGACACATGATGCCTAGCTCAGGGCTTTGCCATGCAGTGTGATTCACTGTGTGAGTTGTTCTTTATATTATGGGCAAGGAACCAGCCAAAATCAAAAGAACTGGAGAAATCCCAGCTCCTATAGGAAGGATGTACACTTCCGTGGAATCCAAAGAGCAGGCGTGGGTATGTTTGCTCTGGGAGTGTAACTGAGGGGCTGTGCCCCTGGTTATGTAAACGGAACTGGGAGCTATCTGTACTATATACATGGGGCTGGGTGTGGGCATAGATAGGCAAGGAGAATGTGGGTGTGCTCAATGTGAATCAAACGTGTGCGATGTCAGTTACCTTTCAAATGAAGCCGTCTGAACCATGATGTCCCACGTTGCCTTTCTTTGGAGCCTAAGTGTCCTCTCTTCTCTACCTTGCCTCTGTCCTTTCTTCAACCTGCACACACTCCTTCACTGTGAGACATCTTCCCCTGGTGGAACTCATTCCATCCCCCCACACCCCTGTCCAGAACTTTACCCAACTCCAATCAAACATCTTCTCATACCTGGCAAGGGGAAGTTCAGTAAACAGGCTTCAGTTGCATTTAAAGCTACCAGGGAAGGCAAATGGAAACTTTTAAAGACAGTTTTAAATCCCCAGGGATGTGGCTGGGCAGGTGGTAGCCAGACACTCTCCAGTTTTTCGGAAGCCAGCAGTAGAGTTGTGTTTGCATTGGAGCAAGGAGTCTGCAGTTTCCCCCAAAGCTCCCCTATAGGTAAGTCTGTTAAGGCACTGGCAACCCTGATCATAAGACATTACACAATAGCTGCCTTCTGGGCTTTGAATGTAAGGCTCTCAGTACTCACCTGCAGGGATGGCTACTCCCATATCCACCATGATGATGCTTAGCAGCCAGTGAGCACACTACCCTAACATTTGGACCACAGTAATCTCATGATGTTCTGCCAGGCTAGTAGGAAACAACTATCATATTTAAGTCATGGTGTCACAGATCGCTCTAGGGCTGTGTGGGGCTGCAGCAGACACTGGAAGGGACCAAGTCTCCTGCCTTGTTTGCATGACCCTCCTATAGTTTCCTCTCTACCCATCCTTCCTGATTCAGCCTGAAAGATATGCAAAGGCAGAGGACTTCCAACAATTTTTAGGCAAGACTCCAGAAAATCCATTTTATATCATGATCTAGAACGAACATGCACAATCATACAAGCACATGTATTTTGTGAAGCATATGCATGCATGTACTTTGAGGTCTTCTGTTCCGTTCTGTAGTCACCTATTCCATCTTTCAGTGTTAATGACTCTCACTCTGCAACCAAAAGTCTGAAAGGCAATGTTCTTCACTGCTGTTCTTCCCCAACAACTCAAGCTGCTCTCCACTCCCGAGGAATGAGCTCCAACATCTTTATCACAACCAACCATCCCATTCAGCTTCAGTTCGGCCAATCACCTGAGCTGTTGGCACATCTGGCACCTGACTGTGCCATGTCGTTCCTCCTAGCCTGCACATACAACAGAAAACCTCTTTCCTTCCTTGTGGGGCATTGCAGACGTGGTTCCTCTGTGCTCCAGCCGAACCAAACTTCATTATGCTTCCACAGTCTTCAGGGATTCTTCCTTTTTTTAATGTAGCACAAAATGACTGCCTGGCTCTGCTCATTAAAGAGACAGAGACAGAGGCAGAGACAGAGACAGACAAGAGAGGGACAGAGAGTGAGTGTGCATGAAAACATGCAGATGAATGCCGAGGTCAAAGGTCGACTGATGTTGGGCATCTTCCTCAATTGCTCTCCTCCATCTCGTTTTTTGAGGCAAGGAACTGAACTGGAGTTTATTGATTTGGTTAGTCAGGGTGGCCAGCAAGTTCTGGGCATCCCCCTGTCTCAGCTTCCCTAGTGCTATAATTACAAATGCTAGCTTTTTACCAGGGTGCTGAAGACCGACTCGGGTCCTGATATACTTTACCAACTGAACCAATTCCCCAGCAGAAGGAATAAAAAACAAAAAACAAACAAACAAACAAAAACTTTCCTGTGTGATTATGGCCCTTTCTTTCCTTCAGTTTGTTCCTTTCCTCCTGCCTCAGTAAATGCCACACAGGAGGGGGAGATCTGAAGGGGCGAGGAAGAAATGGCCCCGTCTGGTTTGGCTTCATTTTCTTTTAGACAGTCAATCTCATTACCAAGGTCTACCAAGCTTGTCCAAGGTGCAGCACAATCCATTTGACTCAGAAGACGTTGGAAGGAGCTAGCTGAAGACATGAAGTTTCGGGGGATGGGGGTGGGGTGGCCAGCTGAGGGGGCCAAGGCAGGGTAAGCTCGGACATGAGGAAATGAAGGAAACAATACTGATTCCCAGGACTGCAGCAAAACCTTGTTACCAAACAAGTGCCGGGGGCAGTCTCAGCTGGTGAGTAGCAGGCACCCAATTTCTATCCATCTGTAGAATGTGATGAACAATTCCTTACCATCATCTACTTAAAAATAATAGGGAAGGGCTGGCAAAGATGACTTGGGGTGGGGGAGGGTAAAGGCACTGGCTACCAAGTCTGATGACCTGAGTTCCAGTTCCAGAACCCACAGGATGGACAGGAAGAAAGTTGTTTTCTGGCTGCCATATGCAGCATCTCAAATAAATAAATAAATAAATAAATAAATAAATAAATAAATATCGTAACAAACAAAAACTTCAACCTAAATATCAGCCTAAAAAGCCCCACTGTTCCCCAGTTCTAAAATAATGGTGTCTATATTGTTTCATTTAATCATGGAGATCAGGGCTTGGGGAGGTCAGGGGATGTTAGGAAGCTGATGTGATTAACACATCTTTACAGCTAAGGAAGAGGAGACCAAGGCAGGCCAGTGACCTGCCCATGGTCACACCCGATTAGTAGCAGAGTAAAGAGCGTTTTTTTACAGCAGACCGTGCTGGTCACACAGAGAAGCACCCAGTGCTCCCACAATGCAAGGCTCTAAGGGCTGCACTGCACCCAGATTGCAAAGCCCCCTGAAGTAGGCAAAGCACTGCTGCCTGCCTTGTCTTCAGAGGGAGGCTTCCCAAGCCAGCAGCCCTGCCCATAACGCTCTGCCACATGCCACGTACACTAATGGTCTCTTCGCAGTATTGTGGCCGTTACCAATAGCCTAAGCTATTAACTCACCAGCAGCAGGTGCCAAATTGCCTCTTCTTCTGCACAAGATGCTCATTTAAAACCAAATTACACGTAAATCCTCAAGTGCCTGCTTATTTCCTTCAGCCTTTAGCCTTTTGTTTTGTTTTGTTTTGTTTTTTGGTGGCCCCCACCCCCTTCACACCCGGCTGCTGGATGTCTCTGAGATGACACGTGGTGTCTCTCTGCAGTTGTGCAGTGAGAAACCGGGCTGTGTGAACCCCAAGCTCGTGGGCTTCCCGAGGGGCGCAAATAGAACTGGAAGGATGCTTCGGGACGCTTCCACATCAACTTGACCCTCTACCGTGGAAACTGAGGCCAAGAATGCAGAAAGGGCTTGCCCAAGCAAGCTGGGAAGACCAAACTAGCATAAGTCTTTTGCTTTGCCAAAGAGGAATCTAAGTTTAGAGAGGTGGTAAGTGACCGCCCTTATGCTGGATCCAAGCCTGGAATCGCCTTGAGAGAGCCAAGAGGCAGCCCTGGGAAGCAAGCCTTCCTGCTGTCTTATGGAGCTGCGTCCCCTGAGGCCTGGGTGCCCGCTGGCCCTTGTGTGCAATGCTGAAGTCGCTATGGGGCACGCGATGGGGGCGGGGGGGGGAAGAGGGTTAGGGTCCTGACCCTGCAGAAACCAGCTCCGAGGAGGGGCCCCACCTCAGAGTTAAAGGGGCCTCTAGTTGGGGACCCCGGACAGGGTCCGAATGCCTTTCCCCATTCAGTAGGATTATCCCTTTTGAATTGTTGGGGGCGGAAAAAAAAAAAAGCTACAGCTAGCGAACCCTGCCTGACAACACCGAAGGAATTTTTCCCAGGGATCAGCCGAAAGCTGACTCACATTTAAAGACTTGCCCAAAGTGGTCATGCCCCTCTGAGCAAATACCACAGGCATGTAAAACCTCGCTCCCCGCGGCCTCCGGCGGCCGCCCATTGGAGCGGCGCGGCGCCTCTTGGGCCACGCTCAACCAATCGCAGCGCCGCGGCGCCGGGTTGCTAACCGGGCTGCGGGTCGGCGGCAAGCGCGGGCTGGGAGCTGTCACCGCTTGTTTCCTGTCCCGGGGGCGGGCGTGCAGCGGGTGGGAGGCCCAGGCTGTTTGTTTAGGCAGGTAAGGCCTGCGAGGGGAAGCAAAAGATCCAAGGCGGAGCCACCTACCCGGGAGCCCGCCGTAGGGCCTGGGAGAGTGCAGGCTTCAGGCCGGCTGGGGTGCATTCCTTGGCTGCCGCCCCACGCTTTCAGGGGGCCTGGCCTGGGTGACCCCCTATGCTATCAAGATGCTTGCAAGTCCCGCACCCATTAGTCATTCTGTGACATCACCACCAGGACCCCAGCAGAGGGCAAGCCGGCCAGGGCATCACTCCGAAGAAGTGAAAAGGGTTCTGGCCTGGCCACTGCCTGACCCATGAATGTTCTCTCTTAGCCTTGGCTGGCCAAGAATTCATCCTATAGCTTAGGGGACCTAGAATTTGTGAGGGATTTTTTCTGTCCCAGCCTTTAGAGTGGGAGTGCAGGAAAGATTACAGGCATGAGCCCTTTATGCCCGGCACAATTGTAGCTCTTGTCTTCTGTCAACCTAAATATGCTTTTGTTGTATGGGGTTGTTGTTTTTGAGATAGTGTCTTGTGTATCCCAGGCTGGGCTTAAATCTACTGAGGATGACCTAAAATGTCTCATCCACCTCCCGGTTGCTGGGATCGTGGGAGTATACAGTTAACACTTGGTTTTTACGCAGTGCTGTGGATCAAACCCAGGGCCTCCTGCGTGCCAAGCAAGCGCGCCACCGAAGACCTAGAGCTCCCAGTCCTGTTTGCTCATCTCTAAAATGAGATATGTAGGCCAGCCCTCTTCCCAGTCCCTGGCTCAAAGCCTGGTTCTTATCTGGAGTATGCAAGGAACGCCGAGGTTTGATTCCAGTCCCTCCGTCCCGATTTCCCACGGAACCCCCCCCCCCCACCAAGTGCTTTCTTACTTAGCACATGGCATCTAGCCATTGACTCAAAACAGAGGGTCTTCTCTTCCCTTCCAGACTCCCTTCTGTCCAGCTGTGCAGGACAGCTTCATATCCCCTCTGCTTGCCTCTAGCGTTTGCACCACCTGCCCCATCACTTAGACACAGGACGTTTCCTCCCTCGTCTGTTTTCCAGGTCTCTGCAGAAATGGTCCATTCTCTTTGGGCCTTAATTTTCTGTAGGTCCTGTTGCTGTCATTTATGTGGTGCCCCAAACTGCAATTGTAGTTTCTTCTGTTAGACAGGACAGGGACCACTGCTGGTTTGTTTTGTGTCACCTCCTTAGTTCTTAGCATGTGATAATTATTAAATTGACATTATTTGAGCCTGGTGTGGTGGTGCACGCCTTTAATCCTAGCACTCGGGAGGTAGAGGCAGGTGGATTTCTGAGTTCGAGGCCAGCCTGGTCTACGGAGTGAGTTCCAGGACAGCCAGGGCTATACAGAGAAACCCTGTCTCGAAAAACCAAAAAAAAAAAAAAAAAAAAAAAAAAAATTGACATTATTTTCAGAAAAAAAGCCTGAGAGAAGCAGAACCTGGTTGTAGAGGTAAAGGGTGCTAGAACCTGGCTCTGCTTGATTGTTTCTGTTAGAAAATCAGATTACTGAATAATGGATCTCAAGGGGAATCACAAATCAATGCTCAAACACAAGCCTGTCTCATGTGGGTAAGGTAGCTTTGTTCTTTCCAGATGGGTAAAAAGTCCATTCATGTATTCGTTCTGCAAGAATGATGGGACATCTAACCTGAGCTGAGCATCCCAATGGTAAATGAGCTTCCGAAGAGAGCAAGGCCCTTCTTGAGAGCCTAGAGATCACTCATCATCTAGAGCCTCCCTTTAAGCAAGTCCTCCATCTGGATAGTTTGTTCCTTCATGCCTAATCTGAATTAAGCTTAGCTTGATCTTTGTCTTAGTCTAAAAGATGGAATCCTCAACACACAATGCCGTGTGTGTGTGTGTGTGTGTGTGTGTGTGTGTGTGTGTGTGTGTTGTAAATCATAGCTAGTTTGGGGCTATGAGCCTGGGTTACATGAGACCATGTTTCAAAATCAAAAACAAAAACAAAAAATAAGTATATTGTCAATGTTCCTTTAGACTAGCAACAAAGTGTGGGAGGGAATCGTAGTTACTTCTAAAGAAGGGTGCTCGGGCCAGTAAGTTCTATACATGACATGAGACTTTTTCTGGGTACCATTCTCTTGGCCAGGATCTAGAAGCTAGCTGACCCTCAGTACCCATAGACATGCAGACCCACCCACACTGCAACACTATACCACCAGCTGGCTGAGTGGAAGGAAGTGGGGATCGGCGCCCCTTGGTTGAAGGAAAAACACTCGGCTCTTGGTCTTCCTGAAAGCTTTCCTACAATGAAGAATTGACTGACCTGTTCCCTCACCCACTTTGGTCAACTGATGTGCTAGGGCATGTGCTGTGGCACATGAGCTTACAATAGGGAAGAAAATGAGCTGTGGTCTTTGGCCTCAGAAGCTTATAGTCCAAGCTAGACCTGGTGGTACAAACCCATTATTTCATCATGTGGGAGGCTGAGGCAGGAGGACTCAGTTCAAACCCAGCTGGGGCTGCAAAGCAAGACCCTTGAGAAGATAAAAGAAAGCTTGCACTCTAGTGTGGGAAAGACTGGTATAACCCATCTATTTACCAGTCCAACTAAACTCCAACCAACTATACATCTATAATCACAAACGTGATTATATAATCACAAGGTGTGACCATGTCATTGTATAAAATCAAACTAAGGGCTGGTGAGATGGCTCAGCGGGTAAGAGCACTGACTGCTCTTCCGAAGGTCCTGGGTTCAAATCCCAGAAACCATATGGTGGCTCACAACCACCCATAATGAGATCTGATGCCCTCTTCTGGTGTATCTGAAGACAGCTACAGTGTACTTATGTCAAATAAAAAATAAATAAATAAATAAATAAATATTGAAAAAACCGAAAGCAAACCAAAACAACAACAACAACAACAACAACAACAAAAACCAGGGGCAGGAGGGATCTAGTACAAATAAGGAGCTGAGAAGGCCAGCCTGTCTGTATAAAAGAGATGGAGAGGAAAGGCCAAAGAGGCCCAAGGTCCTG
This sequence comes from Mus pahari, assembly GCF_900095145.1. NCBI lineage: Eukaryota > Metazoa > Chordata > Mammalia > Rodentia > Muridae > Mus > Mus pahari. The sequence goes on from NC_034591.1 coordinate 142,418,777, forward strand.
CAGAAGTATAGAGGATGAATTCTCCATTACGATCCTGAAAGCAATGCTTCCTTAAAATTCATGGTGCCCTGGTTCTAGCCCCAGCACCACACACATACACACAAGCCTGTGCTGGAGTGTGCGTACAAACACACACACACACACACACACACACACATACAGACACACACACACACACACAGAGGCATGCACACACTCACTACATAAATAAATATGGTATGATTGTATTTTAAAATCACTACCTTTGGCACGAGGTGTGAGTGAAGCAGGGTGAGAGTCCGAGCAGAGATGCGCAGACAGGGTGGGAGGAGACCTAACGGGATCTGGAACCATGGTGAGGGTGGCAGGGAATTCCTCCCTATGGAAGAGCCTTCAAAGCCATTTTCCTCATCCCCCATCTCCATTTCCCTCCAGGAAAATGTGTACGCTGGATCTGAAACCCCAGTTCTTACCACCACAGTAGCTCTCCATCCCTTCAGGTTATGGTGAACCCCACTATCACCACGCACTTATTTCATTACTATGTCATAACTACAGCTTTGCTACTGTAAATGTAAATATCTAACATGCAGGATATCTAATATGCACCCCCCTAAAAGGTTCTCGACCTACAGTTTGAGAACTGCTGTTCTACCAGCACTGAAGGAGACTGGTAGGTATTTGGTATGCTCATTTCCCTTCGGTCTGGATTACAGAGTACCCATGGATCTGTGGGGCTGTAAGGTTGACCAATGCAGCAAATTTTCTCGCAATCTTTCCCTTCTGGAAAATCTACTGGTTATCTCATGTCGTTACCTACTTGAGATGCCTGGTGCGGGTGTCTTGGCCTTTGTCTTGGACTAAGTGCTCAGGAAGAGATAACTCCTGGCCTCTTGGGTACTCACTGTGTTTACACTCAGGGTTTGCCACCTGCAGTCTGGACTCTGGGCTAAGTAGGTAGAGAGGGTGTGGTGAGCTGAACATTTTCCGTTTTACAGGTTCTTCACATGTGACCCCATGTCACTGAAGCCTTGCCAGGTTCTGCTCACAGGCTATGGGCCAATCTTGTTCCCTCCAGTGTATAGTTTAGTCTGAGCCCTACACATGCCCCCAAGTCTGTTTCACTTTCAATTTCTGGGGAAACACACACACTTGCACACACACACTTGCACACACACACACACACACACACACACACACACAGAGTCATGCACCCACATGCACAAGGCTGTGTTCTTCTGCCTCTATGGTCTCTAGTAGTCACTGGGCCCAAGAGAACCTATAGGGTGCATTTTTCTCCATGAACTGACCGTGCCAACATCCTCCCTCTCTGCCAGAATCGTGTGAGGAAAAGCAGGGCGGTGGATACCCCTCTTCTATGAACAGAAGCACCTGTTGGAAGCTCTGAGAGCAAGACTGCTGCCGGCCACTCATCCATGCTGCATGCAGCCAAGCGTGGCCAGAAGGAGAGGGCAGGGCACCACAGGGCTGTATCTCTGAGCTATCTACCAGGTCATAAAGCAATTAGCAGAAGGGCTTGGCCCTTCCCACAGTTTCCATTCATACTCCCTTTCTTCTATTCATTCACGAGGCCAAGGAGTTGCGCAAGGGCAGGGATCAGGGATCATATCGTATTCCCTTGTGTATTCTCACTGCCTTGCCCTGTGCCCGGCCCCAGACTCTCCAATGAATGGACTCATTCACCCAAGCATTCATTCAACAGGTGCTGGGCCAAGCCCTAGAGGGTGCAGAGAGAGCGGCCACTACTACTTTTAGCCACACGGGGAGACTCAGTGGCTTAGCAGTGATTTATTGAATGTGAGCTGTAAGCCTGGACCACACTGGGTGCATCTGAGAAAGGATGAGATGAACAAGGTCCCCAAGTCAAGCACATCACCTGGACCCATTCTTCCAAAGAAAGTAGCCACTCCCAAGATGGAGAGGAGTTTTCCCCATTTTGGCCTTTGACTTTGGCCTGGCACCTCTGACCACACTTTCATCCCATAAGTACCCCAGCGGTCTGCTTTCTGATCACGAGGCTATAGTGGTTAGGGTGGGGACTTCTTAGTACCAGAGGGCTCATGGCAGCACCTCTGGGAGAGGGGGTAGCTTGGCTGAAGAGGTCAGCGCTGGTTTTCTAGACTGAACTGGGAGGGAGCCTCCTCAGGCCTCCACAGGTAGAAGCGGCTTGCATCATGAAGCCCTGTGCCTCCGCTGCCTCACCTTCAGAGGTACCAACAAGCATCCAGGAAGCAAACTCTACACTCCTCCAGCCGCCCAGGGACCACTGAGCTCTGCGTCTCAGGTAAGAGAGAAGGACTCTGAGAAGGCAGTCCTCCATCAGCAAGCATAGGATCGCAAGCCAGTGATGCAGCTCTAGGTGCAATGGTACCGGGCCAGCCTGGCTTTTGGCGCAGCACTGGACTGTATGTAGTACCTTCTTTTATACCTCTTGCAGCCCCTGCAGAGCCTGCCTCCTGTTTCCTGGCTTTTAAAGAAATCCGGGACCTTCTGTCGTCTCTTGCTCCAAGCCTTGACCTCTTGGCACATCCCACCCTGCTGGGCTGCCACTCTGAGATGGTTCCCTCAAGTCCCCCTCCTGTTTCTTGGGCCCATGGCCTCAGGTCAGCGGTCAGCGGTCAGGTCCTCTGGGCCCGTCCTCTCTACACTCCCTTCTTTCTGGTCTTTCAGCTCTGCCAGGCTCCTGCTGTTCTCTCATCTCCAGGCCCCTCACACCGCTTCCTTCCCCCTTTCATCCCTGCCCCCACTGGCTCCCACATCCTGCCCTGGGGCCCTCTTCCTGGCCCCAAGAAGTCTGTCTCCGCTTTGTTCTCCACTTCCAACATTAGCATTCTCAAAAACCCACATTTGCATTTTCATGGCTCCTGTCCCAGCTAGACGGGGTACACTTTGATGCATATATATTTTGGAGAGGAGACTTTCTCCGGCATAGCGGCTAATTTTCCACTTCCATTCAAGTGTGTTCTTTGGTTCTGGCCTGATTTACTCAGGGCCAAGACTGGCTTTAGCCAGCACCTTTAGGCTATGCTGAGGCCTATAAGATAACAGAGAGACATCTCGCCTCCTGGGAACTCAGGGAAACAGACGTCTCACTTCCCACGCCTCCCCCCCCTCCCCTCCTGCTCAGAACTTCAAAGCTTCCTGTGAGCTCCATCTGCAGCCTCCCAGGCCCGAGGGCCTTGGCCTCCAGTATTCCCTAGCACAACTGCAAAGACTGGCAGTCAAGGTCCCTAGCCCAGCTGATGGACAAACTCGAGTATGGATCCTAGGATCTGCATGAATGAATAGGAGCGCAAGGAGGATGGGACCAAGGCACACCAAGAGCCGGTGTCCCTGTATTTCCCTGCTTACCACCCCTGCCCTCGACCCCGCCCCGTCCCCCAGAGCCTGAGGGTTTTCCCTTTGCTTTAGAGGCTGAAGGGAAAGTATCCAGGGGTCCTGGAGGCATTCTCATCTAGGGCTTAGGCTTAGAGACTGTAAGTGTTTATATGCCTCTGAGCTGCTGAGGTTTAGCCAGAACCGAGCAGCCAAGTGCCAAGCAACAAAAAACGAACGCCCTGCCAGGTCTCCAGGGGGTTCAGGGCAATTTTTACAGAGGTTTAGGGAATTGTGGTTTGCATGGCACAGCTCCTAGAGTTTCATACCAACCTCAGAGTGATTTACAATTCCAATCCATTGAGAAACTCGCAACATTCATTCCCACCTACAGCTGAGTTCTTTCACGAAGTGCCCTCGAAGAGAATGCTATCCAGATGGCAAGGAAGAGATCTGGGTGCATTCTGACTGGCATGGGGAAACAGAGGCAGGCAGTTGGAAACTTCTAGGCTCTGCCTCCAGGCAGGAATGGCTGCGGCTGGCAGAGCTTTTGCAGAGGAAACAAAGGAAGATCTTGACTCCCCTGGATTGGTCAGCATGCAAAGGCTTGCTTTCGAATCTTCTATTCTGGGTTGGCACCATGAAGTTATGTTCTAGTCTAGAATAAATATGAAATCGTTCCTGCCTGTCCGTTGCTTACTTGTTTAGGATTTTATTTTTTTTCCGTCTCTGGGGGCAGGCATTTATTACGTCTGTCTTTCCATTTTACAGATTAGCACGAGGCTCCAGTTAAAGGACCCAAGTGTTACTGAAAATCTGGGGAGTCCTGGCAGAATTGCCTCATACTGAGAGATAATCAGGGTCCCCTCTTGGAGTTCTTGGTCTTGTTAATAAAATAATTTAATGGCTAGATGTGATGTGCCAATATACCTTTAATCCTACCATCCAGGAAGCAGAGGCAGGTGAATCTCTGAGCTCCAGGTTATCCTAGTCTACATAGCGACTTCCAGGCCAGCCACAGCTACACAGTGAGGGTATGTCTCAAACAAAAACAACCAAACAGCAATGACAGAAACAATTTTAAAAATTCAAAAAGGAAGCTCCAGGACAATTTAATTCAAACAAACAAACAAACAAACAAACACCACCGGAGTGAGCAAGCTGTGAATCTCGGCAGCTCCCTGGAGGAGGCAAATAGAGAAGAGAACGATAGGAAAGTGGTGCTGTTTGAGTTATGCTTGAATAGCAGTCAGGAGATGTCAGCCACGTGGAGGACAGGCAGCCACGTGGCTAGGAGGGCAGCTTCAGAGGAATAAACCCCGAAGTGTTAGGGAGCCCAGGCTCAGAAGAGAAACAGAAGAAGAGAAAGCATTATACTTGTTTATAAACTAATGCAGAAAAGCAGGCAGGCTTACAAAGCTGCTGCGGGTCTGTGGGTTTGTGAGCACCTACTCAGGTGAGACTCCTTTCCTTCTGGGAAGGTAAGGCACACCGTCTCATTAAAGAGATAATTATTCCTCCTAACTTTTAGCATAGCTTTAGGTACAGCAGCCTTCTGGCCAGGTGAGTGACCTGCCTAACTGGATTAACATTTTAACGTTTTGGGTCCCTTGGGCTATTGGATCTCCTCCCAGGTCAGAGAAATAGCTTTCCCTAAAGGGCCTCTGTCAAACCCTCATCAAGGGCATTGCTACAGGATGTCACAGGACACAGAGGGTGCAGCTTTCCCGGCTCCAGATTACAAAGCTAGGGCAGACTCTAATACATGGGGGCTGAGAATGTATGGGAGGCTTTACATTAGCCTTGGGACTCAAACCTGCTCCACAAAGACCGGTTCTGCTGAAGAGTGGGCAGGAGTCTCTACAACTTGGCTGAAGCAGCCCTGAAGTGCCAAGGAGATGTGGAGTAAGAGGCCAGGGTAGGGGAGAGTAGACAACAGGCTGGGTACCAGAATGTGGAAGATTCTGGAGACATCCAATACAATTCACTGAAGAGGTTTTCTGAGACAATTATATGATAAGAGAGAACTTTCAGGAAAGACAGTGAGAAGACCTGGGTAAGAGGCAATGTGACACAGGAGAAGCGGGCACTGTGACAATTCAAGTGACAAATTGGACCAGCCCCGAGAGTGGCAAGAGAGGCCCAAGGCATGCTTTGAAGATGGAAATAGAGACCTGGAGCATGATGGGAAGTGGGAACTAAATAAACAGGTTTGAAAACAGTGCATTGGGTCACCCCCAAAACTCTAGGGCCGGACTGAGCCTATAGCTCAGTAGATAGTTTGTTTAACATGCGTGATGCACTCTCCAGCACTGCATGGAAACATTTGTGATGGCTCACTCCTGTAATGCCGGCACTGAGGAGTTGGAGGCAGGAGGATCGAGAGTTCAAAGCCAGCCTCAGTTGCACAGTGAGTTGGAGATCAACCTGAGCTTTAGGAGTCTTTGTCTCTAGAAAGAAAGGAAGGAAAGAAAAAAAAAAAAAAAAAAAAAACCTGGCCAGGACTAAGCTGAGTGAGGTTGGTTAGTGATGGGCAGTTACAGTATTGGGGAGGCAGGAGTAGAAGGAGCCTAAGCCCCACCCCAGTCTGGACTGCAGCGCTTGCTCAGCCTGCTCTCTTATAGAACCCAGGGCCACCAGCCGAGGGATGGCACCTCCCACAATGGGCTAGGCTCTTCCCCATCAGTCACCAATTATGAAAATGCCCTACAGCTGGATGTTACGGAGGCAATTTGTGAGTGGAGGGTCCTTCCTTTCAGATGACTCTAGTTTGTGCCAAGTTGATGCAACACTCGTCAAGACAGTGGGACAGGCAAGAAGAGGCATGACTTGGGACATCAAGTTAGATTAGCCCCAGGGCTGTCTTATCCTTTTAAAATAATTTTTTAAAAAGATTTATTTCTTTATATATATATATATATATGAGTACATTGTACCTGTTTTCAGATACACCAGAAGCAAGTATCCTACCCCATAACAGATGGTTGTGAGCCACCATGTGGTTTACTGGGAATTGAACTCAGGACCCCTGGAAGAACAGAGAGTGCTTTAATCACCGAGCCATCTCTCTAGCCCCAGACCTGGGTTCTAACAAGGGCTCCTTGCTTTGGTCAAACTCTCATGCCTGTTTAGCAAGGATCCCCGCTGCCCCCATCCATCCACACTCCTGGGACATCTAACCAGGTTCCTCCTCATTCACCAGCCACCAGGGGGTGTCTGGTGCCTCACCTCTTTCCAACAGGAATTCTGTAGGATAAGCCTAGTGAGAATCCCCCTGACCCCCGTTGCTTTCTCTGAGCAATCCTGGCCCCTCAGTCAGTCCCTTGGTTATAAATTCCCACTTGCCCACGTGGAGTTTGAACCTGATTGCCAGTCCCTTTCACACTGCAGAGCTCCATCACCTCGAGCCCTGTGCTTAGTGTGTGGCTCTGAATGCAATGTACTTACTACCTATTTGTGTTAAGGAATGTCAGTGGGCGACTTTTGCTTTGGACACAGCTCGCCTCCTGTGACATGCCTATCAGAGGTAGTGGGGCCCCCGGCTGTCACTCAGCCAGTCCCTGAGCTCCTTTGTAGGACGGTGACAAGTGACTGCGGTTGAACAGGAGAACCTTTGGGGGAGGGAGGCTCGGTAGGCAGAAGTCCTCTGTCTTAATCATCATGGGTGTTTGCCATTTCCCCCAAATTCAGGGATTTCTGGAGATCCTAAGCTAAATATTGGCAACAATCGTTTACTCCACCATCCGCCCAACATTTGGTACATCCTAGTCACACTGTTTCCTTGCTGCTGAGAAAACAGAGTGTCCTACTGCTGTCTTTGCCGACCTTTGGATGACCTCTATGCTTTGCTGGGTGTTTTATCACTGTTAACAATTCCCTACTGAGAGTCAGGAGCAGGGACCCCAGGAAGCTATAAATACCGGTCCTTTGCTTTCCTCTACTGCTGCATTATCTTCCGCACAGACTGTAAACCTATAACTTCCCCAGTGGGCGAGACGTGGTTGGCTCCAGGGCCAGGTTTAGCCTGAGAGAGTGGGGGCCATGGGATTATCAACTGGATTCTCTCAGACAGTGTAGAGGGAAGGGGCTTGCTATCTCCCAAAGAGTCTCTAACCCTGGCAGCGAGGGATGCATGGAGACCGTGGAGAAGCAAGGTTAGGCGCAGCCACATAGACACCTACCCTGGGAAGGCAAAGGCTGAGTAGTAGATCAGATCTCAGTGTGGCCTTGACTGTACCTCGCACCTGAGCCTTAGGTGCCTTTTTCTCAGCTGTGCAGTAGAATGGCCCCTTCCATGGGCGCTAACCTTCAGGACTCACGTCCATCCATCCTCAGATCTTGGGCTGCACTCGCCTGTACTGACTCAGGTACCATTTGCTTTGAGAGGCATCTGCTAGCATGCCCATGGGTGGCTTCCTTTCATCTTTGCCTCTGTTTGTTTAGGTGGGGTGAGATGTGAAGGGCACGGGCCTGTTTGAAAGCCCAGCCTCCCTCTTGGCTGTACCAGGCTTTGATAATGCCATAGGCCGAGATAGCTGCTAAACTATCAGACTGGCCTCACCCTGAGCCTGCGGCTCCACTTTCATCTCTCTTTCTGGCCAAGGACAGGGACATGGAGGCCAGCACCCAGGCTGGCTAATGAGTAATTTGGGTCTTCTGTCAAGCACTGAGTGGACCTACCCAAGTCTCATCCATTTTGATGCCTGGGACAGTATCTGGGACAAAGGTGAGGAGGCTCCCTCTCCTGTCTCTACGGCTACCACCCTGCCATGGAGAGCAGGGCTGTGCACTATAGCCCACCTTCATTTCAATGCCCTGGTGTTGTTTCCTCCTCCTGGTACTGGCGTGGATCTGAGTTCAGAGGGAACTAACTTAGATTTCCAGTTTCCTGTGTTTCAGAATGAAGAATTGGACCAGGGACACAAAGAGGCTTAAAGTCCCTGGGCAGCTAGATCACAGATCCCTTAATTCAGTCACACAACTCAAAGCTTCCCTAGCATTTGGAAGTTGACATTTGAGGCTCATGTGGTTTTTTATGTGTGTTCTTTTGTGTTACATGTAGCCTATGGTTGAGGGGTTTCCTCCTCCGTCTTGGCTTCAGTATATTAATCTTTCATTTAAAAAACAAAACAAAACAGGATCTCACTGTGTAGCCCTCGTTGGGCTGGAGCTCACTATGTAGACCAGGCTGGCCTCAAAGTCATAGCCTCCTAAGTGCTAAGAATAAGTGCCACCAGGCCCAGCCCATATTATCAATCTTGAAGGCTCTGGTGCCTTGTTCTCTACTCTGTTCTCCCACCTTCCCCCACTATCTTGGTTCCCAAAAGGAGAAGGATGAAGCCTGCATCCTTCCCGAGTGGCCACCAAGGGTTGCCTTCCTCTCCCACCTCTGTGTGTTTGTCTATCTTCCTGCAGAAGCAATGGACGGGGCATTTGGAAGGTCAAGAGCTCAGCTCTGTGAATGGTAGGGCTGGAGATCGGTAGGTGACCCACACCTTCCTGACCTCCAGCCCCACCATTAACTCTGTGATCTCTACTCGAGGGTAGGTGGCAACGTGAGATACTTAGAGCATGTTTTCCAGATTCGTGAATAAAATACATGGCCACCGACAGCAAATACGGGTGAGCATAAGTCCCCCAAGACCAAGTCAGTCGCAACAATTGTGAAATTGCACATCACTGGGAGGAGTCAAGAGGACATGTGCAAGCCATATCCAAAAAAGAATGCATTTGGGCTTTAAAAATTGTGTGGTTTCCTTTTTGTATTCTGTGGTCCTGTTTGGTCTGTGAGGAGATGGACCTAAATATGAGTAATGGTGGGGTGAGCGTGTAGTTCACCGCTTGCCTGGCATGTGTGAGGTCCTGGACATCATCCCAAACACTGGAAAGAAAGAAGGAAGAAAAGAAGGAAGGAAGGAAGGAAGGAAGGAAGGAAGGAAGGAAGGAAGGAAGGGACAAAAAAAAAAAAAAAACCTCCAGGGTCCCTGAAAAAATTGAAGTTAGGTATTTGATTTTTTTTTCCCTGTATAATGGAGAGATGAACGCATGCTTGCGGGAAGAATAACAGCTACAGGAACATGGCTCATTTGAGCTTCTGGGGGCTCAGCTCCTCCTGGGTGGTCTCTGCCTGTCTTTTCTCTCCTTTGCCTCTGTCCCTTGCCCTCCCCACCATCTGAGCTCATGGCAGCGAGATCCCCTCTCTGTGTCTTGTTGAAGAGTGCCAGGAGGCAGATAGAGCTGGGGACCCGAGCCTTCTGGCACCCTCCGATGCCAAGTGCACAGAGGCTGAGATCGCACATCTTCTGGGGGCCCTAATGGCCTGGGAAGGGAGAGAGGAAACAGCCAAAGAATGGAGGAAGAAAATGAACTGGATAAGTCACCTCAGGGCAGGAAGGGCCAAGAAAGCACCTTTACCTGCCCCCATTACATGCCACAACTTCAGTATAGTTCTGTGTCCAGGGCAGTGGCCTCCCTCTGTTGCGGCAAGGCTAGGCTGTCTCCTAGGGGCGAGGCCTGAGGACACAGAGAAATAGCAGTCAAGCTGGCCTACCTCCCCATCCCTTAAGGCTAACCACACTCACACAGAAGGTACGACAGTCTCCTTGAGAAAGTGGGTGGTAGGCCGTGTGCTACTCCAGCCCAAGGGGGTGTTACTTCTCAGTTAAGAGCTGCAACTGTGAGGGTCCTGCAAGGGATCCTGGAAGGACTGCAACTCAGAATACCTACTTGGTAAAGACAGTAACTCAAACGCCAGCTTGTCTTCGTCTTCCTCCTCCTCCTCTTCCTCCAGAAAGCCTTCTGGGATTGCCTCAATGGGATGTTCCTCTCCTGAACCCTTCAGACACATCCTGGTGTAACATTGACTCCTGCATCTTTGTGGTCCCATTTCCCTCCCCCCCCCTTACTGGTCCCCTAAGGCATCTAAAGAAAATGACCTTGATCTCAGTTACCACAGTCCATTGAGAATCTAGCATTGTTACTACTGCAGCAGACACCCATAAAACTCAAAGAAGAAATGAATGTTCCCACTCTGACCACATGCGTTGGCTCTCTCACCTCTTTAAGTTCAGAACTGGCAATTCTTCCACTGGGTGTCTCCTGATGTCACAAGAACACCGGATTTAGAAGTTGATGAGCCTCAAGTACCTATTTTGCTGATAGGGACACAGCTGCTAAAGAGGCTGTTCTCACTCACGTGTATGGGCACATGTGTGTATGTGTACACACACACACAAAGTCTTGGGTGTGGTAAGGGTGCAGTGCCCGTAGGGAAGGAAGCGACCTGAAGATGTTCAGCCGAGCAGGATTCACGTGGACGGTCATGCCTGCTCAGGTTTTGGACTCATGTCTTATCTTGTTCACAAGGTCACCCTATCTGAAGGGACTTTGCCCCAGGAACTCTGAAACATGACAGCACCCAAGGATGCTCATGTCCTCCATGGAGTGTCTGTGAAGAACTGAGCCCCATTATACACCTGCCTGCGTACGTGAAGTACCCGTGGGCTCACTGTACCTAACAAAGTATGAACTTGGATCACTAGCTGCTGCACTGTCTTGTCAATACAGACACAAGGCTTTTTGACATGAGGTTTGTTGAAGCTGCTGTTTATAGGCCACGGATATGAGAGGCCAACTGTACTAGCATGTAAGAAGAGACACTAATATGGATTACATTAAAGAAACATGATTAATAAAGGACATCAAGAAGCCTGGGCATTTAGCACAATAATAGAAAGAAAGAGAGAAAAGAGGGAGAGGGAAGTAGAAAGGAAGGAAGGAAGAAAGAAGAAAGGGAAAGGGCCTGGGAAGACAGCTCAGTGGGCAAGTGCTTGCCACCTAAGCATGAAGACCTGAGTTCGGAGCCTCCCAGTGTCGGTCCTTGGAACCAAACCTAGCCCCTCATCGCTCAAGCCCTGAGCATCATCTTTAGCCACAGAATACTTTTTACTTGTAATAACCTGGGACTTCCTGAGGAACTCTCTTGGGACTACATCTTCATCTGGGGAAATATGAATTTTATCACAAGGCTGGATACCCAGGCTTTCCTGGAAGTCACAATCTTGCATTGGCTGAGAGCTGGCATTAGAGGCATGTTATCATAATGCCTGTCTGTGCCCAGTTATTGATAAAGACACTGAAATGCAAGGTGGCGAAAGGACGTGTTTGAGGACCCTCAGTGAGTTAGTGAGACTACAGTCAGGGACTCCTAGCCAGCAAACTTTCTGCCAGGCTGGCTCAGGATGTCCCTTCACATTGTGTAGATTCAGTAGGGAGAGGGATCAACGTGGTGGGGGAAGGGAGGGAGTAGGGCGGGGCATGTGTCTGACCATAGTGAAGGTTTCAAAAACACTGGCCTGGCACTTTCCACATCAGCAAAAATGTATCTTTAAGGACAATTGGGTGAAAGTTGCACTGAGTCTGGAAGGATTTCTGAAAGGAAGAAGTGTGGGGACAGATTCTGAGAAACTGGTTTGTTTGGGAAGAGGAAAAAAAAATGTGGAAGGGGTTAACATGAGTGGGGATCACGAGAAGAAAAGTCGAATGTAAAAACCATACTTCGTTTCTTCAGAATGACCTTGATCCATGTCCTGACATCAGAACCGGCTCTACCCTTGACTTTCCCGGCACCTGTATTTCTCACCTCCAGATACACTAGTGAGTGTCTTCAATTAACTATGGCCCATCCTGGCACCCCTGTTCTAAGATGGGCATCCATTCAGAGACGCTAGAAGAACAGTAAGAGTATGGAGCCGCCCATGTTTAAGTCCAGATCTATGATTTGGGGGCTTTGGTTTGTCTCTCTGGGTTCTGGGTGTTAGATTTCTCAGTTGATGAGGAAAAATGACTGCAAAAAATTGTGTCTGAAGACAGGAACAGTGTAATCACACACACACACACATAAACAAATCTTAAAGACTTGCAGGAACAAAATTTCTAGAGACACATGGTTTAAAATTGTCTTAAAATGGCACTCTATTCATTTGTGTGTGCAAGCGAGGGAATTTGTGTGTGTGTCTGTGTGTGTGTGTGTGTGTATGAGTCGGGTGTGTGTGTATGTGTGTGTGAATGTTGACTATATTTGTGTGTGAGTTTGGTGTGTGTGTGTGAGTGTGGGGTGTGTATATGTGTATATGAGTAGTGTGTGTTTGTGTGTGTGTGTGGGTGTGTGGGTGTGTTCCATGACTTGTATGATGTGCATGTGGAGGTCAAAGGGCAACTTACAGGAGTTTGTTCTCTAGGTCACCACGTGGGACTCTGGACTGAACTCAGTGTGTCAGTTCTGGGAGTGAGCATCTGTGGTTAGCATGTTTTCTGAGGCAGTGCCCTCCTCTAGCCCAAGCCAACCTCACACTCAGAAGGTAGTGGAGGCGGACCCTGAGCTGGTGCACCTCCCACTTGCACCTCCCACATGCTGTGCTGGGATTACGGATGACTACCACTGAGCGCCCAGTTTTTGGAGGGTTATGAATGAAACCTCATGGCTTTATGCATGCCAGGCAAGCTCTCTTCCCAGATGAGCTACAGCCCCAGCTCACAGGGAGTCCTCCTGACAGTCCCGAGTTCCAGCTCTACGGAGGCCTGATGACGACACAGTAGCTTCGACCCATCCAGATCCACATCATCTTTGTGCCTGCCACTGGGGACGCTCCAAGGAATGAGTCACTTCAGGCAGCCAACGGTGCCTTCTGTTGAAAGGCATAGAGAGGGAGCAAGGCTGGTCCTCCAGCATCTCTTGTATTACACCCAGGCAGAGTTATAAGCTGTCACCTGTGAGGGGAGGCTGCCCACCACTGAAGGACGGAGGGTGAAGTCTCAACCTTCTTTCCCCACACCTGTGACCATGTGCGGTCCCTGCGGTCCTTGGAGGAATCTGAAGATTTGGAGTATGGTTCCTACCGTAGCTTTACGGTGTGACCTTGGACTCCTGCAGAGAATGCTCTTGGGTTTTACTTTCCGATTTGTAAATGGAACGTGTGTGTGTGTGTGTGTGTGTGTGTGTGTGTGTGTGTGTGTGTGTGTGTAGGCCTCGGCCCTTTAAACCCAGTAAAACCAGGTGTATAGGGTTACTGTCTTGGCTTTTCCAAGGGCAAATGCCTCAGAGACTGTCAGGATGATTGCTCGAGACTTTCCCTCCATTTTCAAACCAGCATTCGATAGGAGACAGCTGTTTGCTTCCTTTCAAAGAGAAGGGAGAATCTGAATGACTCCACACGGTCTGAAATAATGAATCAACATCACACTGAACAAACAGAACAAAGAATGTGGGCTACGCAGGGGCAAGCTGGGGCAGAGGCCTGGCACAACGGTCCAGATCAATCAGACCAACAAGACCCGATCTGAGCGGGAGTTATCTGGAAAACTGCCCCTGCTGTTCACTTCATGTGCACTGCTTCTCAATGAACCATTGTTACAAACATCTCTGTGAAAAAAAAAAAGTGCAGCCTGTCACTTCGATGGGGAATTTTGACATTCCACAGACTCGGAAGTGTAGAAAGAATTACTTTTTTTTTTTTTTTTTTTTTTTTTATGCATGAAGTGCACCAGATTAAATGAGCTGCAGGAAGACAATACCTTTCTCTAAGAAAAGTGAAGCTCGGCTACGAAGCCAACTTTGTCCTACATCTCTGTCTGGTGCCTGCCCCTTCCTTGTTCTGATCTCTGATGCTTCTAAGGGGTTGGGCTGCTCAACCACCTACTTATGTATTAGCAAGACAACAGGGAGGTCCGGGATGCTTTTCAAAATCCCAGGGCTTGTGTTAGAAAGAGGAAGAGGAAGGCTGGGATAGAAGGTCCCAAAGGGAAACAAAGGTCCTCCTATCCCTGTTTTGTACGGAGACATCCTAAGATGCGGAACATTCCTGTTAAACTTTAATCACAAGAAGAGCAGAGCCCAGGCAACCTAACAGGACCACTAGTGGCCCCACTGTACCCCACTTCCTAAGAGCAGGAGAGAGATACTCTCTGTGAGCTACAGCAGTCACTTGCTCTCCCTGAGAAGGCCCCGACTGGGTACAGGAGCCAAGTGTTCCAAGAACACGTACTTTTCAACTCTGTTTTTGCCTTCTCTGGAAATAAGTTTCCAGAATCTTAGTCCAGCTGGAATAACATCTCCATAGCAAGTTAGAGGCATCTCTTTCTTGCTGGTCCCTGCCTGAGGTTTTATGGGCACTCAGTCTGCAGAGAGAATTCTGCCTCCACCATACAGGCCTGATAGCCATGTCTCTTCACAAGGCTACTTCTCCTGTGAGGCGCAGGCATGTGGAGGCTGGGGATACAAAAGACAGATTTCCCTGCAGGTAAGTGAGGAAGGAAGCCTGATGACAAAGGCTTCTTGCAGGAGAGGCAAGAGGAGGAAGAACTGTCAATATCTGGCACAAAGAGGATGCCCATCAAAAGCTTCCTTGTTCCAAGCTGTTGCCCCATAGAGAAAGAGGGACTCTATACCACCTGTGGGTGGCTGTGGACCAAGTCAGGAGACCACATTGCAGATGGACAGTGGCATTTCCATTAGTGAGAAGCATAAGAAAAAGATGAGGAAAGGAGTGAAGATTTCAGTGTCTAAAGATGGTCTTGTTATAAAGAGGAGGAAGAGGAGGAAAGGGGAAGTAGAGGGAGGAGGAGGAGGCTGGAGGAAGAAGAGGAGGAGGAGGAGGAGGA
>NC_034591.1:142434680-142452093 GCF_900095145.1 Mus pahari
GGTTGTGAGCCACCATGTGGTTGCTGGGATTTGAACTCTGGACCTTCGGAAGAGCAGTCGGGTGCTCTTACCCGCTGAGCCATCTCACCAGCCCCAGACATTGGCATTCTTGAATGACTGAGCTGATGTCAATACTTCACATTTGCTCATGACTTCATCGGCTCTCCAGCAGAGATGAGGGGATGAAGGAGGAAGAAGAGGAGAGGAAAGGGGAGCAGGGAAAGTAGAGAGGAGAAGGAGACGTTGGGAATCTTATTTTGCACTTTAGAAGTTAGACTGTTCTTCAAGGCAAATTATCTGACCCCAAGTTTTTCCATAAAGAAGAGAAGGCCTTGTAGGTCCACCTTAGGGCTGAATTGCCTCTGGTACCCATTTGGAAGGGTCCACCACACTGGCAGGAGCGCTTAGACATTATTGGAAGTTATAGCCCATCATAGTAGCCTGGTAGTACAACCTCACCTAGGGAGAAGGATCAAGGATTCCCTTATCTGAATATAGATTGTTGTCCCCTCCACCAATGACAGGACAAACAGTCCCCAAGGACAAATGTCCGCAGAGCCCGATGTGCCTTATGCTAGTTGTTTTGGTTTCTTGGGTCTCTTTTTGTTACTTTGCTAAGCAAAGACTTTACATTTCTAGCACCTCAAGAAAGATACTCTATCTTTCCCCTGTGGGCACACTTAGTATCAAATAGCACCCACAGCACTCTGCTTTCCAGCCCGATGAAACCCTGCAGCCAGGACAGTGCCATCAAATGGTTGCACCAAGTTTCCTAAGTAGAGCCACCACCCCTCGGTGAGATGATCAGAGAGTCTGGCACTCTGGGAGGGGAGGCTGGGAAGCTGCCAGTTCAGCTCCCTTTCCTGAGGCTCTTGTTGTGGGAGGTAACACAAGAGTTGGAGGGCCTGGACCAGATCTGGGAAGATAAGGGTTATGTCTGCACGCAGCCACAGGTCTAGGCAGGGAATCATTGGCCTATGGACTCGGGGAGACCCCAGAAGTGGTGCAGCTGCAGTACCTTACCTTCCCTGATCCCAGGTTCCCTGCCAGGTATCAGGAATTGCCGCGCTGTGTGGGTGGGGTGGTTGGTGGGGCTGGCAATGGTGTGCTTGGTGGAAGGGGAGGGTGATAACCTGCCAGGCAAGATGGCACGAGGGAGGCCTGCTGCAGGCCCTGTGTCACAGCTGGAATGAACACACCGAAAGCCAATGCCTCGGGTAACAAATTCCTTAAGGAGGAGCTTCTGGAGGCTGATTTAGCCAGGATGCTCTCGAATGTCTCTGGTACCAGAGTCAGAGTGGTCACAAAACTTAGTAAGCATCCTCAGAGGATGGCAGGTTTGACCTGCTGTTGGTGGTGGGAAAGTCACCTGACTCTGTGACACCCAAGATTCCCCTAGAAGCTTCTGGTCTCCTGGGGCAGCTATGGAACAAGGGTTGACAGAGAGATCTGTGGCCCTATTGATGAAGTAGGTCCTTTCCCACTTCCTTGTGAGTACAATGTGTAAAAGCTGGAGCCAGAACAGCATCGTCATAGATGTAGGAAGTATGTTTTGAGACTCTCAGTCTGTCTGTATTGAAGGACTTTGGTGCTTTCTTACCATCTCCTTCAGACTTTTTTCTGAGATGAAGAAATCAATTTTTATCTTGTTTGTGTCAACACTTCAGTGTTTCTACCACTTGCATCAATGCAGAAGCTAATGGCTAGAAACAGTTTCTGGCATGTTGTTGGGAAGGCATGGCCAGGCCTGGAGTTATGCTGGAGTGGAATGTGCTGTCATTCCTGCAGAAGGAAGGATCAGGAATCCTCCAAGGGATCTCACTCGTGGCTGAAAGACAGGGCATCATGCATGATAGGCAGTGGCTCTACCTCCAGGGCATGGTCAGGATTCTAGAACCTTAAGATCTCAAAAAAGGAAAAAAAAAAAAAAAAAGGATCTTTGATTTTACTAATAGAAATATTAGTCTTAGTTAGAATTTCTATTGCTGTGAAGAGACATCATGACCATGGCAACTCTTTTGTTGTTGTTGTTTTGTTTTGGTTTTTGTTTTTCGAGACAGGGTTTCTCTGTGTAGCCCTGGCTGTCCTGGAACTCACTCTGTAGACCAGGCTGGCCTCAAACTCAGAAATCCACCTCTCTCTGCCTCCCAAGTGCTGGGATTAAAGGCATGTGCCACCACTGCCCAACTCCATGACAACTCTTACAAAAAATATTTAATTGGGGCTGCTTATAGTTGAGATATTTAGTCCATTCTGATCATAGTAGGATCATGGTGCTGGGGAGGCAGCTAAAAGTTCTATATGGAAATCTGCAGACATCAGGGAGAGTGACACCGGGCCTGGCTTGAGAGTTTTAAAACCCCAAAGCCTACCCCCACTGACACACTTCCTCCAACAAGGCCACACCTACTGCAACAAAAGGCCACACCTACTGCAACAAAAGGCCACACCTACTGCAACAAAAGGCCACACCTACTCCAACAAAGGCCACACCTACTCCAACAAAAGGCCACACCTACGCCAACAAAAGGCCACACCTTCTAACATTGTCACTCGCAGTGCTCTTATGAGGGCTGTTTTCATTCAAATGACCACAATAGGGGTCTGAAGGGATGGCCCAGTGGGAAATACTACTCGCTGTGCGGACATGAGGACCTGATTTCAAATTGCCAGCACTCATGGGTTGGCTTGGACACCGCTAACCCCAGCACTGGCCGGAAGCAGATTCTGCCCCCAGATAACTTATCAATAGAGATGGAGATATTAGCAGATAGAAATTTTGGCCAGGTGTCATGGGTTCACTGAGACAGGAGGATTGCTTGGACTCACTGGCTATCCAGTCTAACCAAAACAGTGAGCTCTAGGGTCAGTGAGAGACCCTGTCTCAAGGGACTAGTGTGAGGAAATATAGAACAGGACACCCTTCTTGCCTCTGTGCAAGGCTCACAGCACAGAAACTATCGGTTGGGTGTAAAATAGTTGCTTTGGGTGTGGCTGCTAGGCCAAGAAGCACAAAGACATTTTCCTCTTTTTCTTTCCCACCTCTAATTTCAGCGGTTGAGAGGTAAAGGCAGGAAGATCAGGAGTTCGAGGTCAGCCTTGGCTATAAGCAATTTTGAGATTAGCCCCTGGGCTTTGTGAGACCCTGTTTCAAAAGGGAAGAAAGGGAAGGAGAGAGGGAGGACAAGGATAAGAAGGGGAGAGTAGGTACAAACAATCCAGATCATGATGCTACATATCTCTTAGGTCATCTATTAGGTGACTATATGTTAAAAGATATGGTGGATACAAAGATGGCCAGATATGGACTCTTTCCCCAGACAGCCTTTCAACACTAGTAGAGAAGAGAAGTGACAGACGATGAGCTGAGACATTTGGTTAGCCAGGTGTTGCAGATTTACACACAGAGATGGTTCTACTAAGTGCTTCAGAGAACGTTTCAGAGTTTTGTGTGTGAACTGGAAGGTTTGTGGGCATATGGGTAACTTCTAGGGTTCCTGCTTTCTCTACAACACCAGCGAGATGTCTCCTCTGCTCAGAGTGATTAGTGCCTCTCTCCAAGAAGATGAGAATATTCAGCTATAGAAAATGCAAGTGGCTCAAGACAGCTTATGGTCTAAATTTAAAGGGGGGAAGACAAGATGAACCCAGATTCTTAACTAAGACAGACTTAGATTAAAGTCATGGCGTGACATCTTAGTCAGCTCCTGGAGTCCTTCACGACTAAAGGCCTCGCAGTCCAGTCCTCACTTGTGGTGCCCATGGTCAGGAATCTGGACATACAAGAAGTCACTGGGAGGTGACTGTCAGGGGCACTAGAAGTGGGTGTGGCCTTGCATGCACCTCTCGGTCATACCTACTTCCTCTGTTTCTTTTTTGTCTCTTTCCAGGGTCTTAGAAGAATGTCAAAGTGCAGGGGTGACCTAACCTGAGTGGCTGGTGCCACACTACAGTCAGATGAAAGTGTGTGTGTGTGTGGGGGGGTAGGGTGTGTGTGTGTGGGGGGGGTGTAAGTGGCAGTAGCGGAACACTGACCTTCATCAGGCTGTGGGCACTGCTGCAGCCAGCCGCTGAGGAGGTCCCCTGCACGCTGTGTCCCTACATGTATGTGCAGGAGGAGTGTGCTGTCACTGTCCTAGTTTCTTTCCTCCTTTATCTCTTATTAAAAAACAAAAACAAACAAACAAACAATTTACTGTGTTCACGTTCCTGTGCGTGTGTAGCCATGATTGTGGGAGGGAGAGGTAGATTCTGATGTCTTGCTCCGTTGCCTACCTTGTTATTTTTATTGTTTTATTTATTATTTGTTTGTTTGTTGAGATTTGTGTCCCTACACAGCTCTGCCTGATCTGGAACTCCCAATGCAAACCAGGAGGGCTTTAAACTCACAGAGATCTGCTTGCCACTGCCTTCCAGGTCCTGGGATTAAAGGCATGGGCTATCACATTCACCTTATTTTTTGAGGCAGGGTCTCTCACTGGACCTGGG
This sequence comes from Mus pahari, assembly GCF_900095145.1. Classification (NCBI taxonomy): domain Eukaryota; kingdom Metazoa; phylum Chordata; class Mammalia; order Rodentia; family Muridae; genus Mus; species Mus pahari. The sequence goes on from NC_034591.1 coordinate 142,439,169, forward strand.
CCTTGCTATTTCTGTTAGACCCGCTGCCCTCTAAGGCCTCAGAATCCTTTTGTCCCCACATCCCAGTACCGGGACAACAGACATATGCCATCACAATCCGCTTTGCTGTGGGTGCTTAGAGTCCTAGGTCGGGTGCATGGAAAGCACTCAGCACTGAGTCAGCTTCAGGGCTCATTTCCCTCTGTTTCATGCCCATGGAGAACAACCAGACTTAGGACTTGTGAACATGGAAGTTTATCTCCATGTCTAGATTTCTCCTGAAGTTACCACCATGCCAAGAGGAATTTTAGGCTATGGGTAAATTAAAGGTAGAGGGATGTAGATCTTGGTCAGGGGAGGTCAGAAGGAAAACAGAAATGCTCCTCCCGTCCCTTGCACGTAGACAGGCAAATCATACACCAGAACCACAATTTGAATTACCTTTGTCTTTCTACTGAAGAGCCCCATAGGGGCGAGGTAGGGAGTGTCAGGGTTCTTTACTGTTCTTTTAAACCTTTTAAACCTTGGCCTGGAAACAGGAAGTTTATTTGGCCCCCTTTACCTGTCCAGGGCACTTGCTATCTCCCTGGAGGCCCAATCTGCTGTTTGTAATATCACAGGCCGTTGCTGTGGAGACAGTGACGTCTGAACACATCAGCCTTCTGGCTGTAGGAAGAGAACAGTTTGCTGAGATGGGGCCCCGGGTATAAATAAATACATTCCAGAGCAACAGGTGAGCTCCAGAGCAGCCAGCTCTCTGGCTTCTGCTGAAACATTCCTACCACTAAGCAAACATGGGAGGAAGCGAGCTACGGAGCCCATGGCTTCCAGAGCTGACCATGCCTCTGCTAGCCTGTGTGGGCCTGGGCACTTGGCTTCCCCTCTCTGTGTCTTAGGTGAATGGCATCCCTTGCTTGCCACCCTCTATCAACTTGGCCTGTAGGTAGGATTAGGCGGGATGGATGCGATTGGAAAGGAGAGGGACGAGTCTAATTCCTGGAGCCTCCACAGCGGAGAAGAACACAAGAGAAATGTGTGCCTTGCCAGCCAGCCAGCCCTTAGAAACCCTCTACACCCCGGGGCAATTTCTGCTTACTGCAGGACAAAGTTCAAACGACTGGAGCTCTTGATTTGGAAAGAACTGGGCAGGTGACATGGCTCATAGAGCTTATGCAGTTTTGATGCTGCTGGGTTTCCATGAAGAGTCAGATATCTGGCTTAGTCAATGTATCTCAGGTTATAATCTGCTAGCTTATTAACAGCCGGCATTAATATGGGGTTCATTTCTCACGAGCCCAAATCATCATCAAAGATTTTCAACCTTTTGGTCCGCACAAATCTGACAGACCAACATTAATATTTTGATTTACACCGAAAGTCAAAAATGTATCTAGACTGCACATGCCTTCTACACACTACAGCAACCAGCACGGTTGTGAACGACACACGCATTCAGCAGCCCCTGCATGACTTAATCAGTTAGCATCGACATGCTCAAGGCCGTGACATTTCTATCACCAAGGTCTCACACTAGAAAAAGTACAGAAATCATTCCTGCCTCGTAAGTATCCTGGGTTGCCAGGGACCAAGCAAGATGCTATTATGGCTTAGACGATCTTTGTGTACAGCATCTGATACCAGATATCATTATTTTCAGTCATCTCTTACCTAAGGAGGAGTGGCCTCACCATCAAGTTGGCCTTAAAGGATTTCTAAAATGTCTTTGGGGGCAGGGATTTGCATCAGCCACACACATGCACATGTGGGCTGCAGGCCCTTTCAGCCTCTCCAGGTTACTCACAACCTCCAGGCCCTCAAAGGCATGTGGATCCCCAGGATTTACGAAGGGAAGCATAGCCTAGAACCAGGGAGAGGAGAGATGTCATCATGGGGGTCGGGGGGGGGGGAGCGATGCTTGCTTTGTGGCCTCTCCATGCCAGGGGTGTATCTATCGGGCTGTGTGTATTTGCTATATCTGAGGAAAATGAACTCCAAACACCAAACAAGCCAGCCTGCACCTCTCTAAAGCCTACCCCTCCATCTCTGCAACAAGCCAAGCTCACAAGCAGTGAGCACTCTGGGGACCTCCCACTGGGAAGCCTGTCTTAAACTCTCCAAAGAACTCCATGTCCTTGCTGTGTGCGACCTGGGCCCTTGTTTGGGCGTTTTGATATATATATTTTTTTCTGTTCTAACCCCTCTTTATGTCTGCAAGATATACTCTGCCCCAGGTGGCCCAAACTGACTTTAGTACTTTCAGGAGTTTTTGCTGCCTTGGGGGTTGAGGGAGACTCATGGTTTACGATCAGCTTGTGCCCCAGGCCACATCAATTTGTTGGTGTGCCAGCCTCCTTCTGCAGGCATTCCCCTCTATATTCCAAGGGCTTGACATATCATCGTTGAAAGCGGCCAGTCAGTGAATCAAATTCTCTTACTTATCAGATGAAATGTGTGAGGGTCAGAGAACCTCAGAGACAAAGGGCTTCCCCAAGGTTGATAGGAAACTATTATTCTGGGAGCAAAGTGTTTTATTTCCTAGAGCTTTTGAAGAGAGGAATACAGGAAAACTCTACCATCAAGACTCAGAATACAGGCTGTGGAGTAACAGGGGCTCCAGAGAGATTGAAAAAACAAAACAAAACAAAATACAAAACACAGACCATGACAATAATGGATGCAGGCCCCCTCTTGGTTGGTCAGTGGGTTTCCCTCACAGGTTCACTCTCAGTCAGTCAGTGGGTTACCCTCACTGTGGTGGTATTGACAGCTGCTCCTTTGAACCCTGAGCAGTGTCTCTCAGGCCGGTGTGTGTGGTGTGTGTCCCGCCTGCTCTTTCTGCCCAGAGGAGCCCAGGTTTCCTGAGCCTGGCCTCTTCTCACAATTAGATATGGTTCTGTTGGGGAGATAAAGAGAGGTCATAGGCCCTGAGAAGGGAGAGGGAAGGGGCCGGGTCTCCTTTTCCCAGGAAACAATCCCATGGTCTTTGAAAGTTATTAAGAAGGAATTACCATGTAGAATTCAAGTTCATTCCAGCACACAGTGGGTTTAGCCAAGTGAGGGGGGATGGCACTTTGTGAGCAAGGACTATGACCTCAACTGTCCATCACTGAAGTGTAGAAACTGACCACAGATAGGTCATTCTATCTTGAAGGGAACTACAGGAAAAAGGTAGCTTAGACAGATGGACTAAGGAAGTATGTTTATGATTTTTTAAATAACCCAAAGATTAATTTATGGTTATTGGACAGTAAATGACAGGACGTCACTGCCCTCTGCTGGCAGTAGCATCCTCACCATGTCGGCCCCTGAGTTTTCCTTTGCTTGGGATAACCAGTTTGAAGACTCAGGCAAACAGCTTTTGGAACAGCTTAATGATAAAGTGCCACTCCCAGGTTTCACGTGAGTCGTTTGCTCACTCATTCCCCAGGCTGCAGGCGAAGTGGGCAGCCAGCCACACATACTCCTCTGAAGGAAGCCTTTCTGCTCCATGTCTCAGTAGTGAGGGCCACAGACTTCCTCCTAGCCAGGGTTAACGCCTGAGTCATCGCCCCATACTTGCAGAGTGTAGCTTCAGACTCTCCTGCCAGCCCATAACTCAGGACTCTCCGAGCATAGCAAACATGATCCCTCTTTTCTGTTCAGCGTGAGCTGGGCTGCTTTTCGCGGAATCTGCAAGTTCAGTTGCAACCACACAGATCAGAATTGTGAGATCCCCAATTCCAGATGGGAAACCCGTCTGACAGCTCCCACCGATCCTTAAGCTATGGAAGGTGTCTACCTCTTGACTCAGGTGGCCATCCTGGCTGCTGGTTCTGGAGAACATGATCAGGGGGTCTTCTCCCTTCAATCCCCTACCCCAACATTCTCTGCAGGCTTTGTTTATCTTCAAGCTGTTCTAGGCATCTAAACGTACATGGTTCCATCCAGAACTTCTGACACTGGAGACATTTATCTATCTATCTATCTATCTATCTATCTATCTATCTATCTATCTATCTATCTATCTAGTACCATTCCTTAATCTAACTAGACAAAGTACACATCTCCAACAATGATTTTGGATTAGATAATGTAATTCACATGGGTCAACAATTAAACCAATAAAATGGCTTCAAGTAAACTTCTATCAGTCTTGTTGCATAGTCTACAGCCCCTCTTATGTCTCTTCTTTCCCCTGCAGGAGCCGATCATGGTTAGAATTTTCTGCTCTTTATCTTGGCATTTCTACAGACATGAACATGCAAATGTACATTAGTGTGATTTTCCCCTTTAGGCCAAAAGGAAGCATGCTCTGTATTCTGCTCTAAAACCTCCCCCCAGCCCCAGGAAAATACATGCAGGATAACTTTCTCACATCAATACATTTCAAAACTACTCATTTCCATAATGTAATGACACCACGGTTTACTTAACTAGTGTCTTATGGATGGGCCAGGTTTATTTCTATTAGTTAAATATTTTTGTTGCCTTCTTCTTCTTCCTCCTCCTCCTTCCCAGCCTTCATCACTATTAATACTGTTTCAAATCATGTCACAGGTGGGTCACAGTGCTTATTATCCAGCAACTGGGAGGTAGGTGTATCAACAGTCTAAGGTCATCCTCTGACACATGACTGAATCTAAGCTAGCCTGGGCTATGTGAGTCTCCATCTCCAACAGCAGCAGCAGCAGCAGCAGCAGCAGCAGCAGCAGCAGCCTGGGAGGCTTCTCAGCCCCGAGGATCAAGGCAGAGGTATCGGTGGTTTGAAACCACTGTCATGGGAGTCAGATCTGCTGGCTGTCACCTTTTCCTGTGTGTTTTCTGGTGCAGACGATGTGAATTCTCTCTCCCAGACAAGATCTAAGGGAGGTGGTAGAAAAGGTGAGGGCTTCCCCCTGTGGGGAACACAAAAGGCAGGGTTAGACAGGAGAGGTGCTTCAGTGGGTTAAAGTGCTCAATATGCAAGCGCGAGGAACTGAATTTGGATCCGTTAAATGCATGAAAAAGCCAGGTATGGTGGGGGTACCCCTGCAACCACACTCCTACAGATATGTAACTTTAATATTTCAAACCTTATTTTTAATGATGGTTCTTAAATGCTTTAACCACCCGTTAGCCCACCACCCTCAGAGGTAGTAGAAAAGAAAGGATCTGGGAGAAGTGGACCTGCTTTGAAAGGTTCTTTGGAGCAACTCCCGTCTGTGTTGTCTGGAAATCAGCAGTTCAGTTCACAGGTCAGCAGGCAGCTTGATCCACTTGGAAGCACTTCACAGATACACCAATGATCCAGTTTGATAGAATCTGGTTAGCAACAGATTAGATTGTGTCACCGAGCAGAGACGGCCTCTGCTCCAGTCAGCAGGAGGGACCTGGAGGGACACCAGGAGAAGTTGTTGACTGTGCCTCTCTCAGGGAAGCAAAGATCAACGAAGACACTGAGACCCACAAGCATTGCACAGCTAGCTGTACCAGCAAGCCAAGCTCTGTCCCCCGGCACTCCATGGAGTTCTATTTACACCCTTCAGACATCATGTGTCCTCCACGTGCCTTGCATGTGTGCCCAGTCAGCCTGAGTCCACAGAATCAGCAGGAAAATTGCAGCACACCACCAGATGTTTTTGGTGCATTGCTCTCTATACAGCCCAGACAAAAGGAGTGCAACCACGCAATGTAAGGTGGACCAATACATGTGTGTCATTAGCAAAGAATCCTTCATCATGCGTCCTTTCATGTGCTTGCTTTAGCAGAACATCCTCTCTCCTGTATCTGCTTCAGTGAAATGTTCCTTCATGTCTGCCCTAGCCTTTCACACTTGTGTCCACTTGAACAAAATGTTCCTGCCACGCGTTTGCACAACAAAACCCCATCCAACCGACTTTCCAAAGAACCCTTAAGTTTCCATGTCACAGATAAGTGGGCCCCGTGAGCTTACCGAGCAGCCAGTCTAGCTAAAGAGATTACCATGTTCAATGAGAGACTCCAACCTCCTCCTCCCAAATAAGATGGAGAAGTGATTGGGAAGAAAATCCTAAAATTAACCACTGGTCGCCACATATACCTACATAGGTGAGAGTACACACATACACATAAAACGCACATATATATAACAGACATATAATACAACACACATGCATAAGACACACATACAACGTGTATGTACACATACCATACATATGCATGCATGCAACACATACGCACACATATACAGCACACACGTGCACAGTGTTCCCACAGGGCTGTTGCTATATGCTAAACCAAACCAAAACTTAGTGTCATAAAACAACACTCACGTATTATTTTCTCCAATATTATTTTCTCCAGTTCTGAAAGCCAGGAGTTGAGGCAGGGTTCAACAAGTCTGGTCTTCTGGCCACACGCTGATATCTGGGGTCACCTAATTAGCCGTAGTCTCCTGGTGCCTGAGCTGAGCTACAAGTCCTAAATTGCATGCATGTGTCTGATGCTTGGCTTTCCATGGGCCTTTCCATGGCTCTCTTGGGCTTCCTTGTGACATTGAGTCCCTAGATCATACAGGCTTCTTATAGACCATTGGGATTCTAAAGAGAAGTGATAAGGCTGAGCCAGCAGCTCAGTGGTAGAGCATTTGCCTAGCATGCAAGAGGCCCTGGGTCCTATTTCTAGTACCACAATTAAAAAAAAAGGAAGGGAAGGGAAGGAGGGAGGGGGGAAGGGGAAGGGAAGCAGAAACAACCAATTCTCTGATGACCTGGAAATTCTAGATGAGTTCTATCAAATTTCTGTGATCAAACCAAGTAACGGATCAGCAGTAATCCAGGGTAAGGGGACCAGATTCTGTGCCTTCTTTTAATCTCAGAAGCACACTCACACCTAGGGAGACAAAACATTGCTGGAGGCTCACTTTGGACACTCCCTAACAGGGGGACAGCTCAGTGAGTGCTGTGGAGAGAGAGGGGCACCACCAGAGTCAGGATGCTCCCAGTGGGCTTCAGGATGCTCCCAGTGGCCTTCAGCCTGCCAGTGTGTTTGTAATTTGCTTTGAGTTGCATATTGGTGATTAAAGTGTTCAAAAGGCTGTTTCTCTCCTCCAGAAAACCCCTCTTTTCAATGACCCTGCAAAGTCAGGGGAAGCCCTAAGCTATCTGCTGTTTGCTAGAGCAAAAGAGGAGGGAGCCTTATTATGGGAGGGTATAATTTTGAAATATGGGTAGGACCCTTGCAGGTCTGAGAGCACATTTTCAGGGGTGCACCTAAAATTTCAGTACTGGGGCTCAAACACAGGACCGCATGCATGTCGGGCAAAGGCTCTACCACTAAGACACAGTGCGGCCCAATTTGCCTCCTTCTGCGCCAAGCTCAGAAGATGCTGTGTCCTAGTTTGTCACCATCACCGCTTTCCTCATCCATGAAAAGGTTTCAAACAACCCCAAACCCCTTCCATAGTGGACTTGAACTCTTAGAAACACAAGTGCCTCTGAACTGGATGTCTATTTCCCAATACTGACGATTCACACCAATGGGCATTTGAGTGGCACTAAGGGACAAAGAAGATATGGGATGTGTGACCATGACAAGGTAGGGTTACATTTTGACCTCTAGGCTTACCCTCAGAGATTAAGGGACCGTAGAGACAGGGAAGGTAGAGGGCCCCTCCTGACAGACATTTTCTGGCTTCCTCCAGATCAGCAGGCTGTCTGTGACTTGCATTGGCAGAGCCATGACACCCTGGTAGACAGAAAAGAACCTGATCAGCCAGCCTATGACCAGCATGTGTCCTCTCTCTAGCTTGGCACTTGTTGTTGAGAGCGCTGAACACTTAACAGGGCTCCTGGTGCAAATGATTCCATGCCCCTAAAGGGTGGGCCTGCAGGCTCTCCAACTGATCACATATGAAGAAGTGTGGCTTACGTCCAGCATCTTTTTCATCCAGCTATTGCTGTATAACTAGACGGCCTTTGGAATTTCCTGTATCATGAGACTGGTGGCATTTCAAAAACAGTGAAAGGGACGTGTCACCAATCCTGCATGCCAAGGAGCACTGAGACAGTGAACAAAGGGAGACAAACCTGGCCAGGGTGGCACTTGCCTAATGGACAACCACCAGAGTAGAGCCAAAGGCTTCTACAGGTAAAGTTGGCTGAGAGATGCTGGTTCTGTATTTCTTATTTGTTGTTTTACAGTGTCAGGAGGAAGGGTCAAAAGCGTTCAGGACACAGGACTCTATGTTTCCATACTGTCCTTGCCTCGCCAACAGTAGCCAAATACTAACAGGATACCTTTGGGGTTCCCCTTAAAATCCACTTTCTGTTGGACTGATCTTTCTGGGATACGATCGCTGCCAGAAAGTATCAGATAGCATCAAAGTATCATTGATGACAAGATCCCACCCCCACCCCCACCCCCCAAAATCGTCCCGTGAAAGTTCTGGAAGAAGTTTGGAAATCCTCAGAGACATGCTCGTCAGAATCCCCAGAAAGGTGGGGAACACAGGCTGACTCTGGCCCTGAGCAGATGCAGACAGAGTGGAATCCCTCAGAAGGAACCAGACTGTGCCAGAAGGAGAGAGAAAGCCAGACAAAGAAAGACATCAAGAGAGGGCTGTTCAGACCCCAGAGACTTGAAAGACAGGCCTCTCCCTCCTTGGAGGCCCGAGCCACTGCTGGGAGGTCAAGGGTAAAGGAGACCAATGAATAGGACCAAGGGCCTCTGCTTCCCCTGAGAAAGCTCCCAAGATGTGGTGGGATGGGGGAGACAACAGGGCCGAGCTGTGGGGGAGCCTCTGAGGGCTGTGCCATCGAAGCTGTCTCCAAGGCCCGCTGGGGCGGGGGACAGGCATCCCTGATGTGGTCTCCGCAGCAGGGCTTTGGCAGCCTGGCCTCACGGCAGCCTGGGCCCCAGCCCCAGCCGTGTAGCCCTGCTCCGATTTTCACACCATGTCTAATCCAATCACCGGCAGATTGCAAAGTCTCTGCCTCCCAGATCGAGAATTCTCGGCCAGCTCCCGCACCAGGCTCCTTCCCAGCCCAGCCTTCTATCCTCCTGGCTATCCCTGTAAGCCGCTCTGCAGCTCAACCCCTGCCCCCCACCTCCCCTTCTGGGTCCACCGAGTTAATCCTGTTTGCCTGCTCTGTCAATTTAAACAGCTTTAAATATGCCTCAGCAGGTCTGGGTGGCAGGACCCTGATGCTCCAAAACAGAGGGCTTGCATCAAAGGAAACTGGTGGAACAGGGGCTGGGCTACAAGAGTGTCATTTAAAAGCACAGGAGCAGAGCACTGTCAGAAGTGGGTATGGGGGCCGGGGGAGGGGGGATCCAAATGAATTACACAGACTTGAAGCTGGAACAGCATTGAAACGAAGTTCCCACTATCAAGTTCAAAAAAAGAGCTGTGTGAACAGGTTGCTGGAGTCCAGAAGGTAGGGCCGTCATTAAGAGAATTTGCAGGGCTGCTCCACGGGACCAAAGTCCAACTGACTCGTCCATCTGGACCAACTCCCTCCTTGCCCTCAGTGAAAAAAGTATTGGAGGGCTGTCTGAGGTGATTCAGTGGCTGAGCCTGGAAGAGGGCCCTGGGAAATGACTGGTTTAGATACTTGGACACCCAGTCCTGCTCCAGGCTGAGGCTCCTGCTCAGAGATTCTAGCCAGGAGTGGAGAATGTTATTCCTGTGCCCTTCCAACTTTAATATATAAATGAACACCCCAGCGATCTGATTTTTAGAGCAGGCAGAATCTGACCTCCATGGATGGCAGTGGATTCTGCGCTTTGAGTGCATTCCAAGTGATGCCGATAACCTCTGGTCCGAGAACCAAACTTTGAGTAGCAAGCAAGGTTTTAAACAAAGCAGGGGAATTTGACTTTGGCATCAGTCTCCCTACCCCTCTCTGAACTTCATTCAGTTCATTGTCTTCTGAGGTCCTTCTCCACACCAATCAAGACAAGAGAAACTGGTCTTACATTAAAGCAAAGGGCGTCTACAGCACATCTCAGAAAGGCAGTTTCCCTTCTTCTCTATGAGTGTGGAGGTGCTAAGCTCACACCGGAACAGGAACAAGTGTGTGTGAGCAGGTGCTGCTTCCAGGGAGGGTACGTAGCCAAGGGTCTCTCTAGAGGAACAGGAAGGTAGGAGAGTGGGTGAGCTGACCCTTAAGAAAATTGTCCCAACTCCGGATTCTGTTTTCCTAGGTCATGTCCTTGGCTTTGATAAGGGAAAGGCCCGTCCTCCCTGTGTCTGGGCAGGGAGGGACCCAGGCTGTGGGCTAGGAAGTGGTATCTTCAGAGGGCTTGGGTTACAAACAGAACAATGGGCCTTGGGAGGAATGGGACAGAAAGGCTATTTGCACAGGGTTTCTAGGCTTTGTTTTGACTTCTAGAGACAGGGGCCGTCCCACTGTCCTCAGATTGCTAGAAAACAGAGACTCTGACCACAGAGGCACGCAGCTTGCCCTTGAGCACACCCAGCTGTTTAGACCTGTCCGAATGCCACTCAGTCATTCACATCGTTATCCCTAGAAAGGCACAAGGCCAGGGCCAGCTCAGTCGCACTGGAAAGTCTCTACTTGGAGTCCTTGCTCGAAAAACGAAAGGCAGCATTTGGACATAAGTGACAAGAGCCACTAGTGCAACACGCAATGTTAGGGAGATGCAACCCAGTTTCTAGGAAGGACCAGGCCACAGTGCTCCTGGAACACAGGAACATGAGCGTCCCCAGGGCAGTGTGTGGGGTGACCCCAACCACAGTCTGGCTCAGGCGGGTGCTGCTCTGCAGCAGCTGAGTGGAGGTGAACTGCTCTGGGAGAGACTCGAGGAGGCAGCCCCCCCCACCCCCCAGCTCGAGTGTGCATTTATGAAAGGAGTTCAAACCAAAACCAAGTCAAAGCGGAAACAGATGAGAAGTGCAGCCCTGTCATGCCAAGCTGAGATCATTACCGGGAGTTCTACCTCAGCAAGGGTGTGAAATGCAAAGAGGCTCTGGCTCCCTGGGGCCTCAGTGGCAAACTCTCAGTCCAGAGTGGATCATGCAAGAGAAGAGAGAGACCTTAGTCCTGAGGGAAGTTGAGTGCCTGCTTCCTGCACTGTCTCCTCTCTGCCTTAACAGCCACCATGTATCAGTGAGTTACTAGTAAGATCGCAAGATGTGCCTGAGAAATTCTTGTCCCTGAGAAGTTCGTGTGTAAAAGGAAAAAGTAACTGCCTTATAAACTCTAAAACTCAACTTCCCTGAACACTCATGCAAAAACCAGGCTGTAGTGACTGCGTGCAAACCTGTTTCCAACACTGGGAGGAACAAGCAGGAAGATTCAGGAGGCTTGCTAACCAATTGGTGAACTCTGGGCTTAGTGAGCTATCCTGTCCAGGGTGGAGAACAACTGAAGAACATACCAACTACAACTTCTAGCCTCAGCTGGGATACACACACACACACACACACACACACACACACACACACACACACACACACACACACCCTTACACAGATGTATGCATGTTTATTTGAGACAGTGTCTCTCTATGTAGCCCTGGCTGGCCTAGAACTCACCATGTAGACTAGGCTGGCCATAAAAATCAGAGATCTATCTGCCTCTGCCAGGCATTCACTGTCATGCCTAGCAATATAAAGATTTTAAAGGAATAAAATGTTAAGCTAGATGAAGGTTTCTTGGTTATTCTATAAACTTTTGGTTTGGTTTTATTCTTTAAGATTTATCTTTGTGTGTGTGTGTGTGTATGTGTGTGTGTTTGTTTGTGTAAGCATATGAGTTTATGTGCACCATGTATCCAATGAGTTTAGAGGGTATGTGATCCTCTGGCTCTAGAGTTACAGACAATAGCAAGCTGCTGGGTACGTGTTGGAAATTGAACTCAAGTCCTCTGCAAACATTATTAACCCTTGGGCCATCTCTCCAGCTCTGTATAAACTTTCTGTATCTCACTTTATAATCAATACGTATAATGATGATGTCATTCACAGGGAATTGGGAGGAAGCAAGGAAGGCTTCCCACAGATCCCAGTAAAGGATGAGTGGTGACAGAGCACTGTCAGCATCACTGGACACTGGCGTTGTCCTCTCATAAGGAGAGCAACAGGAGACTTGCCCTCCGTCATATGTGTGGGTAAAGCTCAGGATTCGAGTGTGTATCAGATTTAGGGAAGCTTTGCTAATCATAAAACGGCTGCTCTCTTCATTTGTGTTTTCCAGTTTGGGGCTCTTGAATTTCAAATTAATTTTCATATGTGGTATGAGGTAAGGGTTGGGTTTCTTTTTTAAATGTATTTAAACAAATGTCTAACCAAAATTTCCAGCACCATTCATTGAAAACTGTCCTTTTCTATTAAATTGCCTTGAAATATTTCTTAATCACTAATGGACTATCCATAAGTGTATTGACTTAAAATTAAAATTTTAATTTAATTCTATTACATTCAAAGAACATATTTAGTATAATTTTAATCATTTTACATTTGTTATGACCTATTTTAGGTGCTGGGTGTATTTCAAACACTCAGTGGTAAAGCACTTTCCTAGTAGGCCCTTGGTCCACAGCACTAACAGAAGAAGGAGGAGGAGGAGGAGGAGGAGGAGGAGGAAGAGGAGGAGGACGAGGAGCAGGAGGAAGAGGAAGAAGAAGAGAGAAAGAAGGAAAGCAAGCAAGCAAGAAAATAAGACCTTCTCATGACATAAAGATATAGTCTATGTTCTAACTGTACTAGAAAGGAATGCACGTTCTAATGTTACAGAGGGGAGCGTTCTGTGCATTACAGGTGTGCTAACTTTGTCAGTTAACCTTGCTATATTAGTTACTGTGAGAAGAGGAATGAAGCCAAAGTCTGATTGCAGAGACACTGGGGCTAGCTAATTTTTTTAACCTAATCTATTTAATACCATTTTGAGGACCAACAAATCCTGTTATTCTGTCTATGCATTGGTCCTTCCTCCCTCCCTCCCACCCTCGCTCCCTCCCTCCCTCCCTCCCTCCCTCCCTCCCT
>NC_034591.1:142452940-142471864 GCF_900095145.1 Mus pahari
TCTCTCTCTCTCTCTCTCTCTCTCTCTCTCTCTCTCTCTCTCTCTCTCTTTCACACAAGGTTTCCCTGTGTAGCCCTCATTGTCCTGGAACTCACTCTGTAGACCAGGCTGGCCTCTAACTCAGAGATCTGCCTGCCTCTGCCTCCTGAGTGCTGGGATTAAAGACATGCACCACCATGCCTGACTCCTGAGTGTCTTTCTTCCTTTTTCAAATATATTTTTAATTGAAATAGAATTATATCACTTTCCCACTTCCTTTTCTCCCTCCAGCCCATCTTATGTCCTGTCTTTATAACACTACATGCACTACATGTGTGTGTGTGTGTGTGTGTGTGTGTGTGTGTGTGTACACAGACATATAGATACAACTGGCTGAGTCCATTTTTGTTGTTTGTATGTGGTTTCAAGGATGATTTCTTTTCATTGAACAACCAATAAGGGGTTCATCCCTGGGAGAAGTTAATTTCCCCCCAGCAACCATTGCTTGCCTGTAGTTCTTTGTCTAGGGGTGGGACCCTGGGGAAATTTTCTCCTTCCACATCAACATGTCCATTGATATTGATATTTTCCAGTCTTGTTTATGCAGCCATTTCTAGGGGAGACCAGTCTACAGCAGCCTTTCTGGTATTCTGGCTCTTCCAGTCTTTCTGCCCTCTCTTGCACAATGTTCCCTGAGCTGCAGATGCAGGAGCTGTGATGTAGATGTATCCATTGGGGATGGGCTCCCCTGATCCATTCATCTCTGCACTGTGTCCGTTTGCTATAGAGAGATGCTTCTTTGGTGATGGTGAGTTACCCTTATCAGTGGGTATAAGGCTAAGACTTAGAATGTGTGAGGAATTATGCTGATCTAGAAAGGTGTTAGTAGATCCCTGGATTATTCTTTTTTTTTAAAGATTTATTTATTTTATTTATATGAGTATACTGTTGCTGTCTTCAGAAACACCAGAAGAGGGCATTGGGTTCCATTACAGATGGTTGTGAGCCACCATGTGGTTACTGGGAATTGAACTCAGGACCTCTGGGTTCTGAGCAGCCAGTGCTTTTAACTGATGAGCCATCTCTCCAGCCCTGGATCAAAGGTTTGACTTGACACCAGAAGCACTGAAGCTGTTAGACTAAGACAATACACAACCCTACAAGATCTGAGTGTTGGAAAGGCTTTTCTGAATAGGACCCCACTTGTCCAGGGATGAAGGATAATAATTGACAAGTGTGACCTCACCAAACTAAAAAGCTTCTGCACAGCTAAAGAAATAATCAGTCAAATGAAGAAGTAACCCATAGAATCAAAGAGAATTTTTGCCAGTTATACATTTGACAGAGGTTACCATCCAGAATATATACTAAAAAAAACCCTAAAACGCACAAACTAAAAACAAACAAACAAACAAACAAAACCCCCAAAGGGTCAAGGAAAGAAATGACTCAATTAAAAATGGGCCTAAATAGAGTTCTCAATAGAAAAATGGGTAAGAAATTCCTCAAAAAGTGTTAATCACTCTTAGCAATTAGGGAAGTACAAATTCAAACACCTTAAGATTTTGTTCCAGACCAGTCAGAATGACTAAGGTCAACAAAATAGCTGACCACAAATGCTGAAGATGCTGTGGAGAAAGAAGAACCTCATTCACTGTTGGTGTAAATATAAATTAGTGTAGCCATTCTGAAAATCAGTGGAGAATCCTCAAGGTGCTAAAAATAAATTGACTATACATCTCATCTATGTGACTACTGGGTACATTCCCAAAGGACTTGACAGTCACTGGCAACAGTCAGTGCCACCGTATTTCCAGTAGCCAGAAAAAGAAAACAACTTAAATATCCTTTAACACAATGAAATATTATTAAGCTGCATATAAAAATAAAACCATGAAACTTTCAGGTAAATATTTTGGGAAGTAATGAATGATCTGGCATCTTAAGATTATTCTTCTACAAAATTGTCATTGCTTCTCTCCTTTGTGTTTCAAATATGGGTGCTATAGGTTCTCAAAGTCTGAGGGGTATATTGCTAGGTGTTTCTTTGTGATTATCTTTTAAAAAATATATCATTGCAATTGGTGGATACAGCCATCCCTGACCCCTTTTCCCTTGCAGAGCCAAGTGTCACCTCTTGATGAAAGGGAAAAGAGAGGAAACAGATCTTGACTGAAACTATAAAGGTGGATGACAATGTAGGAAAGGATGGGAAAGGAGGCATGCTGGACCGCAGTTAAAAACAAAAACCAAAACCAAACTGTCTGTGCTTGGGGATGCATATCTGCAGCTCCATTACTTGGGAGGCTGAAACAGGAAGATCATGAATTCAATGTCATTATTAGTTGTTTAGTGAGTTCAAGGGAAGTTTGGACTGAATGAAACCATGTCACAGGAAAACCAATTTGATGATGTTGATGGTGGTGGTGGTGATGATGATGATGATGGAGTCAGCTATAGCTCAGTGGAATAGCACTTTCCAGTATTCCCAAAGCTCTGACTTCTACTCCCAGCACAAGCAAACACAGTAACAACAAACCAAACCAAAACCACCGCCAACAAACCAAACCAACACCAACAAAACCACAATAAATATAAATGCCGAAGATTGTATAACTAAAGGGAATTTCCCAGATTCCCCTTGGCTCCTACTTGACCACTTACCACAAATGCAGAAAGCTGCTGCGAACATGACAATTTTCTACTGTATCATGAACTCCCTGAAGGCAGGGCCGTGGCATGACCTATTCCACTTGACCATGACAGAAGTTAAGAAAGGGTGAAAAGGTGAGATTGAATACAACTTCTCATTCCTTTCTGAGTTTCTTTCGCAGGAGAGAAGCAAAAGCCACCAAAAAAAGTTTCAGATTTGTGCCTTAGTCATCTTACCGGCTCTGTCTACATGCCTCTGGTAATACACACACAAGTGGGCTATGTTTAACAGCAGAGATGACAAAGTCATGCTGCTAGTTTGCACCTTAAAGGTCACAAACCATTTAGGGGAAGCCTAAAGTTCAACAAGCCTGCAGTTCGAATACTCTGCTTCTGCTCCTTTTTCTGATGAGAAAATGAGGTCAGTGGGTCAGGGGCTCTATGAAGGTCACACCAACGGTCAGGAGACGATCTCCTGTGATTCTTTAGCCAGGACTCTGCACTGCTCGCCATTCCGTGATGCTGATCGCTGTTCAGAAGGTTGCGCGGGTCCCTGAGTATGCCTTGTAGAAAAGGGTGAACTCTTCCTGATGGCTTTTGTGTGTCTAGGGTTGTCACCTTCCGTGACACTGATGCTTGCCTACCAGGTCTAGAGACTCCAGTGTGACCTACAGGTGAGGGCAGCTTTAAAAAGGTGGCCATACTGGTTGAAAGGGCTTCTCTCCTGTGATTTTTTTTCATAGAGATGTAATTCTTTCTTAATTTCGCAACATCCACCGAAATTGCTCTCTCGTTTCTACTTGTGCAAAATTACATCAAAGCTCAAAGTAACATGCCTGGGAAAACATTATCTTGAGGCATAACTTCAAAGTTATCAGATAGCACTGAATAACATCTTTATCTCTGTCTCTGTCTCTGTCTCTGTCTCTGTCTCTGTCTCTGTCTCTGTCTCTCTCTCTCTCTCTCTCTCTCTCTCTGTGTGTGTGTGTGTGTGTGTCTGTGTGTGTGTCTGTGTGCTCACACATTCGTTTTGGACAGCCTCTGTAGCTTTCCTCTCTAGCTCAGTTTTTGTTGGCGTTGATGCGTAGTTTGTTTTTAGTTTCTCCCTTTGACTCTTTGAAACATCTCTGCCGAACTTGTTTTCACAGAGACTTGTTTTGTTTTGTTTCCAGCAGGGTCTTGCTATGTAGCTCTGGCTGTTCTGGAACTCACCATGGAGACCAGACTATCCGTGAACTCTTAGAGATCCACCTGCCTCCACCTGCCTCCACCTCTCATGTGCTGAGATTAGAGGCATGCGCTACCACATCTGACTCCAAAGAGACATTTTTTTTTATATATAAAAGAGTAGATGGTATGAATCTCTTTGGCTTCCTGCATGTGCTCTTGGCTAACCCCTGTCCGGTGCAGAAAATGAACTTGACAGTGTGGTTTTGTGATGAGTCTTTGTGACAGTTTCCCCCAGAGAATCTTCGCTTCACGTTATGGTTCCCTTTAATACATCGCAGAAGACAAGCAAGTTAGCATCTTCATTAGAAGACCACAGTCCTGTCAGTAGTCATGGATACCTACGTAACAGCAGTGTGTGAATGTGGTGAGCCTTAAAGAAAGCAAGACGGC
Source organism: Mus pahari (assembly GCF_900095145.1). NCBI lineage: Eukaryota > Metazoa > Chordata > Mammalia > Rodentia > Muridae > Mus > Mus pahari. Next base: position 142,457,192 of record NC_034591.1, read on the forward strand.
ACGACATTTCCCATAACTGTGGCTATGGGTGGAGATGTGGTTCAGGGGTGAATACTTGCCTAGCCTCTCCTCAGCCTTCAGAGAAAAAAAAAAGTCAGACTAATGGTTAGCTCTTTCTTTGTGACAATATTAATGATGCTCTAGATCACTTTTGTTTTATCTAAATTTGTAATGTACCCAAACTACAAGTCACTAAGCTGAGGAAGATTTGTCCAAAGTCGCATTTTCATTACGAGTAGGACTCCAATTTTGAATCAGAGTTATACCCATCATACACATTTGTTATCCGTAGCTCCTCTCTGTGTGTAACCTGATCTCATTTCAGAAACCCCCTGGTGGGGACAGGCTGAGGTGTGTGTGTGTGTGTGTGTGTGTGTGTGTGTGTGTGTGTGTGAGAGAGAGAGAGAGAGAGAGAGAGAGAGAGAGAGAGAGAGAGAGAGAGAGAGAGAGAGAGAGAGAGAGAGAGAGAGAGTCTAAAAATATTAGAGACACCACATAGCCATAATGTGATAAGTAATTAAGTTATTTGATGTGAATAACAGGATGCACTTTGTTTTCCGTCACTATTCTGGAATGCTGGAGACTGCATATTCCATCAAGAAAAGCACTGATCTTAGCTCACATCTCTGAGGTCTCAGGGTACAATGGCAGCATCTGTTGGGTTCTGGCGAGAGCCTCATGGCAGAAGGAAGAGAGGAGGTGCACGGGAGGCAGGTAGGCATTTTATAACACCCCGCAGCTGTGAGAACTAATCTAGTCTCCTGAGAACGACATTAATCCCTCTTAATTAAACTCCATCCACTGGCAACCAAATTCAGTGTGTGTGTTGATGGAGACCAACCACGTTCAAGGCATGACGTTTGAACAGCACGTAGAACTCGAAAGCAACCTTTTATTCTGACCTTTTCGTGCAAAAGCTGTTGGAGACATCATTCTGTTTTCTGATTGGCCTGAAAGCAAATCTTCTACGCTTCTTCCAAGTCACTCACCTTTGTTGCAACCACTTCCTTTAGCCACCGTAGGGCAGAAGCAGCCAGGGACGACAGGTGAACACTTACTTGGGCATGGTTGCTTTTCCATCAAACTTCATTTATAGAGACTCAAATTCGAATTTCATCTGTTTGTCAGAGCTACAATAAGGAACTCCTGCTCTGATTTCGAAGAAAATGAAGAAAGAGGTCTTTTTTTTCTTAGTTTCTGTGGTATACAAAAATAGAATGCAGGCTTCATTTGGTCAGTAGCCCCACAGTTGGCCTGCTCTGATCTGGCTAATTGAGTTCCCACTTCCTTGGTAGCTCCCTGAGGGCTGGACTCTATCAGAGGCGGCTTGGCACGTGACAGACACTTAGTAGAATTTTGCTGGTGAGAAAGAATCACGTTCCCTTAACTAGGGAAGGGGGGAAGAGGCATTTCAGAGGCTTCATGTTGGTTCATGCTCAGACAGGAACCTTGAACCCTTGGCCATTGTGTCTCTCCTGCATAACCCTCTTATCTTTTGTTGTAGTCGTTCCAGTGAAGTACATGGGTGCCCCGACTTCTCCAAGTCTCCCTGTGAGTTCAGCAGCTCTAGCTCTCGGCAGGGCAGGTTTCGGATGGCAAGTTGGAGATAGGGATCTCAAAGGACAGAAGAGGCCAACAGCTTCCTCTGCTGGGATCCCTGCCAAACTAGCCTCTGGCATTTTAAGTGAGGGGAGCTCCCGGGAGACTTAGTGGTTCTTCACTTGGCTGTACAGCAAAGCACAAGGAGGCACTCCGATTTCTGCCATTGATAGCACTGGCACACAGATCAAAGGAGGAAGTGCTCCAACTCATACCGAAGGCTTCTTCCTCCAGCTGACTTGTGAAGTATGCGCATCTTCTTAGTCCTCCCCCCCCCCAATGGTACAATGTGTCAGAGAAGAGGCACATCAATTGAGAAAATGCCTCCATCAGATTGGCCTATAGGCAAGTCTGTGGGTGCGTTTTCTTGATTAGTAATTGACATGGGGAAGGGGGGGGGTCACAGGTCACTGTGGATGTTGCCATCCCTGGGCAGGTGGCCTTGGGTGTATAAGAGAGCAAGCTGACCAAGCCATGGGGATCAAGCCAGTAAGCAACACCCCTCTGTGACTTCTGTGTCAGCTCCTGCCCTCAGCATCCTTCTCGAGGTCCTACCTTGACTTCCCCTTCAGCTTGACTGTAAACTGTAAGCTGAAACGAACCCTTCCCTCCCCAAGTTGCTTTTAGTCATGGCGATAGAAACATCTAGAAAGGAGGAAAGCCTACAGGACTTGGGTGACAAAGGCTGGTACATAAATGGAAGGAAGGTGATGTTTTGTTGGCGGTTTTGTTTATTTGTTCTTCATGGTGCTGCTAAGTATATGGACTCCTTGTAAGAAACTGGGCATGGCTGCTCTTCTGTGCTGTTTTCTGTGAGTTATCTGTTAGTTGTGTAAGCTCAGGCACTCTACTCCCCCACAAACAGCTCTGGCTGTAAGCCATATTGTGTGGAGCCCCACGGGACTTCATTTGGGAGCCCTGGGGAACTGCCAGGCGGAAGGAAATGAGATGTCACAGCCTGGATGCTACCCAGATGCCTGGCATTCAGGGTATTTGCTCAAGCCCCTCTGTGTGGTGAAACAGCCTCATGGAGCATGCCCAGATGTATGGACAAGCCAATGCAGGCCTTTCTGCCAAAGGGATGTGATGAGGCTCACCCGGAGCCTCCAACAATTTGGGGAATCTAAGGCATGAGCTGCCTTCCTGTCCGCTGACACAGCCCCCCAGGCTAAGGAGATTAAACAGGCTTTATTTACAGAAGCCTTCTAGTGACAGTGGAGGCCACCACACCCAGGTAGAGCCTGGGAAGAAAGGCAAAGCACATTCTTTTCCTTGTCAATGCTGAATGCCAGGGCAAAGGCTACATCCGTAATGGAGATTAGGCAGGTACTGGGAGGCCTGGATGAGCTTGCCTTCCACGCTGTCAGACCACATCACTGGGAGGCAGATTGCAGAGCAGGGTCCTGAGAGCCCCTAGATAGGGCTGTGTGCACAGGAAATACATGTGTGCACCAGCGATTGAAGAGGGTGATCAGTGGCCACCCATGCATCTGCATTCTAGTCCTCCAGCCCTCATTTTGGCAAGGAAAAGGAATACTGAATATCTCATTTTATTTGGGCATGCTGGAGGTGTAACTCAAGGCCTTGTGCATGCTAGGCAAGTGTTTCCTCGTCGAGCTACATCCCAGCCTTGGAGAATGCCTGATGTGAAGGTCAAAAGACATCTTCAGGAGAGGAGTGCGTACTCTCCTTCCACCATGCTGATCAAACTCAGATCCTCGGGCTTTGCAGCAAGAGTCCTTACCCACGGAGACTGCTTGCTGGCTCTGTATGTAAGTTAATAAAAATGGTTGCTATATGACACAGGATACTTGTTTTAGTGTAGAACGTTTCTTCAAGTCCATACACAAGGAATTACCTGCCTGCCTCTCCCCTCATGTGCCTCTTGTTGTGTGTTCATACCCCTCGAACATGCCTGATGAAAGACTGAGTACACATGCTCTCTGCAGTCACACCCTCTGGGTTCAGGTTTCATTAGCAGTAACAGAATGATCATGGACCAGTTATAGAACCTCTCTGAACTCCAGGGATTTTGCTGGCATGGTAGGGTACCAATAACCTACCTCATGGAAGATGTGGGAAAGATTCATGAAGATGGTATAATGAGCTATGGAATTGTGCAGGGTGGGCTTGGGGGATGGGGTGGTGGGTAAAGTGCCTGCCTTGTGAGTGCCTTGATTTTGGATCTCCAGGACCCATGGAAAGGTGGACAATGTCATCCGTGTGTTGGGAGTCCCAGTTGGTCCTATGGCAAGATTGAGGGCAGAGATGGGTACTCCTGGAAGCTCCCGGCTCAGGCACACACAGGGTGAACAAGAGACCCTGTTCAAGGGAAAATGGAGACTGATAAACTTGATATTTCTCTCTCTCTCTCTCTCTCTCTCTCTCTCTCTCTCTCTCTCTCTCTCTCTCTTTCTCTCTCTCTCTGTGTGTGTGTGTGTGTGTTTCTGTCTTTGTGTCTGTCTGTCTCTCTCACACCAACAATTTAAAAACAACAACAACAACAACAACAACAACAGAAAAACCCCAAGTGTTAGAGCAGAAAGACAACCCTTCTGGACAGGAGACGAGAGTCTCTGTCCTGGGTGGAGACTGAACACTACTGCCGGTCTGGTCAATTACATGGTTAACGGACCCCTCCTCACCTCTGACCCCGCATTTCCCCTGCCAGCAAGGCAGGTTCACCCTAAGTAAGCCATGCTTAAGAGTTAGGCAGAAGGATTAGTCCTTCACTGATATACTAGTTTTCCCTCCTCGAATCCCCACCCAGTGCCACAGCTTAGCGGACCACGGTCACACAGCTTTGTAAGTCTGTCTGCTTTTCTGAGTTCTTCAGAAAGCTTCTCCCCTTCCCCTTCTGTCTCCTTCCTAAGCATGCTCTCCTTGCACGCTGGGTTTCCCTGACCTGCCAGGCTTCCTTATTTTTTCTCTCAAGTCTCCCTTCCCGCCATGTGGCCTCTCATTTGCTATGTGTGTGACAGCTTAAAAGGCGTGGCTCTTTCTTTCTCCTCTGGATTCTCCTTCTCCAGGGAGCTGTTGAGTTTATAGATTTGCCTTCCCTGTAAGTCTTTCTTTTAACCTCTCATAACACTGCCTTTGAGCTTCTGTTTGAGTTCATTCTTAAATTGTTTAATTAATGAAAAAAAGACACCCCCCAAAAAAAAGAAAGGGGAATCCGATTCCTTGGTATCCAAAGGGTTCTTGTGAACTGTGGGTCGACCTGGAACTAAGGAATTCCAGGACTGTCTGTCCTTTTGAGGAGATAGGAAAAGATACCATTTATTCATTCCTGGCTCAGACAGGGCTGGCTGGCTGAAGCCTCATGGCAAATATTCTGTAGAAACATTGCTGAACTTTCTGAGAGACATGAAGGGAAGCTAGGACTTGTCCAAGGAGCTGACCTGACCATTTGGTGAGCTGCCTGCTGAGAAGTCCTGCCTCAGCACCCAGTCCCTGCTAAGCTGCTAGTGCTGGATCTCTGCCCACCTTCTCCCGATCTCTGCTCCAGAAGCCACGCATTCTCCTGGGTAGCTGCCTGTTACTGTCCCTGTTGACCTCATTATCCAAACTGCACAACTCTCCTGTGAGGAATCCAGCCTGGTACCCCATTCACTAGTATTGGGGAATCAAAGCCTTTCTTGATTTGTCTACCTTGTTTGGTTCAATATGGGACTGGTAACACTCAGTCTTGGTTCAAAGGTCACGGATCCATACGCTCTACAATACTAAGATCAAGTGCGTCTCTTTACATTTCTTCAAGTCTTTAGAGAAATCCACAACAAGGGAAGTTAGAAAAATGCAGTCACATCATGTGCCTGTGAAGAGGACAGCATAATCAGCCTTGGGCAAGTCTTGGTGTCCAGGGATACTGGGGCGCATCTAGTCCCAAGGCAGAGGCTGGACTGGCTTGCCCTGGGAGACATCTTTTACGATGCTCAGAAGTTTCCATTTACCAGCCTGGGCCAGCGAGCTCAGGGGTCGGTGATGAAAGCTATATATAAAGGGTTGGAATAATGGCTGTATGTACTCACCCCTTCCCTCTTCTGCTTACTCAGCAAATATGTCACTTTCAACATCCCATGTGGACCAGGGACTCTGGCCACAAAAAACAGAAAGACTCATAATACAAGATCTAAAGATGCTCTTGGTTTAGAAGATGAGCCACGAAGACAAGGCGGTGTCTAGGAAATGGTGCGAAATATCTGTAAAGGTATAGAATTCCACTAGGGTGCTCAGTGTGGACCTCGGAAAACCGGGGAAAGTCTCTGAGATCTGTGTGCGATGAGAAGGAGCAGAAGTGGGTATAGAGGCTTAAGCCACAGGACACTGGGAGATGGGAAGCTGCAAGTTAGTAGAACTTAAGGATGTTAATATTTATTGCAAACAAAAAAGGATTTTGAATAGTCTTGAACATCTGAGTCAGTCAGCTTTGGGGAAAAGTGGCGTCTCCTTATCACTAGCCTAGAGCATTGCCTTGCAGATTCTACCACCTGAGAGAAGGTTCCAGAGAAGTGTGGGTTACTTGGGTTTCTGAACAGAGTAAAACAAACTTGGATCCTCCAAGGGGCACAGTTGGGGCAGATGTAGCAGACTATTCTTTCTACAGCTGGTACCTTCCCGCCAAGGACCTGCTGGGTTTAGAAAACGTTCCACTGACCTCTAGTGGTCAAAATGGCATCCCAACTGTCCCAAAGTCTCCACTCCTCAGGTCCACACCAAGTGGCAACTGTTGAAGGCTTGTCTCTGAACAGAGCCTCTCATCTTCCCATGTGTCCCGCCTCACTCCCCGTGGGCTTTCCTCCTCTTACCAGGCTACCCACACTCACTCACAAGGCACAAGGGTGACTGGGCGTGGTGACGACCCACTGACACTGTCTCCGTATCCTGAAGCATCCTGGCTGCCAGTGGAGAATGTGCACATACTGAAAGTCATCCCACTGAGGACCGTGCAGGGGGCCTGGGTCCTAATTTTGATCACAGTGCTTCATGGGTATTTGTGACACGCCAGACGCCATGCCACGCACTTCATTTTAAAACAAACAAAATTCCTCGAGAGTAGATGCTGTGGTTAGCCCTCATTTTGAAGATGGGGACCTTGAGGCTCCAGAAGGTGAAGTCACCAGCTCAGGAGGGCAAGGCATGCTGTGATGGACAAACCATCCAAGCCAGCCTCAAACTTGAGCTCTTAGACACCCCTCATCACCACCACCACCACCACCAGAATAGCACTCCCTAGTGGGCCATTTTGGTAAAAATTGAAAAACTGGCACTGGATATTAGATCCAAAGCTTTGTATATGCTGGGCAAGTGTTCTGCCACAGTAATACATCTCTCAGTTTTCCCATTTTTATTCTAATGTCTTTTTTGTGGGAGGGTCTTATTCTATAATCTAGGCTGATGTCAAACTCATGGCAATTCTTCTGCCTCAGTCTCCCAAATGTGGAATTACAGATGTGAGTCACTGTGCCTAGTACTCATTCCTTATTTTTGTTTTGAGACAAGATCTCACTAAGTTGCCTGGGTTGGTCTGGAAGTTGCTGAGTTGTCCAGGCAGGTCTAGAACTTTTGACTCTCCTGTCTCAGTCAGTAGACTAGTCAGATTTACAGTTAGATACCATCATGACTGGCAGTAAACTCTGATTTTTTTATGTTTTTGACAGATTTTTGTGCCCCCGTGTGTCTTATCTTATTAGAACTCATTGCTATCAATTCTGCACCAAACCAAAAAAGACAGGAAATAAAGGTTAACTCTTCAGGCTCTTGACACACAGATGACTTCCGATCATGTCTCTCTAGTCATTGATGAGCAAGTGTAATGCATGGGGGGGGGGTCTCCATCTTGGAGGAATTCAAGGGGTCAAGGAGGAAGTGGTTCAAGAAAGGGACTATTTGCGTGCAAAAGTGAGGTATACATAGAAACACACACGAGGTAAAACTGCTAAGACGAGCCATGTTCACACCCTGTGCTACAAGGCCATTTCTTTGGAAAGGAAATGTCCTCCAGGCCAACTTGGGGTAGTAATACCTGGCATAGAGCACTTGGACTCCATAGAGTAAGACTTTAGTGTCTGTGGCTGAGGAGTCCTTGCCTATCGCTGTGTACAAGGGCTGCTTCAATCCCCAGAGACCAAATCCCCAAACTCAAAGTCCAAATTCAGTTTATTGGTGTTATAACTATTGCTACACACCCTTCAACAGCTCCAGTCTGTTTTTCTTGGGGTTTGTGGCTCAGAAAGGCCAGGTTTAACCTAAGATTTATGCTTTGTTGGTGGTTCTGGGACTTAGCATGCTGCGCTTGTTGGATAGGCACATTTTGACCATTCCTAGCTAGGAGAGGAAGAGAGAGCACAGATCATGGAGTGTTGCTAAGTACCTGTTTCCTCCCAGTATTTGTCCTGATTCTTGGGTAGATGTATCAGCTGAACAGAAATCTCAGAGGTGTGGCAATTGTCTCTTGAGGGAGAAGAGTACCAGGACACAAGACTAGACATCAAGAAAACCAGGGTTCAGAAGGGGACAGAGTAGAGAAAAGGGAGAGTCAAGCTACAGTGTGTGTGTGTGTGTGTGTGTGTGTGTGTCTCAGTGTGTGTGTGTCTGTGTATGTGTGTGTGTGTGTGTGTGTGTGTGTGTGTTACAGTTTCTAGATTTACTTAGATCTCACCTGTCTGAGGTCTAGATCTTATGCTCTCTGTTGAGGAGGAGTGCACACGTGGATCCTGAGAATTCATGTCTAAAATGGACCATGGTTAGAATCTCTGAATCCATCTGTGGAGGTCAGCCCTCTGGTGACCTTGGCCTCTTCCAAAACATGTTCGGCCAAGCTGGACTAAAGGTTGAGGGGATGTCAGGAGGCCAGATGGTTAGGCTAAAGCTGGGGCAGGTGCTCTACTGATGGGTTCAGAGGCCCTGGCTGGACTTCTGTCCTTGCCCTTAGCAGATCTCTCCACTTCTGATGTGGGGGAAGAAGCAGTTGGCTATGGGGAATTAGTAATGAGATATGGAGCCATTCACCTCCAGGTCACTAGTTCAAAACCAGGTCACCAGTGAGTCAAAGTTTCCAACCAATGAAGGCAGGACAGGGGTTACCTTTGAGTGGCTTGGAGGCAGACATTTGCCCTCCCAGAATCCAGCTCAGTCAGGCCAGATTGGGCCACAAGGTAGGAAACTACATCCTGCTGACATTCTGTGAAAAGCCAGGGAGGTGTCAGATTGGGGGGTATAGGCTCATCCTTCTGACTCTGTTCTCTCCAAGACCCCTGTGTCATTGCCCCCAGGCCAGGTCACACACTCAATGTTGAAAGACCTCAGGTATGGAACAGTTGCTCAGGTCAGATCCCAGTCACTTAGAGGCTCCCTGCCTGTGTGAGGTGAGAGCTCCTCTTTCTCTCTCTTTCAGCGTAGAGAAGGCATCTGCTCTCTCATCCCTGACCACCTCCGTTTTTATCTCATCATTACATCATCTTTAAATTTGTTATCTTGATATGTCTATTGCCTGGACCCTACCACTGCCCTCACCTAGAGGCTCTGTAAACAGACACCCTACCTATGTATCATCTCTGTTAAGAATGTCTATTAAATGAATGGATTAATTAATTAATTAAAAGAAGTAATGAAGTATTCACTGAACTCTGTAGTAGTGTTATATCTGTATTTCTATCATGTATACCAATTGTCTTTACTTGACAAATGATATTAAAAAGTATATCATACTATGGCAGTGGGAGTAGGGGAGAAGAAGTGAATAAATGTTGTCTCACAGCTCAGAGGTATATGCTGAGTGAGTGAATGAATGAATGAATTGCAGAATAAAAGGTCTGAGAGATACCAGCTCCCAGCACATCAGTGATATCATTATACACTTGGGGAATCACAGGAATTTTCTTAAACACAAAGCATAGGGCTTGGCTCAAATAGATGGTTAGAAAGTTTATCTTGATCAAATGAATAAGAAATATATGTATGTCTATATGTGTATATGTATGTATAGATGGATGAATGGAAGGATGGATGGATGGCTGATAGATGAGTCAGTTGGATAAATGAGTGAGTGAATGGATGAAAAGTTAGACAGATGGATAGATAGGTAAAGTGTACAAATAAGATAAAACATAAAGTACTTAAAATAATAAAATTTTCATCTTCATCCCAAATGATACCCTTTGATTTATTTTTTTTTTGTGACTATATTGTGTTTTTGAGACACTGACTCACCAGGCCGACCAGACTGGCCTTGGACTCACAGAGATCTTTCTGTCTCTGTCTTCTGAGTTCAGGTATTAAAGACATGTACTATATGATGCCAGCTTTCCTTGGCACATAGCTGAGATTTTATTATGTGTTTAGTCTCCACATACTTACATTCATTCATTTGCTATCACTTACTGGATATGATTACAGATCAAGTAAAAATGAGTCCAATATAATCCAGGTTCTATTCCAACTGTTGGGTTGTGCTCACTCAGAAGTCAACTGGGAAACTGCTCCATGCTAGTTACCATGCTGTGGAGTGACCACCAGGGAGATAGTCTGTGTGTTGGTGTTTCTAACTGTCCATCTATCTGTCCATCCATCCATCCATCCATCCATCCATCCATCCATCCATCCACTGCTCATCAGCCACACATCCACCAAACCATTGCTGTTTTAAATCATAAGCTCCTTGGTGAGATACAGAAACGTAATGTTGTTATAAACCAAGACTAAGGTCAAATGGAAACTGCAACCCTTCAGGCTCTTTGATCTGTGACTGAACTGGAACCACTGTCTGAAGCTCTGTGAAATCGATGAGCATTTTGACTGCTTGTAATATGCAAAGGTGTGCTCTCAGCCTGCATTTCTCTGGGTCAGAATTGAGTGGCCTCACCATTCCAGGCAATCACTGTAGCATTTATGACTAACTGTGATGTACCAGAGAGACACTGCAGGAGGCAACGAATGGAATCTTGCTTCTGTCTGTGCAAAGATTAAGTCTAGAGAAAGTCTAAAAGCAAAAACTATACTCTGTGGCAAGTGCTTTCCTTTAGTTCTGTTCAAACTCACGAGCATGGGCTTGCTTCATTGTGTTTAGGGATGCTGAAAAGGGTTTCACAGAAAAGCCAATATTTGATGTTTGCTTCGGTTGGAGAATGGAAGTTTGTGAAAATAAGGACCCAGTTGGCAAAGGGCTCTGCGTAACCTGAGTCTGTGAGACTGCAAAAGTTGGTAAGTATAAGTTATCTGTGTGGTAAGAATGTGGGGTTTGCAGAGTGGACAGCTGGAGCTGGGACAGGTGGACAGGCATCACTTGGGCTTGTTGCTTTTATTTGTTCTTGGTATGCCAAGGATCAAACCCAAAGCCTTCCTCATGCCACGCAAATGCTTTCCCACTGAGCCGCATCCCAGCTCCATCCCCACTGAGCCACATCCCAGCTCCATCCAGAGCAGGTCTTATTTTTGAATGTTCAGGTAACAAGGCACCCAGGCATGAGTGATAATATACTTGTGTCTGAGTGGAGGGTCCCATTTCCTACAGTTTGGCAAGTCAGGCAACCTGAAAACTGTCCTATTAAGTGCAGAAAAAACTGCAACACACACACATACAAACACACACACACACACACACACACACACATTTATATAATTTCTCCCCCCCCCAATCCAAATGTTGACTCACAAGCACCTGACAAAGACCTCTCAAGGAATTGAAATGTGACCAGCCAGAGAATGAAGCCACTCGAGGCAACTTAGAGTTTTAGGGGAGAACTAATAGAGTTGAGTTTTTAGGTTTTTAGAGTTTTACAGTTGTAAAATTCCAATAGGATTTCTGGAGGCATGTTTTGTTTGCAGCACCAGAATGGAGATCATGGCCTCACACACAGCGGACAAATTGTATTCCAATACCAGATTGAGGTGATTAATCCACAAGGGTATTTAATGTGAGGTCTTGGATCTATGTAAGGCAGATAGCTGTGGTTTAAGCCTTCACATGAAGCCAGGCAAAGGTTTAGAAGGAAACTGTCTTACCCACCAAGGGAGACACCAAAATGCCTCTGTGTTGAGGCTGGCTATGAGTAGAAATATCCCTAAACCCTCATTCCCATCTGACCACTTTCCTGTATGCCAGCAGTTTTCAGTGACGTTGCCTGAGTGGTCCAGAGTGTCTGATGTTAGTGCAACGGGAGATACTGTGGGGGGAGAAAATACTGGGGAACTGTGAAGAAGGATGAACAAGGCAGAGCCATGCAGTGGATGAGGAAGACAGAGCATGCAGTGGATGAGCAAGGCAGACCATGCAGTGGATGGGCAAAGCAGACCTATGAAGTGGTCTGGTGGGATACAGCTCAATATAGTTCTTTAGGATGACCAAACCAGAGATGTCTTGATTCTCAAGTTACAATCTTACTGTAACCACTTGCCAACAACCACAAATTCCTTGGTAGATGAAGACCATCAAACATCTTCAAACAGCATAGTGAATGCAGAGGTATTACAAATTAATATTTTTTAAAAAGAAATAATTAAAGATATTTAAGTAAGTAAAGAAATAAATATTTCTATATCTCTATCTTTCTAATATTTTCTATTATATAATATGTATAAATTAAATATATAATATGAAAATATCATAAGAAGAAATGGGAGTGGGGCAGGGGGAAAGAAAGGCCAGGCAGATTTGAATAAAAAAATACAGGTTTTAAAAAGTACCATGTGAGAGTTGACAGAACTGAATTCAGAGTTACAGACCAGTAGACTTGAAGAAAGTACCTGTACTGGATAGCTTTGTGTCAACTTGACACAGCTGGAGTTATCACAGAGAAAGGAGCTTCAGTTGGGGAAATGCCTCCATGAGATCCAGCTGTAAGGCATTTTCTCAATTAGTGATCAAGTGGGGAGGGCCCCTTGTGGGTGGTGCCATCTCTGGGCTGGTAGTCTTGGGTTCTATAAGAGAGTGGACTGAGCAAGCCAGTAAAGAACATCCCTCCATGGCTTCTGCACCAGCTCCTGCCTTCTGACCTGCTTGAGTTCCAGTCCTGCATCTTTTGGTGATCAACAGCAGTATGGAAGTGTAAGCCGAATAAACCCTTTCCTCCCCAACTTGCTTCTTGGTCATGATGTTTGTGCAGGAATAGATACCCTGACTAAGACAGTACCCAATGTACAATTCAGAGACAGGGACAGTATAAAAAAACAAAATAGAAGGGTACAGAGGCCAGAACAGAGGTAAACGTGTAACTGAAAGGAATCTCAGACAAAGAACCTTGAGAGAATGGGGCTGGGGCAGGGGAGGGCAGGTAACCAGAGAGAAAATGTCTGGGAATTTTCCAGAACTTAGGACAGCAATGAGCCTTCAGAGGTAGGAAGTGAGTCTTAGGCATATAAATAAAAGTGAAATTAGTATTAAGTACCATCATAGAAAATCTTGTAAAGGGTAAAACAAAATCAACAACCCCTTCAAGAGATCTCAAAAGTAACCAGGGGAGGAGGAGAAGCGAGGAAAGTGTGGATCTCCTCCGTAAGAGCAGCAATGAGGCTGCTGATGACAGGGTGATCAAATGCAGTCTCAGTGTAGTGCAAGTGCACAGGGAGCGTGGGCCAAGTACTGAGACAAGGTCGCACTCACGTGTACCCGATACAACCAACATTTAATATTAATGTTATTTCTAAAGAACACCTGAGGGTTGTCCTCGTGCGCCATGGTACATGGGCGCACACTTGCTTCCACACATATCGCAACACACACACACACACACACACACACACGCACTCACACCACCACACAACATTACATTCAAACAAGAAAACATTACATTTGAAGTTCAAAGTGTTTCAAATTAATTTGATGAGCCAAAGAAAACCTGTAGAAATCAGTAAATATTTAGAGAGAACAAAATTTTAAATCTCAACTCATAAAGACCAAAGAATACAACATAGAAAGAACTATTCTCAGGGGTTTCCCAGGGGTGTTTGGCAAGGTGTGGAAGCCTTTCCGAATGTCCCAACTGTGAGTGACCAGTATGCTGTACATAGAATACTGGAGCAACTCCGACAACACATTGGACAACTCTCCCCGGTGACAGTGGCCTGGCCCCAGGGGTGCTGAGATTAAAATGTCCTGACTCAGAGAAAATGTTTGAATAATAAATATTTGGGTGGATGCCAACATCCAATGGTTCCACTTACAATCTTTCAGCACTAGTGGCCTGGAAGCAATACACATAAGGTAGAAACTACATTTTGAGTTTTGATTTTCTCAAGCCAGAAGCATGCAGTATGAAGCTCTCTCAAGATGCAGATGGGCTGTAGACCTGAGCTAAGACTCCCACACTGGCCTGCGGTCACAAGGGTAAACAGTATTAGTTTTAACCTAATGAGTATTACATTGAAGGCATTTTCCCCAGATATAACTATTCAGTAAATTCTATGAGATAATCAACCCCTTCTTATACAGTGGGCTCTGGGTTAGATGGTTTTGCTCAACTGTAGCTCATGGGAATGCTCTAATGTGTCAATGGCTAGGCATGGAAAAGATATTTTTTAACTTGTGGTGATTTCAACTTTTTATGGTCTGGAGGGATACCACTCATCATAAGATGAGGAATTACATCATTAGAAGAGAAGAAGAAAACATTGGGGAAGATTGAGGTAGAACAGAAGAGAGAGTGGCAGGTAGCACAGAGAGTTAACAGGGCTACCAGTCAGTCAGATGGACAACCAGGAAGACTTGGGATGCAGGAAAGATGAAAGGAACGGAAGGAAAGAAAGATGCTGGGCAAAGCTACCGAGGTTTGGGAATAAGGGAAGGAGAAAGATGGTGAGACAGAAGAAGACGCTAGGGCTGCCCTAGAGAAAACTCGATGTTGACAGAGAAATTGATCAGTTACAGGAGACCCCATGGCTGCCCTTGAGTAGTCTGCATGGGCAGAAGCCCCATGGGCCAGGTCACCAATGTGGTGTTGATTCCTACAGTTCAAAGAAACTGCCTGAGCTACTGTGGTTCCCAAAGGAGGAAATGAGCTAAAGGCTGTGTTCAGGAAGTTGGGAAGACTAGAATGCACACACACACACACACACACACACACACACACACACACACAC
>NC_034591.1:142471909-142475518 GCF_900095145.1 Mus pahari
GAGAGAGAGAGAGAGAGAGAGAGAGAGAGAGAGAGAGAGAGAGAGAGAGAGAGAGTTTATCACTTATCAGATAGTGTGGGTGTGAGCGAGCAGGCCCCAGATCCTTACCCTGTTCACATGAATATGACACAAGACACTGCAGAGCAGTTTCCAGTTACTCGAGGTGGAAAGAAAATGCTAAAACCTCACAGGCTACAGCTCAGAGTCTCAGAGACCACATTTAAAGTGTGCTTTTGATAAATGCTGCTGAGTTTGAGCTCAGCCTAGATCCCATCTGTTCTATTTACAGTCTGGCACCTAGAAAGCAAGGCTCTAGCTCTTCTCTCACTAATAGTGACCCCAAGCAGGGCTTGCAGCAGTTAATGCCCCAAGCAGAACTGATGGGTAGTTCTCTGCCATGTCCTTTCTCTAGGCAGTGGCACGGAGTCACATTTAGCAATAATGTCCTCATTAAAGACACTCAGTTTCTCCTCCTCTGAATAACAGTCTCTACAGGTTGACAACTGGGCCAGAAGAACCTGGAACAGGGGACTGACTCATTGTTTAAATTATGCTTCCTAGGGAAAGGGGATTCAGGCCTGTAATCCATACTTCCCTTGGGAGGCTGAAGCAGGAAGATTGCAAGTTCAGGGCCAGCCTCAGATACATAGTGAGGTTTTGTCCCAAACAAAGATGAAATAAAATAATGTTTATTAGCAAGTTCTGTGGCTGTGTATGTAGCTCACTTGCCTAGCATTCTGGATTTATCATCAGCATCGAAAATATACATGTATAGATGCGGGGCACATCTTGGTGCGGGGCTGGAGGGGAGGAGGGAGGCGAGGAGAGCCTGCCCAGCATCCTGCCGGCCTGCATGGCAGTGTCTGCACTCTACCTGCTAAGGGTCAGGAAGGGACCGTTAGTGGTGCCTGCACCAACTGGGTGGTGTTTTATGTGGGCTCAAGTGATTTCTGTTTTAATGTGTTAGCCTATCTGCCTGCAGAGATGAATTAGCTTAGCTGTCTCAGGGGGAAGAAAGACATTACAATACAATTGTGTTCCTCTGTGAAAGAGTGTGAATGCTAAGGGCTCACACACCACAGTGTCTTATGCTTATAGTTTTCCCTGAAGCGTCAATCTCATTTATTATCAAAGGAAGTAGATACACTGTGGCCTCCATTTTTGCTCCTAGGACACAGGAACCCATTTCTTTTGATAATAAGAATTGAAACAGCATGTGTGTGTGTGTGTGTGTGTGTGTGTGTGTGCACATATGGGTGAAAACCCGTGCATGTGTGCTTTGTTTTGGTTACCAGAAAGCTCAGAACAAGACTGAAGCTTGACCAGCACTTAACCACACCCAAGGTTTTCATTTTATTCATGGTGCTGGTTTTCCCCTGAATCTGGTTTTCTTTTTCTTTTAAATTTTTATTTTAATGTTATGTGTATGAGTGTTTGTCTGCATGCATGTATGTATGTATGTATGTATGTATGTTTATATAACACATGTGGTGCCTGGTGCCTGTGCAGGTCAAAAAGAGGGCGTTTGGTCCCTGGGACTGAAGTTGCGGTTCTTCACATCTCAGTGGAAACTAAGCTGCAGAAGGGCCAGGATCTATGTGTTTCTCTCCAGACTGCACTTTCATAGTCTAGAAAACAGCCTGATCCTAAGAGGCCCGAGGCAGTCAGTGTAGCGCCCGGGAACTTAAGGAGGTCTGTGCTAGGAGGGTGCAGTCTGCACTGCTCTATGGGTGGCGCTGTGGAGCATCTCAGGGACCCCCTCAGGTGGCAGGCCTGCACCCACGTAGCCCCAGAACACCACAGTGCTCATGTGCCCTAACACACTGCCATCACTGCCTTGACATTTCTAAGATATTTAGAAGGAGCCCTGTCTTTCTGTCTTACACTGAGCTCCACATTCTGTGACATCTCCTGGTGGGAATACGATGGTGTTATCCCCTTCACGAAGGTTTTGTCACTGAACCAAGAATCACAGAAAAAGATAAGCATTTATTTTAACCCCAAAGATTTATGTATACGCACACATATCCACATGAAATTTTATTATTATTATTATTATTATTTTGGTTTTGGTTCTGTGATACAGGTTTCCACGGATCCCAGCCTGGTCTCACACTACGTAGCCAAGGATGGCCTTGAACTCCAAATCCTTCTACCTCCACCTCCCAAGTACTGGAATCACAGGTGTTTGCCACCAGGCCTGGAGCACATATGTGTCTTGATGCAGGGCACAGACTCTTTTGTGATGTCTATACACACTGCCCTTAGGGACTGGTTTCCCGTTTTCCTTCTCGGAGGGAGTATTTAAAGCCACACTTGAGAAGGATCTGGCTGCAGACTCTTGTTGCTTTGTAGCCATCCTCTTTCTGGTCTTTCCGGTTGTTCCACTGGCTGCTGAAGGGGACTCTCCACCGTTAGCCAGTTTTCTCTTTCTGGATTACTCAATCAGTTTCCAGATAAATGCTTATTTTTCTTGCTCACACTGACTTGTTTCTATAACACCAGATCCACCGTAAATGGCTAGCACGGGCAAACTTGGGAGGGAATAGAAATGACAAAGCATAAGGATACAAGGGAGGAACAGAGTTATGCCGTCATTTTACAGTGTGGCCAGGTGGCCTCAGCATGCAGAGTGCCATGAGCACTAACCTGTCTCATGGAGAGGTGGGAATGCTGGTAACTTGGGTCACTGGTCCCCTGGCCTACTTAACTTCAATTATTAAGTTGACACAGATTAGAGTCACCTATGAGGAGAACATGGTTGAGGGATTGCTTAGATCAGATTGGCCTGTGATGCCGGAACACCAGTCCACTGTGGGCGGCACCATTCCTATGCAGGTGGTTCTGGGCTAGGTAAGTATGAGCCTGGCAGTAAGTCAGGAAACAAGCCAGTAAGCAGTGTTCCTCCACAGTTCCTGCCTCCAGGTTCTTGCCTTGAGTTCTTACCCTGGTTTCCCTCAGTGATTGAATGGTAAGTCAAATAAATCTTTTCCTCCCATGTTGCTTTTGGTCAGAGTGTTTTATCATAGCAACAGATGCTAGGCACAAGCTGTTACAGGGCTGGTATAACCCATTTTAGGGTGTGTCCTAAAAGAGGCCACCTTCCTCCCACTTTGTTTGTGTTCTGACCGTGAAATAAACAACTTTATGTGTGCTTCCACCCTAATGTGTCTATATAAGCCCAAAGGCAGCAAGGCCAATTTAGCCATTAATTGAAATCTCCAAAATGGATCCCAAAGAAATCTGTCACCTTCTTAATTTGATTATGTCAGATATTTTGTTACAGTGTCCGAAAGCCAATGCTGTTGCCTAATCTGGAATGTCAGTTAAGTGGAGGTTGAGTAAGAGAGTATCTGTGGTAATCAATGCTCTGAGAGTAAATACCTGACCAACTCAAGTGGGTGGGCAGTGTCACAGGAGGAAGTGGTAACTTCTGAAAATCAGGTGGGCAGAAGTCAAAGCTTAGATGCCTGGAATGGAGCATTGTAGGTCCAGGAACAACATTTACAAAGGGCCTGCATGCCCATGTATGTGCGTGCTATGTGAGTGTGCATACACACCACACACACATACACACACCACACACACACACACACACCACACACACAC
>NC_034591.1:142475933-142477130 GCF_900095145.1 Mus pahari
CACACACACACCACACATACACCACACACACCACACACACACACACACACACACACACACACACACGTCTTTATTTAGTGACTGAGAAACCAGGTTCAGTCCAGGTATTTGATTTGCTGAAAACCATGACAAATACTACAGCGACACCAGTCCCTCTGACTCCTGGGATGGTTCAGTATGGGTAAGAAGGTGACCTGGCATCTTTCCAAGCCTTTCTTTAGCTTTACCACACTGGTCAAACAACCAGACCTGTGTTAGTGGCACTTACTAAATGTCAGTCTTTGTGTCTTCCTTACCTAGTGACACCCGCTCTCCGCTTCATTCCTTCTCCAGAAAGAGAGGATTGTGGGAGGGCCAGTGTGTATGTGGACACATATTTTGTAAAGGGCAGAGAACAGATAAATGAGGTTAATTTGGCCAGAGAGAGGCTAAGGGGAAGAGAACCCAGTGGCTTCTGAGAGTAGAGGAGTGCTTGACACTGCTTTGCCTAGAAGTGTCCCAGGGAGGGCAGCAATGTCTTGCTGTGTGCTTCAGGTCATTTCAAGTCCGAAGACCCCTCTCATTAGCATTTCAGAGAAGCATCTAGCTGCCCCGCTGAAGTGCAGGCTCCCCTGGCCTCCTCAAAGCACACTGGGCAGATTCCTATGATGCAAGGTCATTGAGCTGCGTTTCCAAGGGTGACCGAGTGGGAAGGAGGTTGTTCCCTCCCACACCCCATACAATGCAAAAAATGCAGCTCACCTCTGGCCCCTTGGACCATGATCCTCCATTGCAGCCTGAAGATGCTAAATTAAGCACATGGCTAGCCTGGGGTGAAAGCATTTGGGTCATTCTCTCAGTCAGTTCTTCAGGAAGTCTGTTATTTTTCCAGTGCTGTCCTGGCTAAGAACCAAGCAGTTTCTTATCAGCCTGAGCCACAACACATGTGGAGAGTTACCTGGAGTCTGAGGCTGGGGAGACGGCACAGGGTAAAGGGCTCTTTTAAATCCTGCCTGATGTGGAGCACACAGTTTACAACCGTGTAGGCAAGATTTGGCTTTTCCTAACCAGTGAGCTTTTGTCTCTGGTTTTGACCTCAAACTTGAAGATGATTCTGCACATGACTGAAAAAAAACCTATTGTCCAGATAACTAGATCTCAGCAACAGCCAGAGGCTCTGTCCCTGCCAGGAGACTGGGATGGGGGGGTGGGGGTATG
>NC_034591.1:142477214-142491929 GCF_900095145.1 Mus pahari
GGGGGGTGGGGGGGTGGGGTCAGGAAAGCTGACTGGATATGGTTAGAATATATAAGCATGGTGGAGTCGTGGGGCTAATGAGATTCAGCTTGTGCGAAAGGTTAAATCAACAACCCCAGATAAGATTCGAGCAAAAGAGAGGACACCCAAGACCTTGCATCCCTCAGAGACGTGTCTGTCCAGCATCATTACCTAGCTGTCCTCTGGGGTCATCTTCTTCAAAGGCATCTTTTACTTCTGTCCCCCTCCTGCCTGCCCATTCTACCTCACTTCGGTTAAATTCATCTAAACTTTTTTGTTTTTTTAATCAATCAATCAATCAATCAAGTTAGTATCAAGCAATTTTTTAAATCAAGCAACTTGGTATCTTTCCCAGGTAGCTTTTAGGCAGAATCCCACATTGGATTTACAATCTAAATATCCACATAAAAACATCATCTCGTGTATTTACAAGGAGGAAATTCTCAGCCTTCTCTTCTGACCTGTTGTTTTCTACTGTGTAATATTAATTTTTCAGATAAGCCAATCAGGGCTGGCAAGAGTGGTCAGCAGGTAGAGGCACTGGTCTCACCAAGCCAGATGACCTGAGTTTTGTCCCCAAGATCCACATGGAGAAGAAAAGAGCTAGTTTCCATAAGTTGTCCTCTGACATCCACATGGGGCACCATAGCATGCGTGTACTTGTGCCTGGGCACGCGCACATGCACGTGCACGCGCGCGCGCACACACACACACACACACACACAAATGAATAAATAAATAAATACATGTAATAAAACTTAAGAAAATAATTAACCAATTAGTTACCAGACTTGGTTCCCGATTGTAAAGAGGTTTTTGCTGTATCATTGTTCTAGCTGTGTGTCCGTGCGTGTGTGTGTGTGTGTGTGTGTGTGTGTGTGTGTGTGTGTATGAAAATCTTACTTGCATTTATTCTGTTAGATTAAGTATAAAATCATTTTTGAAGGATATGCTTAAAATTCTGTTTCAGTTTTCACTGAGGTTTGATACATTTTGGGTCATGGGTCATGACCTGAAATATTGTATTACGTCATTGGATTTGATTGGCTAATGCCAGTTAGGATTTTGTATCTGATTCAATGGGAGACCTATATGCTTTTTATTAAGTATTGTCCTTATTAAAATTTTAAGATGACATTTATGTCTTTTCATCCCTTTGTGGTAACCAATTCATGCTCCTAAACAATTGCCTGTACCTTTGAGTTAGGCAGAGTTCACCCAGATACACGTAGGCCTAACAGTGTTGGTTAAGAAACTAAACATGTTAGTTTAGGTACGCTAGACAGAAGGGTAATGAATGCATTTCATAAATGCTTGGGCTATCTCACATGCTTCTCACCGTTCATGTTCAGAGACTGTGTACCCCCGCTCCCTGAGATGTCCCCTCCCACCTCCTCTTAGTGCCTCCAACGTTCCTTCAAGTCATGGTTTAGCTATGACATGGCCCATTAAACGACTCATTGTTCTGAGCTTAGCCCCCAGCTTGTGGGTGCTATTACCTAAAGGCGGAGGATCACTGATGGTGAGCTGTGTCTCCATCTTCCTCTTTGTTTCCTGCCACCCACGAGGTGAGCAGCCTCTGCCTCATGCTTCTGCCTAAGCAAGGCTCAGAATTCAAGGAGCGGAGGACGCTGACTACTACTGTCCCCTCTCTGTCCTGGGACCCTAACCTCAAGCCAGCTTGCCTAGGGCTGAGGACTGAGGACTCGGTCTGTCTGCTTTATCCCCTTTATCCCAGCCTCCATCTCTCCCGGCCCTCCTCTCAGGCACCCAACTGCATTGAACTATTTCACTTCTGGAGAAAATAGACTGTGAGTTGAAATGAAGACTTCTACAGAACTACAAAAGCCCCTCTGTCTATCCAGAAACCCTGTATGACACTGGTTATTTATTAGTCATTTAAAAATGTTTGCTCACTCTTCATAAAAAAAAAAAAAATCCTGGCAGCACCATTGATGTTCTGTCCAAGGTCATGGAAGAATTGTTTTGTATCATTGATCACAAATCAATTATGTGTGACCGAGAACAACAAGACTTTCATTGTAAGATATGGAAAACCCAACCGCAGCTTTTGAAGTAGAAAACAAGCAAGCAGGCCAAAATGACAGTCAGGATGGATTGATGAGTGTGCTGGATCATCTCTATAACCCCAGCATTGAGTTCGCTGAGGCAGGAGGATTGGGACTTTGAGGTCAGCCTGGCCCACAGAATAAGACACTTTAGGAAAAGAGAAGGAAGAGAAGGAGGAGAAGGAAGAAGAAGAGGAGGAAGAAGAGGAAGAAAGGAGAAAGAGGAGGAGGAATCCAGTGTATAATTCACTCAGGAGAGGGGTTTCACTGGGCTGATGATCTAGGAGTGGAGCTCTGAGGCACTGTGGTGGACCAATGGCTTCAATGATTGCTGTCAAGGCAAGTAAAGGACCACAACAATATTTGAGACTGACAGCTTACAGGGAAACCAAAGAAAAGCTCCAGAAGAAATGAACAGCCTGTGGTGGTTTGAACAAAAATGGCCCCCATAAGTCCACAGGGAGTGCACCATTAGGAGGTGTGACCTTGTTGGAGGAGGTGTGGTCCTGTTGGAGGAGGTGTGACCTTGTTGGAGGAGGTGTGGTCCTGTTGGAGGAGGTGTGGTCCTGTTGGAGGAGGTGTGGTCCTGTTGGAGGAGGTGTGGTCCTGTTGGAGGAGGTGTGACCTTGTTGTAGGAGGTGTGGCCCTGTTGGAGGAGGTGTGACCTTGTTGGAGGAGGTGTGGTCCTGTTAGAGGAGGTGTGGCCTTGTTGGAGGAGGTATCTTCCTGTTAGAGGAGGTGTGGCCTTGTTGGAGGAGGTGTGGTCCTGTTGGGATAGGCGTGGTCCTGTTGGAGGAGGTGTGTTGCTCTGAGTTGGGCTTTGCTCAGAAACTCAAACCAGGTCTGGTGGCTGTCTTTAAGGTCTGTTGCCTGCAGATCAAGATGTTGAACTCTCAGCTCCTTCTCTAGCACTGTGGCTGCCTGCATGTCACCATGTCTTCCTCCAGGACACGAATGGAGTAAACCTCTGAAACTGTAAGCAGCCCCAGTGAAACATTTTCCTTTATAAGAGTTGGAGAGAACATTTGAGAGGCATTTGAGGGTAGGAGCAAGCCAGTGACCATGAGTCCACTACTGACTTTAGTCTGCAATTGTTCGGAGACTGTGTAGAAGGATCTGCGAAACAGACATTTCTGACCAGAACCTACAGCTGGGCTCTAGCTCAGACTTAACTGGGAAGTAACCACACGATCAACATCTGAACAGTCATGTACATCTTTCCTAGAAGCAAGGATGCAGAGAAATGATGTCCTCTCTGGATAACTGTTCTAAATTTTTCTGCAGCAGAACTTCCTGCAAGGGTGAACCGAACACATGCCCAGGTGTAGGGGTGCCAGTGTCAACTGCTGAGAAAGATCTACCCATGTCCTGACTGCCTGTCTGACAGCCTTTCAACTTCCCTCTGCATGGGTTCTCTCAAAGGTTCAGAGAAGACGGGGTGCTGAGCAAGTAGGTTTTGTGGATAAGGAATCTAGACAGTTCCAAGACAAGGTTATATATGGAAGGTGACTGTCAGGGGAAACTTGGCCACGGGGTATCCAAAAACAGCATTCTCCAAGAGGATGGCAGTGAGCTACAGTACCATGTGTGGCTTGTTGGTGGATCCTAATCTATGAATCAACATGGTGGTCTCTTTTCAGCTGTGGCCCCAGTGTCATGCCTTCTGTTGTCTTTGAGCATGACAGGCAGATAGATACAGACATGCCAACAAAACAAAACAAAAACAAACAAACAATACAAACAAACAAATCCTCCAGGGGTGTTTAAGAACACCACTTGGAAACTATTAAGTTTTTATGTCAGGCTGTTACAAGCTAATCTACAAAGTCAGCAGAAGCCGAAAAGTCCTGGGTACTGCAGATTCTTCCAAGTCCTTTCTGCTGGTGTCCTGAGCATATACTGAGCTTCATCGTGTATTGATTCATTAATTCTCACCACAGTTGTGAGCTTTAATAAGCCCATTTAAAAGATGAGAACACTAAGGCACAGAGATGTTCGTTCACATGGATGTTAAGGGTCAGGGCATGCAACCAGTAGGATGCTGGGACTCAGAACATGAGACCAGGTTGAAGGGCTAATTTGTAGAGCAGGGAGCTCCATCCTGGACCTCTGGCTGATGTTTTCCGAGTTTTGTTTCGTGGGAGCCAAAGTTCTTTGAGGAGCTACTTGCTAGCATGACAGGGTCAATGGATCAATCCTTTCTAGCTGTTTTATTTGACAGATTGCTATGTCATAGTTTATTTGGGAAAACAAAACATGCTGCTCTTACAAAGAGTGTCCCCATGCTGGAGAGATGGCTGGACAGTTAAGAGCACTGGTTGCTTTTCTGGAGGACCTGAGTTCAGTTCCTGGCACCTACACCGGGCATCTCACCACAGCCTGTAGTTTCAGCTCCAGGGACTCTGATAGACTCTCCGGGCCCTCTAGGAGACCTGGATACATTGCTGGCAAATGTTTGAGAAAGCTTCTTGCATGCTCACTACTGTGTTATCCTGTACGGACATTTTATTTCTTGAAAACGAAGACAATTGACAATCTCCAAGTGTAGCGTCTCCCTATGTATCCATGCTTCATATTGAACTGCCGTCTCTGCCTTTTCGCCTGCGCTCTGGGGACTGAACACAGGCTTATAGCAGGGCTGATGGCCTTGTGGGCCGAGCCATCTACACAGACACAGCCTGTGGTTGCCGCTGATTCTTTCAACTGTATTTTAGTGGTCCGTCATGGGTGTTTCTCTGGGTGGTGCTGTGGGTGCTGTTTTGTCCACTGTGACTGGTTCTCCACAGGTTCAAACGCCTTCTCCAGACAGAAACACCTTGAATAGCATTTGACGGCTTCGGGTGTCTTGAGGTAGTAGACACCCGCGCAGTGCTTATTCAGGGGGTCCTTTCCTCTCCTCTCCCTTCTGTGTCCCTTCCCTTTCCTTTCTTCCTTCCTCCCTTTGTTTTTCATTTTCCCCTTTCTTTCTTATTTTCGCCATGCTGGGGACTGAACACTGGCCCTTGACTCTGAGTCGCATCCCCAGCTGCTGACTTCTTTTCCTTCCCTCCCTTCATCTTCCCTATATATTTTTTAAACTAAACAACTGCCTATTTGTTTGATATTATTATCTCTTAATGTGTATGAGTGTTTTGCCTGCAGAAGAGGTCATGAGATCCCCTGGAACTGGAGTTACAGGGAGTTGTGAGATGTGGGTGGGGTTGCTGAAAACTGAACTTGTATCCTTGGCAAAAGCCACAAGTGCTCTTAATCACAGAGCCACCTATCTCTCCAGCCTCCTCCTCCCCCTCCCATCTACCCTTCCTCCTTCCTGCACACCCCCGCCCCATCTTTTATGAGGCAGGATCTTACTGGGTAGTCCAGGCTGACCTCAACTCATGATCCTCCTGCTTCAGCCTCCAGAGCATTGGAATCACAGGCGTGCTTTGCAGTGACCTAGCCTGGATAAAGAACCTTTTATGTTTATTGTAAGGCATATCTATAGGTACTAGATGTCTTTTAAATTCCAATGATAACGATCCTGCTAGATGTGGTGGCACTACCTTTAATGCCAGTACTCAGAACACAGAGGCAGGTGGATCTCTGGGAATTTGCAACCAGCCTGGTCAACCCAGCTAGATCCAGACCAGCCAGGGCTGTGTATAGAGACCTGTCTAAAACAAACAAACAAACAAACAAACACACATACAAACAAGCAAACCTCTTATTTTTGAAGGTTACAAAATTCCAGACTGCCCAGGTTTTTCTTCAGTAACCTTTCATCAGCTCCCTTTTTCCTGCATGCTTTCTTTGGTGAGAATTTGAATTTAATTTTAGTCTTTCCTCCACTACAGGTAAGACATTCTCCCTCTTGGCCTCTTCTAAGATTTCCCCTTCACCTTCTGAGTGTGCTACACCCAGATGCAGGGAGTTCTGTTTATTTAGGACATTTATCTCACTTGTATTCTCTGTACTTTCTGGAACTGTGGTTTTTGGTGTCTGACCAAACCCAATTTGGGGAAATTCCCAATCATTATATGTTCAAACAGCTCCCCGCCCTTGGGGTATGTGTGTGTGTGTGGGTGTGTGTGTGTGGGTGTGTGTGGGTGTGTTTGCAGTGGGGCTAGGGCTGACCCTAAAGCCTGCTGCATGCTAAGCCAGTGTTCTCCCCGGAGCTCTGTTCCCAGCCCTCCTTTCTCAGTCCTCTCTCACTCTCTCACACACCTCACGAATGTTATGCCTTCTTCTTCTTGGATTTCTCTTGTCTTTATTTTTCTTTCCAATCCTTTTTCTTTTTGATTTTCTATACTGAAAGTTCCTAATGACATACACCCACCCTTAGGGATTATTTCCTCAGCCCCACTCAGTGTACTAATGAGTCCATCAAAGGCAATCTTCACTGACTGGTGTTTAACCCCTTGTGCTTCCTTTGGACCGTTTGTTGCTTATAATGTCCATCTCTGTTCACAAGGCCCATCTGTTCTAGGGAGCAGTCTCCTTCCCTCCCTCCCTCCCTTCCTTCCTTCCTTCCTTCCTTCCTTCCTCCCTCCCTCACTCCCTCCCTCTCTTTCCTTCCTCCCTCCCTCCCTTCCTTCCTTCCTTCCTTCCTTCCTTCCTTCCTTCCTTCCTTCCTTCCTTCCACCTTCGAATATGAATCTGTTGTTTTAAAGTTCTGTCATATCTGAGTCTGACTTGGAGGATCTCCCTGCCTTTAGCCCTTCACTGTGCCTTTGCCCTAGAGATGGACATGGGGCAGTGGGTGAAAGGGCACTCCGAAGGCCTCTGGAGAGCGGGGGGTGGGTGGGGGGTGGGGGGTGGGGGGGTGGGGAGGGGAGATGAGCAAGGGACTCTGGGATTAGGTCTCAGTGGTTTGGTGAGCTTGTATCCTGGCTGTGAGTTCCACCAGGGCTTCTCAGTCCTCCAGTCCCCTCTAGAAGGGACAAGATAGCGAGAAGAAGCAGGTGTTGGGTATTTCCTTTCTCCCAGACCAGGGAAAGGTAAAGGAGAAATTCCTTTCTTCTAAAGGAAGAAAAAAAAAGGATTTTCACCATAAAAACAAAAGGAGAATCAGGTTCTCATCAAACCCCAGTGCTGGCCTTGGTGAGGACTTTCTGGTCGTCCCTGCAATAGCCAGGAGGAGTTCCTGAGGTCAAAGCCAGGAAAGTATGGCAGCCCCACAAAAGAGACACACTTGACTCGAACTCAGATTGGTCCCCACAGTCCCTGCACACCTGCCTGCTGTTGTCTGCCAGCTGCTGCCTCTGGTGTCTCCAGTGGTTTCTGCTACTCCATTTCTGTTGTCTTCCGTGTTTGGCAATCTTCTTCTGCCATCTTGGGATCAGCCATTTATTTACTCTGTGACCTCACTTCTCCGATGGAAGAAGCAGGTTTTCAGTTCATTCATTGTTTCATCCCCCACCACCACCACCACCGCTTTGTGGATCAAATAGTAGTTTGTGTACTTTTTTTTTTTTTAAGATTTATTTATTTATTATATGTAAGTACACTGTAGCTGCCTTCAGAAGCCATCAGATCTCATTACGGATGGTTGTGAGCCACCATGTGGTTGCTGGGAATTGAACTCAGGACCTTCAGAAGAGCAGTCAGTGCTCTTAACCACTGAGCTATCTCTCCAGCCCGTTTGCGTACTTCTTAAGCACTACACAGGGAACCAGAAGGAAGTCTAAAGTAACCTACCCCACAGCCTGGGTTCTGCTTGGCCCTTCACATGGTGACTCTGCTTTGATCCCAATGTTGGCAGGGGCTGAGAGGGAAGCCCACAGTGTGTAAGCCTCCAGAGGCCAGTTTTAACTCAGGGATAGAGATCACCTACCAGGAGACAGATGGAAAGGTCTGAAGACGTTTTTTTCTAAAAAAAAAAAAAAAAAAAAAAATCACAAATGCAGAGGTACCTGCCCCCCAGCATCCAGTATACACAGGGTGCTGTTCACCACCCTGCCTATGGGCACCCCCTCCCCGAGAATGGTTCCAAACCCCAATGCTGCATGACAACTCCTCCAAGGGAGAAACAGCCTCCAGCTCCAGTCCTGCTCCCTATCCCCTGACTTCAGTGTTGAACCGGCTGATGCTTTCAACACTGTACCCTTTGAATTTAGCTTGTCACTGGATTCCTTTGGTGATCATACCATGAGTGCTTAGTGCTTTACAGTGTCTACTGTACATCAGGTCCCGGGCTGGCAGCTTCCTCCCATCGTCTGGCTTCATCCCTTCTCAGCAGGTATTAACCAAGTCTCTCCAATGAGCCAAGTACACTGTGTACCTGCTGTGTCGGGGTCAGGGGTCGCTAGCCTTGGCTTTTATACTCGACTCTGCTCTGAAGCTCAGAAAAGTTAAGTGACAGTCCCAGTTCAACTTGGTGGCTGCTGTTTAAATGATGTCGGCGACTCCTACATGAGCCAAGAGAAGCCACCACAACTGTTTCCCTTGGTGGGGACTTGGGGGTGCCCAGATACTCCATTGTTCTGTGCCTAACACTCAGGGTCTGCCACAATTGGAAAAGTGAGGCAAGATGATGGGTGGACCATCAGGGCAAAGGGAGGACTGGAAGCACTGAGGCCCAAGCCCCCACCCAGGTGCTTGACAGGCCCCCCAGAGAGAGGGAATGGGTCTTGGTGGGGATAATAGTCCCTCCAAAAACACTCAGTGCTGGCCTTTCTCATTGAGCAGTTCGGCTTTCAAACGCTTTGCTGCACAGAGCAAGGGATGGGTGTTTTGTACACCCCCCCAGCCCCCCACACGCCTTTTTTCTTTTTTTAGGAAAAGCAATTTGCTCCTTTCTGATTGAGAACAAGATCTGGCAGCGAAGGGCTTGTTTTCCCCCACTTCCCTCACTCTCCTACTCTCTCCCCACCCTTGAGTGGAAAAAAAAAGTTGGAGGTGGGGGGGTGGAGGAAGAGAGGGAATAAGAACACAGGATCCATGCTAAGCAAAACTATTTGCATAAGCTGCACACTCTCGCTTAGAGCCTGGGCCCATCCAACTTATGACGAATCCCCCGTCTCGGCTACCTGCCAGCTGCGTTTTCACGGGGCTGGCAAGACTACACGGTCTACATTCTACACTGATTAACGACCTTCAGGGAGGAGACCACCAATTGCAATGCCAGCACACTTTGCTTGTTAAAGGGGACAGGGGGCCTTGTTGGACAAGACCCAGGCTTTTTTCTTTGGGTGGTGGGCGGGTAAGCAGGCCAGGAAGGGTAAGGGGTGGGCAGGAAGGGTGCATGTGTGCAGTAAATAGACCAGAAAGACAAACCTCAAGTGGTAGGAAGAATCTCATGCCAGATCCTTGTGGTGAACCCTGGGCTGTGTCTAGGTAACTCTGGCTAGCTGGAAAGGGCTGGTGGTAAAGGGTAGTCCTGAGAGTTGCAGGGGTGCCCATGCTATAATGAAGAGCCCCAAGTAAAAACATCGGAGCTGCCTTCCCCACTGGCTCCGTGCTGGGGGCTTCTAGCTACACCTACAGCTCAGAGAGGCATCTGAAGTGGCAGCTTTTTCCTCCAGAGCAAAGATCAGAGATGTGCCACAAATCACCCAGGGAGGAAAGCTCCCAACCCTGACTCAGACCCCACCGTCACGTTCCTTTACGTGTGTGTGTGTGTGTGTGTGTGTGTGTGTGTGTGTGTGTGTGTGTAGTAGAAGAATGCAAAGGTATTTCCCATGACCACTTGGCATGAGGACGTGTGGCCCGTGAGCTCACCACTTGCGTGGCTGCTGACATGACATGCTGTCATACCTGTCTGTGTCTCTGACCGTGGCATGAACTGATGGAATCTGCTGTCATTTTCTCTTCAATTCCCAACTGCATCTTGTCAGGGCTTGAAGGGTCTTCGAGAGGCCATCTCACTGGCTCTCTTGACCCCTAATGGTCGGAGACACCAGGTGGTTTTTAAAGAAGCACTAGAACTCTCCAGTGACTTTGCTGGAGGTGTGCAGATCCTCTCTGTTGAGGTAATGTATCTTCTCTCAGGATGTCTCAGATGCTGAGCTCCCGGGGGAATCGCAGAGACCTCTCTGTTCCAATCACCACAGCTTCAATTTCTCCCTTACAGATACACTGAGAAGCAAAGGGAAAGGAAGGTAACGGTCCTACCCTCAAGAAGGAGTCTGATGTAGAAATGTGGGGTACTGCTCTGCTCACTCCAGCCTCTGCAGGCCCCAGCCACCCCCGTATCACCAGCCCCATGCTTCATTAAGGCAGCACAATGTGTCCCCATGGTCGCTTGCCAGCCGGGATGTCCTGTGTGACAGCAGATGCAAAGAGAATGAACAGGCGGCTGAAAGGCTTGGGGACAAAAAGAGCACATTGTCCAGCGCTCTGAAAGGGCTGCCTGAGAGGGGACATATGCATGTGAAAAAAAAAATACCCCAGTGGGTCCCCCCCTGCTGGCCCCAGCCGGCCCTCACCCAAACCTTCCCTGGATGCTGCACCAGGATGTCTCCAGGCTGGTCAGGGTCAATCTAGCTTGGGCTAACAGCATGCAAGGAGTGAGGGTAGAGGCCAGGCTTTGGGGCACAGTTGCTCAAGGGAACTTACCCATCCACAGATGACCTGTCTGCCATCAATGCATAGGGTTATTGCATTACAGTTAACCACGTCAGCCAGCTCCTCCCATTTGACAGGTGAGAAGACTGAGGCCCGGGGTAGAGGGCTGACTTAGCAGACCTGGCCAGCAGATGCTTCCTGCATCTCCTGGTCTCATACTCTTCTGGGTACCATCCTTGTCCATCCAGATGGGGTTCTGAAAGGGGTTCTGTATTTCTTCTGGGTTACCCTACTGCTGCTTTGCCCCGGTCTAGAGCCAAAACCCAACTAAGTCCCAGGCTTGGTCCCGTGAGTCTGGAGCTTCAGGGAATGGGAGAAGGGAGAGCTGGTGTACTTCACGAGCTGCTCTCTTGTGAGAAACGGCGTTGCCCTTCGTGGTTTCCTGGAAGGGAAAGTGCCTGGGGTTGCAGGTTGGCACCAGAGACCCAGCTCTTTTCTCCCTAGTGAGTCTGAACAATTTCTGAACAAACATCTTCCCCAAACCATAAACCTGGGCTTCGAGAAACCAGGACTAAAGGGAAGGTAGGGGCCTCAGCCATAACTCCAGCAGTAACTCACCTGCTTCTCCCACAGGGCCACTTGAGGGTCGAAGGCCACCGAAGGTTCTTTGTACATAATTGAACACAGTCAAAGCTAGACTTTTTTTTTTTTTAAACATTCAAAGGCTTGGTGGGGTTGGGGTAGGGCTGCAGCTGCCCATGAACTTCTTTATGGGGGTATCTACATCAGCAACTGCCCCTTGAACTGGGACTTTGGGAGGAAAGGAGGAGGAATTGAGGGAAACCAGGGATGTTTTTTTAAAAAGAATCCGTTGTCAGCCAGGCAGTGGTGCGCACTGGAACTGCTCGCTCTTTGGAAGGGTAGGAAGGATCGGGAGTTCAAGGCTATCCTTAGCTACATATCAAGCTGGAGGCTAGGTTGGACTACTCACCACCCTTTTAGCTAAAAAACAAGTAAGACAAACAGTTGTCACTGAAAACAGAAAGGGGACTGGGGGACTGTGAGGGAGAAGGAAGATTATGGAGGAAGTAGGAGGGAACAAGGCGAGTTAGTGGGACAAGAAAGACATGCTAGCCCACATTTTCTCCCATATGCAGATTCTGGATGTGGACACACACATACACACATGCTCGCACACACATACACGTACACACAGGCACACACAGGCATGTGCACACACACATGCTCACATACATATGCATACACATGCACACACATGTACACACACAGGCATGTGTGCACACACATATGCTCACATACATCTGTGCACACATGCACATACATATGCATGCACATGAACACACATGTACACACACACACACGCAGAACAGAGACTAGCTTGGGGAATGAATGAAACCAGGGGGTATGGAAGGGCAGGAAATGATGAGGGGGGTGCAAATATGAGCAAGTTATACTGATACTGGGTATGAAACTATAATAAACCCATTATTTTATATGCCTGTGTGTAAAATCAATAAAAATGAGTTACTAATAATTACATTAGAGAAAATGGATAGGAACATGTGAAAAATAGGTTTATATTTTTTTCTTATTTCCACAATATATTTCCATTTGCAACCATTTGTCAGAAAGGCAGCGTCTGTCTCCCTTTAACTATCACAAGCTCCAGGGCTTTTCCAGACGGAAACTGATTCAATACAGGAAAGACTTTGCAGGACCACTCTCCCTATAGCTGTCTCCAAAGGATTTCTGACAGGAGGAAGCCCCCCCTCCCACCCAGGGCCATTTCTCTTCAGTCCCTGCCAAGGCAGGCTCTGTTCTGGTGGCGGACCGCACAGGTTGCTTCCCTCTCCCAGCGACATGAGCTCACCATTTGCTAACAGATGTGAGGAAGTCTGTGTGATCTCTACCAACAGCTGTGCAAGATTCTTTGCCCCTGAAAGTCCCCAGCTGCCCGCGGGGCTGTGTGCAGGAGGAGACAGGCAGGCTGGGAAAGAATGCCAGCTCTCTGCGCTGCTTGAGCATTGGTTGGTTTCTGGGGTGGGGGGTGGGGGTAAGCTTGCTATTTGAGACACACATGCCACACAGGGTAGAAGATGTCATTAGGGAGTTTATTTTGTTCCAGATGTATTAAACCAGGAGCTCCAATTTGGACACATATGTCACGCTGACATGTCAACACACACACACACACACACACACACACACACACAGTGTTTCAAACTGGGTTTAGCCACTAGTAAATAGGTGTTTTATTTTATTTATTTATTTATTTATTTATTTATCTTTCAAAAGACTCTGTTATGGAGAAGTCAGATAATAATTTGCTCCAGAATTATCTGGGGTCCTGGTGAGTGTGCCCTCAAACCCTGAGGAAGGCATGTTTCTTTTGGACTAGGCTGGCCAGAGAGGCTCTGTGAAAAAGAAGCATGCTAGAGTTGGCTGGTGGAGGGCACAACTGAACCACACGGGGCAAGAGCTAGATATCCTTTGCTCATCTCAGCACAGTGGCATGAGGGAGAGGCAGTGAGTGGAGCCAGCTCTTCATGCTCCCATGAGCCCCAGGGAATGGCTGGTGGGTACAGAAGCATCCCCAGGCCTCAGGAGACTAGATGGCATCCCAGGATGGACTCCATAGTCTTAGGAAGTTGCTCAGTGTTTGAATTGCCCTAATGGCCAGTCGATATTTGCTCATATCTGCTTCTGTTGGCAGCCAGGAATTCACAGTTGAAAAGCAAATCTCAAAGTTCTGGATGTCCAGGCCACCAAGAATTCTTACTAGCTTTTCGAAACATTAACTTGTTTTTTATTTAGATGCACGTGTGTGCACACCTGCATGAGTTTGTGTGCACCACATCCGTGTAGATGCTCATGGAAGCTGGAAGAGGGAGTTGAAGTCTCCTGGTCCTGGAGTTACAGGCAGTTGTGAGCTACCTGACGTGGGCACCTGGGACAGAAACCAGGTACACAGCAAAAAGTGTCCTTAACCATGGAGTCTTCTCTTCAGTCCCTCAACAACAACACAGCAACAACAACGACGACAACAACAAAAACCTATTGAATGCCAACTATGTGCAGTCTCCTAGGATTTGTAGGTAAATTTGGGTGTTCCTTATTCAGGGCATAAGAAATGACAAAAGTACAATGTCAGAAAGTCTACTGTAAAATACAGGCAAAACCAATTAATCAATCAACTCTCAAGAAAGTGTTTTAAAGTCTTCCTCAGAGGCCAAGAAATACTGAGACAAGTTTCAGAGAAGGTGACAGCTGCTCTGGGCATTGTGGCATGCATAGGAGTTTTGCAGGCAGTGAAGCAGAGAATGGTTTTCACCATAGAAGCCAGCACTGATAGGTGGAAGAACTGTCCCCTTAGTATGTGTGACTGCAGGAAGAGGTGGACAAGCATCCTCCAGGATCTTACTCTCACACTGAACACAGAATCTAGTACAATATGAGGGGTTTGGGAAGAGCTGGGGTAGTCAATGGGAGCCATGTTTGTTATGCTGTGCCCTGAAGCTATCCTTAGGTGTTTCTGTCACCTCTGTTCACTTTCTCCCGTTCTCAAGCACTGAAAAAGAAGCCAAGGCCCAAGAAGTGGGGGTAATCCTTGCAGAGACAACAGAAATGTCACATGAGTCAGACTCCCTCTAGCCAGGACTTCATATTTCTAAATTCCATCCTCAGTTCTGCAAGGCCAGTGCACGTGGTGTCAGGTCCTATGCTCCACCAGGGAAGGGAGAGTCAGTCAGTCAGCTCAAGCAAGTTGCCCAAGGTCACCGCTGCTGGCCACCAGCGGAGCCCAGGCTGAGTGGTTTTGAATTCCGGAGTCAGGGATAGGGATCCATCCAGTTGGTCATCTAGTAGGGACACAGGCTGAACCTGAGCTCACTGTGTGACTACTGCTCCTGCCTCTGTGTTCCTGCCATCTTGCCTTTTCCCTGTATCAGAGTAAATCCAGAGCAGAGCAGAGCAAAGCAAATATATATATATATATATATATATATATATATATATATATATATATGTGTGTGTGTGTGTGTGTGTGTGTGTGTGTGTATATATATATATATATATATACATATATACATACATATGTACACACACATACATATATTTATAC
>NC_034591.1:142491965-142503577 GCF_900095145.1 Mus pahari
ATATATATATATATATATATATATATATATATATATGTGTGTGTGTGTGTGTGTGTGTGTGTGTGTGTATATATATATATATATATATATATATATATATATATATATATATATTCTGGGAGGATACTGTGTGTTACGGATTGTTAGGGAATTGCGGAGGGGTCTCCGGAAACCCAATTCATTAACATCCCGATATCTTCAGTGTTATCCCTCCAAAATGCTAAAAGAAAGATACTTCATTACACAGTTGAGAATCAAAGGTATAATTGCAGCGGGTCACAGTGTATGTAGCATCCTGAGATCCCAGGGCAGGGATGAACAGGACTCCTGTCAGATGCCCTGCCTACCACGGCGTCTAGCCAAAGCACCATGTCCAGAGCCCAAAGGATGGCAACCTTGTTTGTTGTGATGATTATGAGGTTTTCTTCTCTCATACTAGGGCTCTGTCATGGTCAGAGTCTCCTTCACCACCCACTACCATGGCTCAGGGCTTGGCAGCTCAGAATTTGGAATATGAGCCTGGTGACCTCCTGGGGCATGCTGGGGCTAGAGAAACTTGTTTGTAGTTGCTGCTTTTGTCTCAGCGACTCCTGTAGCTCAGACTGTCTTCTAACTCAGAAGGTGTCTGAGAATGACCTTCAGCTTCCGATGCATGTCCATGTGTGCTTGTAGGCATGCTCTGCTATATCCAGATTGTACAGTGCTGGTAGTAAAACCCAGGGCCTTGCCCACACCAGGCAAGCACCTTGCCAACTGAGCTATACCAACAACCCTGAGCGGAGCCTCTTAAGCTCTCTACTTGATCTAGAATCACATCCAACCTCCAAAAGGAATGTAAAGTCACTGAGGTAACTACAGCTTTTTCCTTCTTAGGTAACCAGGACAAGAAGAGAAAAAAAAAAAAGGCAGTTGCCTCCTACCAGATAAAACAGGTTTCCGTTGTGTGTCCACACCTGCTTAAGAACAAGATTTAATGTTCCCAAAACTTAGAGTTGTGAAGGATGTATCAAGGCTACATTGTAAGCTCTGCCTCATAGAGTTGGGCCAGGCAATCAATATAACTTTCCCCTAAGGCCCTCCCTAGTCTTCCCTGTTTTAGTCTGGTCTCTGTTGCTGTGACAAAACCCTAAGACCAAAAGCTATGTGAAAAGGAAAACATTTGTTTGACTCACACTTTCAGGTCATAGTGAACTAGGGAACTGGGACCAGGAATTTGAAGTAGATAGAAACCATAGAGGAATGCTGCTTGCTGTCTTACTTGCTGGCTCATATTTAGCCAGCTTTCTCATAGAGCTGGTTTCCTAGGAATAGTGCTGCCCACAGTGGACCGGGCACCCCATGTTGATCATTGATCAAGACAATGTCCCATAAACACACCCACTGACCAATCTGATCTTGGCATCTCTTCAATTGAGGTTTCCTCATCCCAGGTGACTTTAGGATGTGTCATGAAGACAATACAAAATAGCTAGCACACTGTCTTTGAGCATCTAAGGATGTCTACTTAGAGTGGCCTTTAAACAAAAACTCCATAATACACATCATGGCAGAATTCTGAGGATGCACACAGCACAGCAGAGAGAGAAGGGGATGGGAAGACGGCCAAATGCTCCTAAAGACAGGACAGCAAGATAGGAAAAGGGGAATTCAGGGCAGGGTGTTAAGCTCGTGGACAGCAATTCAAGGGAAAAGAGAGGGGTACAGGAGCAGGGCTTTATTCTTAGACTTGGGAGCTGCAGCTCATCAGGGCTGCTCAGGCTGTCTGGGAAAGCAAGGTCCCCAGAAGTCACCATGAACACTGCTGAAGGGAGGTAAGAGATCTGGGGGTTTCAAGCCACACCCACAATACCTCAGCCCCACACTACCTCAGTGTGTAAAGGGGAGAATAACAATCTCCCTCCTGTTCAATTGACCCTGAGCAGGAGGTCTGTTGGGCCTCCTGGTGGATAGGAGCGCTTCTCAGAGGCTCCAGGCTCTGTCTGTGCAGACAGAATGGAAGGTTTTCAAACTGGCCAGTCTGGCTTCCAGGAAAACCCCTGAGATGTGAGGAATAGGCTGCCAAGTCGGCCAGACGTAGGGCCAGTGCTCTGAGGTTCTTTGTCCTGTGTGGCGGTCAATTCTCTGTGGAAACCAGAGGTATCCAGGCCTCAGAGCTTCATCTCAGCTGAATAGAAGGACTATATCTTGGGTGGGTAGCGGGAGGGAGCAGGGATATTCAGAGACTATCCTTTTCTTAAGGGAACCTCTGTGGAAGAACCCACCCACCTCTGACAGGCCTGTCCAAGATCAGTATGCAAGATGACAGAGGGAAGTGCCCACTATGCTGCTTACAGCTGCCATCTTAGGGTAAGGGGTACAGAAAGCACGCATGACCTTAAGCCACAGGGTAAAGGATGGCCGGCTACTGTGGCTCATAATGCTTGTGCAAACTAGACATTGGATTTATGGTCACTGTTTCAGAAGCTTCTGTCTCCATCCTTTGCCTCTGAGTAGAGTCCAGTGTCCACATTCTGTCTGGTGAAGATCCACGTCTACCTCCATCAGTCTTATTGTAGTTCCTCTGACAGCAACAGCGCACAGATCCAGCGCTTCACACCCCGTGTTGAGCATCCAGTTTGTCCACTTCCTCCCTCTGTCTACTGAAGACTCAGCTCCTACCTCCAGCTAATAACTCCTCCACTCCATTGATTTATCTCACACACTCTTTGCTTTATCTCTACACACCCACATCCTTCTATGGTAGGTTTGAAAATAAAATAAAAGTTCAATTGTGAAGCTTACCAAATTAAATTGTGAGTGACTAGATTGTTCCTCAGAGATCAGGAAAGGGAAAGGAAGGAGGAAGGAAAGGTGGGGAGGAAAATATTCCTCTCCTGTTTGTGTGTATGCGGAAGCCAGAGGACAAGACAACCTCAGGTATTGCTTCTCAGATGCTGTCTACTTTTGGGGGACACAATCACTCACTGGTCTGGAACTCACCAATTAGGTTAGACCTTTTAGTTGGCATGCACCACCAAACCCAGATTTTTTTTTTTTCAAGTGGATGATGAGACTGGAATTTGAGGCCTCCTGCAAGCATTTGCTACTGAGTCGTATCCCCAATCTAACAGTGATGTTAATTTCTAATGTCAACTAAATTGGATTAAGAAATGGGACATAATGAGGCATACCATTTGGGTTAGTTCTTGAGTGTTTTCCCAGAGAACCTTAACAAGGTGGGAAAACCAACCCTGAATGTAAGCTGCACCCATCCCATAGGCTGTAGGGAAAAAGAAAAGTCAACCGAGTGTTAGCCTAGGTCTTACCTAGCTTCCTGGCTGCGAGGGTGAGCTGTTTCAAGCGCCTGCTGCCAGGGTTTCCTCACCATGATGGAATACAACCTTTGAATCATGAGCCCTTTGGACCATGGGACATATGGACTGTGAGCCCTTTGAACCTTGAGCCAAGATAACCCTTTTCTCAATTAAGTTCTTTCCTGTCAGGTATTTAATCACAGTGACCAGAAAAGAAACTAAAGTAGAAAAGAAGGAAATGAGGGAGAAAAAAGATGAAAGAAGTAGGGAAGGAAAGGCTAGGAAGAACTAATAGATGATATGAAGGAGGGAAGAAGGGAGGAAGGAGGGAAAAAAGAAACAGAGGGAAGAAAGGAAGGATTTTCTTGAAAATGATATCATATGAGATGATTTCTTATTTTTCTAATGACTTACTACTGTGTGTGGATGTGTGTGTTTATCTGTGCCACGTATGTGCAGTTGTCCCTTGTGGTCAGAAGTTCTCTGATCTCCTTGTACCGGAGTTACAGACAGTTGTGAGCCACCCGATGTGGGTATTGGGAATTAGACCTGGGTTGTCTGCAAGAGCATTAGGTGCTCTTAACTGCTGCATCATCTCTGTTTCTGAAGGCGGGCCATACATGTATGCCTTCCTATGTAGGTATAGCGAGTACCATCAGAAGGAAAAGTGTTGCAAGCATGTAACATGGTGTTGCATGGTTGAATACATTTACCATATTAGAGGCTTTAAAACAAATTTGTCATTGTTATTTTGCAGTAGTCATTTCTTAAGCACTTACTCCATGACAGCCCCTTCAGTTTCCATTGTGTATTCTATTCAACATGGAGACCAGAATGGACTCTGTTCTTAGGAAGTGGTGAGTGTACTAGGAAATAGGAGACATGGACCCACTGTCAAAGAGGAGTAAGAAGCCGTGTGAAGTTCTGGGAAATGGAGAGGGCACTCTATCTAAAGCTTTCCCATTGAAAGCCTGGAGTTTATAAATTATTTGTTCATTGACAAAGGAGTTCTGCCTTGGAAACTAAAGAGACTCAAGACTCAGACCTGGTGATGAAGTGTCTCTAAACTGGGTCAGGGACAAAGGCGAAGGATAGGCAGCACCATAAATAATGAACTTACAGGACAGATGGTGTCAACCAAAGCATTTAGAGGCTCTGCACAAGGGAGAAACCCAGAATGTAATGAGCTGCTGGAAAGCTTTGGGAGACTTCAATGTCAATCCATTGACTAGTGGTTTAGCTCAGCACTTATCTAGCCTGTTAGAACTGCTTCTAACAGACTTCAGACTTCAATCTGTCTTAACTGTCCTCTGCAGATTTCTAAGGTGGATCTTTCTGGAACAAGATGGGCATTCAAGGTCATCTTAACTTGTTCCACTTTAACAAGAAATCCAGGACAATTGCCCTGTCCTGAGGTTGGAGATTTATTCCAACAGGGACTAGCTTGTCTGTAAAATACTCATGTTCTGCCAGAATGAGGGTCTTTCCAAACACATCTGTGGATCTCCTTGCTCCAAACATTATTTCAATAAAATATGGAAAATATTTTGTTCAAGAAAATATGTAAAAATGGAATGTATCTTCTGTACTGAGGTTCCTATCCAGTGCTGTGGAAGAACAGTCAGATGCATTACCATGAGCAATTGTGTAGAATGAAATGAGTTGAGAAATGGAATCAGGGCACAGAGCAAGCAAGAATAAATGTAGTTACTAACAGCATCATGAACATAGTAGAGGTGCCAGGAATTTTAATTACATATCCTTATGTGACTTCCTGAAGACTGATCCCCTGCCATC
Organism: Mus pahari; assembly: GCF_900095145.1. Taxonomy (NCBI): domain Eukaryota; kingdom Metazoa; phylum Chordata; class Mammalia; order Rodentia; family Muridae; genus Mus; species Mus pahari. The sequence continues at coordinate 142,497,056 of NC_034591.1, forward strand.
TGTAGTGATAAACAGCAAACCAGAATGTGAAAGCAAGGACAACAATGATTGTGGTGGTTTGGAGCATGGCAGTGATGATGACGACTGTCCTTGTGATGATGGCAGTGGTGATGACAGTGATAGTGATTGTGACAGTGATAAATATAATGATGTTGATGGTGATGACCATGGTGGGGATGATGGTGGTAATAAAAATGATGATGATGATGACAGTGGAGATAGTGATGATGGTGGGGATGATGGTGATGACAGTGATGATGGTGGGGATGATGGTGATGATAGTGATGATGGTGGGGATGATGAGGATGACAGTGAAAATAGTGATGTTGATGTAGAGATGTGATGATGGTGTGTTGGTGGATGATGATGTGATGATGGGTAGTGATGATGATGGTGGTGGGAAGGATGATAGCAATGATGATGGAGATCGTAATGGAAATGGTGATGGTGATGTTGTTGATGGTTGTATGATAATGAGGATGGTGATGGTTGTTGAGAATGGAGAGACAATCTGCAAACGACAGCATGGAGTTTTTACAACAAATAAGAACATTCTGAGTAAAATTGCAGGACAAGTTCTTCTGAATTGCCTTCCCTGGGCATCTTGGGTCTGTGATTAGCCTGGTTCTCTCCTACATTACTGGACTCTCTCTCCTAATGTTTATGGTTTTGACTTTATTCCCATCCTCTTTACAGCATATACACCTCTTGGGGTGACACAGCTTCCTTGTCCCTAACTTAGATAAACTTTTCTGTTACACTAAGGATCTTTGAGTCTGCCCTTCACCCCAGAACTTTTTTTTTTCTTTTCCACTCTATAAAATCAAACAGGTCATTTCACAAAACAGACACACAGAAAATTACAGTGCAATGCGACACCATAGGGCCAATGCTCAGAGGCTCACAATGACTAAGAAGTGTGTCATGTCTGACTTACTGTGTGACCTTGAGGCCAGCCACTTGCCCTCTCTGTGTCTCAGTCTCCCGTGGTGGGATCATAATATCTACCGCCCAGCAGAGCTGGGAGCATTGAATAAATGATTATCTCGAACGCCCTCTGAGCTTCTGGGACAAAGGTGCTATGTAAATGCTCAGTACCCTTCTTCGTCTTCTTCTCATTAGTATTATTCAAACCCAGATGGCATTATTATTGTTGTTGATTGACAGCCCTGCATAGCCCCATTCACGGGTGTCAGAGAGCCAGGCGGTAGTTAACACAAGCAAAAACCATGTTTAAAACAAAGCCCAAGGAACACTCCAATAGTCTGTGCCTTGGGTTGCTATTAAAGCCACAGCAGCTGCGGTGGCAACACGGAGGGACAGGGCAAAGGAAACGCATCCCAGAGCACAAAGAGGGGAAAGTGGGTCTTGACACTGATCATATAATCGTGCTGGGCTTTTATAGACACTGGGAGGCCTCAAACAGAATAAATGCTTGAACTTGATCCACGGTTTACAGGCAGCGGCTGTGAAGGTCTTTGTTGCTGTCGATGCCATGTTAATGACCCAGCTTGGGGCTCTGCCGCCACTGCCACCGCCACTTCCAAAGAAAACAAATCAAAATGAGGAACTCCATGTCCAGCAATGAGTTTTCCATTCTACAAAAATAAATATAACCCTTTCGTAGCTAGGCAGTCACCTTGCCCAGAGGAGAGGCCAATGAAAGCACCAAGGTGTCTGTAAGGCATTGAACAGCTCTAACCAGTTCATCCAAAGGGAGGCCTTGTGCTTTTTAATTGCAAATAAACAGATGAAATCCTTGATGGTGCCTTCCAGCTCTGAGGATGCTGTCTATTCTGAGGGAGCCTAGAGGCAGCGGCTGCCGAAGGAGGATGGGGGCATTGGCTGGGTTCTCTACACCATTCTCTCTGTCTGTATGGATAAGATCCTCCCCAGAGCATATGCTGACCACACAGGAGCTTCAGGATGTGACACTAGAGGGTTTGAGTCCTATGAGTAGTCAGGGGACATGCAATTCACAGCCTGAGGTTTTGTTTGTTTATCTGTTTGTTGACACAGGATTTCATGTAGCCCAGGCTCACCTCACTCAATATGTGGTCAAAGATGACCTTGAACTCCTTATCCTTCTGCTTCATTCTCCCAAATGATGGGATTCTAGGCAGTGCTGTGGTTAGAAGCCAGGGCTTTATGCATGTGAAGCAAGCACTCTCCCTACTACCTCTGCCCTGCCCCTCCCCACTACACACGCAGAAAGGGAGGTGTGATGAACCTTTAGTGGGGGGATCTGGACAAGTGGGTAAATAACATATATCTCTAGGATATGGACACATGTACATGGGAAGATGGGTAGCTGTTATAAAATATGGTAAGGCAGAAGTAGGTAAGGAAGAGGGGATGATAGGGCAAGAGAAAAATCTTGAGAACAGTTAAGAAGGTTTAGGAATGCAGTAGAAGGCGTGAAAGTGAGACATCTGAGGTCCAGGTAGGTTGTCTTGGAGGGGGAGGTGAATGGGTCCTCAGAGATGCTGCTATGCCTCTCCCTCCCTCTCTCCCTCCCTCCCTCCCTTCCTCCCTCTCTCCCTCCCTCCCTCCCTCCCTCCCCATTTTCTCAGACACAGCATCAGGAGCCCTGTGTGTTTCTCCATGAAGCAGAAGGCACTGATCCTAGCCAAGGTGAACATTTCTTTGAACCAAATACGCTGCAACTTTGCTTTCTTCTCATTTCTGTATTTTATCATGCTTTACACTTGTATCAAACTCTTCTCCTTCACTGGATCCTTCCTGGTGGTCTTTTGCTTGACACAAGGAGGGCACCCACACACCCATCCATTTATCTACCCATCCACCCACCAATCCACCATCCATCCATCCATCCATCCATCCGTCCATCTATCCATCCATCCACCTACCCACCCACCCATTCATCTTCCCAACCATCCCATGGATTTCCTTCCCACATCTTCCTTATAGAAACTGAGTAAAGTATACCAGATGCTAATTAATAGGATCTCTTTTCCAGAGCTGATTTCTTTCTTCGGTTGGGAATGACACCCTGGTGGGAACAGAGTATTAATGTAGAATCAAGCCCAAGCATATGGGGTAGCTTCAAAGGGATAAAGATGAGATAAAAGTTGTGAGCTGAGACCAAAAGCAGGTTTGGCAGTCAGTCACTGGAGATGTAAAGGGGTGCAGTCTGAAGTAAGGGGTGCAGGAACTGAGAGGCAAATGGGTTGCTGCCATAATAGTCTAAAGATAACAGCAGCACCTTTGGAGCAGTGTTGGCAGAAGCTGTAAGGAAATATTATTGGAAAAACACAATGCTCTGTATCAGCGACTTTTCTTGTCATGGTGACAAAATGTTCAAGTGAAGCAACTGAAGGGAGGAAGACTTGATGTGGCTGACAGTTTCAGGTTCAAAGTTCGTCATATCAGGAAAGAATGGAGGCAGGGTTAGCTTCATCCATGGTAGTGGGAGTTGCAGCTGAGCAAGCTCACAGCTGGGTGGAAGATGGGAGAACATGAGGTCAGAAGCTAGACAAGGTGATAACCCCCAAAGGCCCACTTCCACCAGCCTTACCCTACAACTTCCCCCAACACACCACCAGCTGGGAACCAGGTTTTCAAACCCATGAGCCTGTGGGGGCACATTTCACACCCAGACTGGAGCAGGCTCACAGAAACTGTTAACAGGTACCTGATGTCTTAAGATGATTTTCGACCACTCACTGAAGAAACGTGTGAAAAAGATGTTTCTGGGACTTAGAAAGAGGAAGATCCGGTATGGGGTGGCAGCAAGTTTGGCAACAACCTTTCCTGTAGTCATGTGGGAAGTAGAAGCTGCCTCGAGCAGACAGGGTGATGTACATAAGGATATCTCCAGGGTCACATGGGGCTCTGGCTGATCCTTGCTGTAGTAGAACTCGAGGCAGGGGAATAGCTCAAACTAAAGATTGTAAATACGAAGGAAGCAGGTTTTCCAGAGTTTGAAAACCTTCTGTCCTTCCAGATAGAAGTAAGATGGATGAGCAAATGACTCTGGACAAGATAAAACCTGGAGGATGAGGAGGAGAACTTGGTCCAAAGATGGAATGAGGGTGTGGCTATAGCATCCTTTGTTCGGGCCTTGGAAGCAGCTGTGGGAAAACCCTGGAGAATGGCTCACTCAAAATAAAAGGGAGAACAAGATGGTGGGACTTTTAAGATTCCTGAGCAGCAGCTGGGGCTGGAGAGATGGCTCAGTGATTAAGATACTAGCTGCCCCTGCAGAGGACCCAGGTTCAATACCCAGCATGCACGTGGAGGTTCACAACCCTCTGTGACTCCAGTTCCAATGGATTTGACACTCTCTTCTGGCATCCAAGGGTACCAGACACATGTGTCACAGACAGACACTCACACACACACACACACACACACACACACACACACACACACACACACACACACACACGGTGTGGATTCAACAGGAGCCCAAGGCTGAGAGTGGTTTACCAGGAAGAGAGGCATTGGTGTGACATTTTTCATTATGTGAGCTAAAAGATGAACAAGTTTTTTTGTTTTTATTTGTTTATTGCCTTTTCTGTCATGTAGTATATACTAAAAACATCTTCTAAGTTATAACTGGGAGGAGGAAGTGAGAGTATTCTAGATGCTTTCTAGTGATGATGTTTTTAGTGAGTGTTTTGTTTACAGAGTGGTGCCATTGGGAGGGTGGTTTGGTAGTATCAGGACAAGATCTCTAATGGCTGTTATAGATGCCTGTCCCCAGATGGCCTCCTACATCTGCCATCTCCCTGGGTCTTGGGATCACCCTTGAGAGAACCCAAGGCCAAAAGCTGCAGCTTCCCATTGTCAGAAAATCGGCACCTGAGCACCAGTGAGCAGACCACGAAAGAGATGATCCACTATGGGCAGAAAACAAGATTCTACCAAAAATGTTTGCTTGTCCGTTCTCTTTCTAGTCCTCCGAGGAAGCCTCCGAATCTTGACCTAAGACTTACCATAGCACATCCCATTGTACTCAGGACATGTACAAAGGCAGTACAAGGTCCTGCCTGCAAAATGGGTGTAAGAGGGAGAGGAGGCCCGCTTTTTTCTAGGAGGACATGGCTCTGGGGTGGGGCTTGAAGGAGTAGTGTGACAGTGACTTTCCAGTCTCACTCACAGCCTTGGCTTCAGGTGTCATCAACAATGTTAGTCCTGTTATTCTGGAGGCCACTGTCCCAGCAGTTGGCTCTGTGAAGGGCAGGCCCTCCTGGGTACCGAGAGGTGAGCAGACACTCAGCTTCTTTAAGCTATCAACACACTCTAGATTGCCAAGTGATGATGACCAAAGATCTAGCAGAGAAGAAGACACGGGGTGCTGCTGTTTGAGTCTAAGCTGGTCCCCTCTCATTCTGAGCTCGTTTCCGTGCCTGGTGGGGATGTCTGGGGAGGCTGCAGAACCATTAGGAGGTGAGAGCTAGCTGCTGTAGCTAAGCTGTTGGGAGTTTTGTCTCCGGGCGTCTGCTCTCTCAGCCAACCTCTTGTGACACAGTCTCTCTGCTTCCTGGTCCACCGTGCTCTGAGAAACCTCTGCCATGCCTTCTGGTCCCTGTGAACTGAGCTGTCCCACCATGGTGGACTGAAAACTTTTGAAACTGTGAGCCCAAGGAAACCTTTTCTGTTTGTGCCAGATTTTGGTGACAGCAGTGTAATAGAGCAAGAAGCATACACAGGGTAGCAGTATCATCCATTGAGGCAGTTAGTTAGGAGGCCACCAGATGTCACAGAAACAACGGTCACAGTAAAGGGGAAGTATAAAATATTATTTGACAAGCCTCAGATCCACCTTAAACCGGAGAAAGGAGACACGGGTTTACAGCTGCAGAGATTTCTTTTCTGGAGTTCATTACTTCCTGGGGTATCTCTACCTGACTGTCTTATTCCTGAGTCTCGAAACCTGAACCTGAAGTTTCTACAAGCTCAGGCCTATGATCAGGTGGCAGAGAGGGGTTGGCGCTGGAAGAAGAAACAGAAAAACAACCATGGATGGACAAGTAGTCTAAGGTGTATGGGAAGGGTTCTGAGCTGGGCGAATCGTAAGTCTGAGAATGCTCTGTGATACGTAAAAGTTGTGTGTGGTCCCTGTGAATGTGAACCCTCTGCTCTTGCCAGGCAAAACATCGCTATGGGATGTGGGGATTGGGAAAACCATGTTCTGTGATGCCTCCGTGTACTATGGTATTAATAGAAGTAAAGGCTGCCCTGTCCTCCCATCTAGCAGGTAGAAACCTGTGAATGAGGTGAGAGTGAGACACTTCCTACAATGTGATATTTAGAAGACGAACTTTTTGAAGCTGAGAGTGACGGTACATCTTTATAATGCTAGCACTTGGGAAGCTGAAACAAGTTCAAGGCCAGCCTGGTTTACAAAGGAAGTTTAAGGCCACTCTGGAATAGAAAACATGACTCTTTACAAAGCAAAACAATTTAAAAAGTATACTCAGTTAATTCATTTTCATGAATCGTCCTCCATTGTTGCCAACTGTCCCCTCCCTTTTTTTTTTTTTTTTTTTTTTT
>NC_034591.1:142503591-142525818 GCF_900095145.1 Mus pahari
TTTTTTTTTTTTTTTTTTTTTGACAAAGTTCATGTTTTGCATCTTGCATAGCAGGTTGTCCATGAGATCAAGGCTTCCAACAAGATGGAAATTGGAGCATTGTGGATCCCTGTTCATTGCCCCAGTATTGGGATGTAGGACCTGGGCTAAGCAGCAGCTCTAAAAGCCAGGATTCCCATAGGCCTCAGGCAAGATGGCTGCCATTATCGTGGGTGATAAGTCATTCCCTTAAGTGCATCCTGTAACACATGCTTTCACACCTATGTTGTCATCCTATAGAGCCTCCACTCTTTCCTTAAGGCTCTGGTTCTTAGATGTGAGCCCGTAAGAGACTACAACTGGTAGTGCTGGTGCTAATGATAACTCTGGTGCTGGGTGTCCAGTATGGTAGCCTGAGATGCAGCTGGCTCCTGAATCTCTGACTTTGGGTTAAAACAACTTAAGCTGCATCGTACATAGCATTCAATAAACTGGGTATGATGATGCATGCCTTCATTCTAGCATTTAGGGGGAGGGAGGAACTAAGGTAGTAGAGCAGCCAAGAGTTTGGGACTAGTCTCAGCTACATAGTGATCTCCAGGTCAGCTATCCCAGGCTCCAGAGAAAGATCGGTATCAAAGTAAGACCGTTTCAAATGACCAAAGAAACAAACAAGCATACATGTGTGCACTCACGTACACACACACCACAACACACACACACACACACACACACACACACACACATCTTGACGATACCTTGGAAATAAAATAAATAAGCTCATTACCTTGTATACATTACACATTGAAATGATAATGTGCTAACATTTTGGTTGTAATGGGTCAACTACAAAAATGTATATTAGTTTCATATATTTTCTTTTAAAAATTATTATTAGCTAGTACTAGGGGTGGACCCCTGGTCATCCTCTTTAGAAAGCATAGGTTCTAGTGCTGAACTACACTCTGGCCTAACTCTTTCTTTCTAATGCATTATATATATATATATATATATATATATATATATATATATATATATATATATCATTAGAAAATTATATATATACACATATATATAATTTTTTAACGAAGCCAATAGAAACTAAAGCCACACAGCTATTCTGCATGTATTTGTGATGAACATGGCTTCTTTAGAACTTAACTCTACTACTAGTGCATGGTGGAGCTATTAAACACGATGTGAAATGAAGCTAAATGCCAACGGTTTGCGTGTGGAGCTGTGATTGGTGCCTTTCTTTAAAGCTATAGTCTTTCCTTAGTGGTTAATATATTGTCCCTTTTTATTCTCTCTCTCCCTTCATCTCCCTCTCTTCTTCCTTCCTCCCCTCTCTTTTTCTCCTCTCTATATAGACCAGGCTGGCCTTGAACTCTGAGACCCCCCTGCCTCTGCCTCCTGAGTGCTGAGATTAAAGGTGTGAGCCACCACTGCCCATTGTTCTCTGTTTCAAACATGTATGGTTGCTTAGTATTAGAGGTCAACATGGTAAGCCCAAAGCATTTTTCCTTCTTGTTCCTGCTCCATACTTTGAGTGTGCCCATTCTCTCCAGCTCAGCGGGACGGATGGCCGGCCTTGGAGGAAAGGCAGCTTGCTGACTTTGGTGTTAAGCTGGAGTTACATAGAGTATGCATTATGGAGAATGTAGAGGTTGGGTCTCAGAATTCTAAGTGGCCTTAAGTTAAACTCTAAATCATCCCCAGTGACTTAACCATGGATTCAAAAATCTGTCTCTCGGAAGTAAAACATTGATTGGGGGCAAGTTATTAATAATCATCTGTTAAATGTGGTAATGTAAAATAAAGCTGGGGTTTTAATTAGACGTGCAGAAATAGCAAATTAGAGAACTTTAAGTCTGGATTTGTTAGACTGTCAGAGAGTGAGACAGGATCTCATGAGTTAAATGCAGGTTTTCAGAGAAGTGGTCTCCTGGAAGCCAGGAGCGAAGTTGAAGTGGAAGGATGAGAATGAATAGCACCTAATCTTCTCTTCTGCCCAAGCTTCCCGCATGGAGGCTCTGCCTGGTACATCCCTTGCCTTGCCCAGGGCGTGCTCTCCCAGTAAGACCATTGGGCCTGGTGGGAGTGCTGGAGGAGGACTGCTGGCCAGGACGATCTGGGAGGAACCTTCAGAAGGGATAGAGGCACTCGATAGAGGCTGTGGTTTTAGGGGAGTTGCTTCTTTGTTTAATTACTTTTTTGAATGTATTAAATTTCTCTCCCCAGAAGACTCACAGATTTGAGATGAAATTATTATTATTATTATTATTATTATTATTATTATTATTATTATTATTTTAGAGCAAAAATCTGACTCAGTTGACTTGACCATGAATGTGTGACTGAGCAGGGGGGAAAAGGTTACTCTGGTCACTCTCTGAAGGTAAAAATGAAAACACTTCTGTTTGTCCCAGGCCACCACTTTTACTTCTTTTGCTGTGGGGGGTAAAGTGCCGGAAGGATTGAGGAAAAGTTGGGAAATTGGGCAAACATTGCTGCCTGCACACTACAGCACTGCGTACCATTGTCCTTGACAACTGACCTTCTCCTTGTCAAAAATGGACTAAAAAGTACCCCCCCCCCCCGCCTGGATCAAACTCTAATCTACAGAGAGACACAATGGGATTTTATAAATATCAAAGCTATTAAACACACTGGCACCTGAAGCAGCTAAGTGCTTTCTATCATATTTTGAGCTCTCTGAAAATAAGAGAGTCGGTGCTGACATCTGTCTGCTCTTCCATAAAGCACACAGCACTGTGAGCCTGAGGAAGGAAGTGTGATAGTTTGTTCTTGTGTCCCAACAGCTACAAACCACTGCACTTCTATGAGGGGCTTCTTAGGGGAACACAACTGGCTTTGTGCCATCCGTTGACTGTCCAGAGGGTAAGAGAAGTTCTACCAGGAAAATCCATGTTCTGTTTTGTGTCCTTGTTTCTAAGTGCAGCGGGTAAGGACAGCCCGTTAATAGAAGCATAGTGATGGTTACTGCAGAGACAACGGCACAGCAAGAAAGCATGTGTCTCCTGTTTTCCATGTACTTCTGCCTTGTTGCTCGCTCACTTGATTGCTTGCTCACTCACTCAGTACATTTACACAGAGTGTCTAGCTTGTGCTAGAACCCTTTACTGACCTTCGGTCTTGTGGCTATGGCTTGAACAGCATTTGACTTCGGGAAGGGTTCAGCCCAACTGGGGAGATATTAAGAACAAAAACTTAGAGCTTGCTGACATGAGCAATGGGAAAAATTAACAACAGTAGACTAGGAAAGGTGCTATATGGTAGTATGCAATAGTACATGCCCTGGGACGAAATAAGCACGTTTATATGTAAGGCTAGGGAGCCAGCTTCCCTGCTGAGATGACTTCTGATGGAGGGCTTAAAGATTAAAGGTACAGTGAGAGAGCTGTCTGGTAGAGGAGATAGCATATGCAGACAGTCATCCCTCAGTGTCCGTCCATGGGGTAGCTGCTAGGCGCTTCTGCAGATACCAAGACCTACGATGAGTGCTCTAGTTCCTTCTGTAAACCAGTGTACTGTTTTACAGAACACGTTAAATCATCTCTAGACTGTGAATGGTACTGTGGGAACGCTGCTGGGAGTAACAGTCACCTGCATTGCTCTGTGAATCAAGACAAGGAAAATGTGTGGGGGCTGGAGCGATGGGGGCTCAGCGGCTAAGAGCACCTGTTGATCTTGCACTTGTGGATCTGGGTTCGATTCCCAGTACCCACATGGTAGTTTACAACTATCTCTAACTCTATTTCTGGAGAACCAATGCCCTCTTCTGACCTCTGTGGGTCCCAAGCACACATGTGGTATATATATAGGCAAAACACACATAAAATAAAATATTTTAAAAATTTAAAAATAAAAGTACATGTACAATTCAAAAACATTCTCAGGCTGCTGATAGAAGGAGAGAGAGAATATGAATACTCAAGTACTCAAGTACAATGATCAGGTCTCTGCTGAAATTCTATCTACCAATGTTCACTGGCCAAAGGAAGTCTCACAGACAAGACTAGAATGAAGTAGGGAGAGACAGATTTTTTAATACACACACACACACACACACACACACACACACACACACAAGAATGAAGAATATGGCAGTCACATTGCAAAGGCTGCACAGGTAAGGATGGGATGAATTTGTGGCAAACTACACACGATCAGGAAGAGCACCGGCTAACAATCAATCTAACATGATGAGCAAAATGCAACCAGGCATCAGACCGGGTCAGAACTGCCCACTGGAACAGCGTGCAAGGCTTTAAGATCAAGGATGAGAAAAACAAATTGAAATTCCCAAAAGAATGTTGAGCAGCAACATTCATATTTAATAAAAATGTTAATTTAGCTAAAGGAACAGAGAAAAAGAGAAACATCAGGTAATAAAACAATGGACCCTCTAAGCAAATGAAGCAGTCACGATATTGCAATTCTTTATTTTTGGCTTTTCAAGACAGAATCTTAGTAGGTAGTCTTGACTGTCCTGGACCTCATTCTGTAGTCCAGGCTGGCCTTGAACTCACAGAGATCCACCTGCCTCTGCTTCTCTAGTGCTGGGGTTAAAGGCGTGTACCACCACTGCCCAGCTCTAACAATATATTTTTAATGATATATGAAATTAATAAATTTATAAAACTATTCTTGGCATTTCTCAACCAGAAAATATGAGCCCAACAATCTATAATTTTTGAAGAAAGTAATCATAACTTTATTTATTAGATTTATGTAGGCTCCTGCATGCAACACATTAAGGTCATAAAACTTTCATATTGAGACATTCGTAAGATTGTCTTTTCTTGATAATTTATATCACACACATTTTGGGCATCGTACACCTACTTAAATATCTACAAACAAAATGGGGAGTTTTAAAAGCAAGTGAATCAAAACATGAAAGAAAACCATGTCTTCAAAAAACTGAAATAGATTCACAGTTTATATATGTATATATATCTTAATTGTATGAAAGACAAAGTTCTGCATTTGCCATCAATTGAAAAGGCAAGGTAACCTGAGTGTGGCGGCTCTCACCTGTGCTCAGGAGGCAGAGGCAGGATCTCAGGCTTTAGGCACATCCTCCATCCCTGAGCTTTTACATCACCACAGCAGATTCCAGTGAATACTTCTTCTTGACATGCGGAGGCAAGCATGGGGAATGGCTTGGCTGCGGCACCATCTTTACACCCAGAACTGCTTACCACTGAGCATCTTCAGGTGAAAAGTAAGCTTCTGCCTCACATCTATTGCCTTTCAGCCTACTGTCATACTCGCAACCAAGCCTCAGCCCACGAGTACGCGGAAGGCACATTAGTTTAATGAAGAAAGTACATTGCAACCTTGCTTGTAATGCCCATCACCCATGTGATATCCCTGTTGAACTCACACTGTGGATGGTCTAGAATGAACACCTCTACCTAAGCCAAGAAAGTAGAGCTAGTCCTTTGGATGCTGTACTTGAAATCTTAGCTAATACAATAAGACATGGGAATGAGTAATAGGTATGAGAATTTTAAAGTGACAGGAGAACTGCCCTACTTACAGGTGACATGACATCCTATACTGGACTTCATAAGTTATTAGCATCAAATGTTCTTTAAACTTAATCCTAGACCAACAAAGAAATCATCTTGATTACAAAAATAGATAAAATGTCTCTATAAATAAGTGGTGACAGGTTATTGAAGGAAATGAAAAATACCCGACATGTTAATTAGGATGTTTTTACATGTATGTTAACATATTCAGCAGGAAATGTCTTAAAGAGTATTTTTAGATCTAGGTCTAGAGCCTTTTCCTGGCATTCATGAGATTCTGAGTTCTATCTCAATCGATGTAAGATCAATCAATCAATCATCAATCAATCAATCAATCAATCACTAATGTACACACAGTCTGATGGCCCAGCAGGTAAACATGGTGGCCACCCAGCCTGATAACCTAGATTCAAATTCTGGAACCGACATGGTGAAAGGAGAGAGCTAACTGCTGTCCCCTAATCTCTAAATACATACACATGCATACATACAAAAACATAAATAAGTAAGTGGAACTGTTTTGCATATCAAGAAGTCTAATCTAACTTATTTGGGTCCAGAATCAGTTACTTTGGCAACTCAGCTATGCTATCAAACTGTCAAGCTGTTTCCAACTTTATTCTCTGTCACTCCAGCATGGCTTTATCTCCAGATCTGTCCTCCCAGCAGGGTGGACTGCATATGGAGTCCTCATCACATGGATGCTATTGTCATGCAGCTACTCAAATTTAAGCCTTTCCTATAAAACTCTCCTAGTGTCTCACCGCCCTGGTTTGAGTCTGTCATCAAGAGGCATCGAAGAGTACCTCAGACCTGTACAGTATCTATTCAGAGAGAAGAGTTTCCTGCCAGTAAGAAGAGGGCAGAGTAGAGTGGTTGATGTGGGGTAGACAATCCCCAGACCCTGCAAATAAGAGATGAAGGACTCATTGTCACTGTCAACTCTCTGTAATCTATGACTCAAGTCTAATTGCAGCCAATAAGTGGAACGGGATTTCCTCAAAGATGTTTATAGTAAAATTACATATGAGAACAAAGGGCCAAGAATAGCTAGGACAGTTCTTTAGGGGGAAATGAGGGGCACTTGATCTAATGGAGATCAAACATCTTGAAGAGCCATGCTGGTTCATGGTAGGGCTTTTGAGCAGGACACAACAGGCACAGAACCACAAATATTTGAAAGTTGGCTTGTGACAGAGGTGGCATTATCTTATTCCTTAGGTCAACGTTTCTGTGATGGCTAATCCTGTTTGTCAGTTTGACACACCTGGGAAGGGGAAACCTCAGCTGAAGAATTCCCTATACCATGTTGCCCTGCAGGCGTAACTGTGGGGAATTTTCTTGATTGCTATTTGATATAGAAGCACTTAGCCCACCACGGGTGGTACCATCCTTAGGCATTTTGGCCTGGGCTATATAAAGTATCAGAATATAAATCCAGGAGCAACCAGGAAGCAGTATTTCTCCATATTTACTGTATCCAGCTCCTGCCTTAAGCCTTGGCTTCCCTTCAGAATAGGCTGAAATCTCTAAGAAGAGACAAACCCTTCTCCCCACCTTGCTTTGGTTTGTGTTTTATCATTGCAACAGAAAGCTAACTGGGAGAGTTTCGCAAAGAAACACAATAGCCAAACCTTTGACTCCACTGATCAGAATGAAAATCTCACGCACTCTTCCCAAACTTCAAAATACTGTTGTTCTCCCATGGGCTGTGAGTTCTAGGACTGCCCCAGACCCCTGCCAGAAAGGAAATGCATTTTGAACGCAGCTACCTCAAGCTTTCCTTTCGATGAATGACACATTGCTTCCGCTGCTTCAACCCATATTTCATTTCCTCCCAGGATTTGGAAATGGACACCAATCTCTTGTTCCCAGTTCCCATTCAACTGGGTTAAGAGTCACTGTGGGAGGGATGGAGAAGTTACAAAGAATTCAAACCAGAATGCTGGCAGGGCCAGGTCTGTCTTTTATATTGATTGTTGGGCCACGAGAAGAAGGGATACAAAAGCAAAATAACAGATAATCCTACCCTCAAGGGCTTAAAAACTTACCTGAATGGATTGTGAATACATCCAGTAAGAAGAACAAGAAGCCATGCTTGCTGGCTGGCAAAACAAAAGCCTGGGAACTCAGGGAGGGGAGCAGGGAGAGGGTCTTGCTTCACGGAAGCTGATAGGGAAGAGCTGAGGACTGGGCTTGGCCAGTTTACTAGCACTTTGGAGCTCAAATTTCTTTTTAATTAATTATTTGGTGTGTGCAAGTGTGTGTGTGCGTGTGTGTGTGTGTGTGTGTGTGTGTGTGTGTGTGTGTACATGCCACAGCATATGTGGAGATCAAAGAACAAGTTCTAGGAATCTGATTCTTCCTCACATCTTGTTGTGGCAGGATCTCTTTTGTTCCCTCAGAGTGACATACTCCAGGCTGTCTGGCTTCTGAGGTTCCAGGTGATTCTGTCTTCCACCTCTCTAGAGCATCCCTAGGGTTATAGACGCACACCATCGAACCCAGTATTTTATGTGGGTTCCAGAGATCAAACTCAGCTAGTCAGGATTGCACAGCAAGAGACTTCACCTGCCGAACTTCATGCCATCCTCGAACTGGAAATCTTACCTGTAAGAGTGGGATAGTGTCCATTCCTAGCTCCCAAAGCTGTTCTAAGAATTAAGTGATGTGTCTCGGATCTCTGAACTAGAATGCTTACTTAGACCAACAGTAAAATGAATGACATTGGCTTCTTTGCCACTTGTCAGTCATACGTTCTTCGTGACCCCTTTACAAGTGAGGGATGAAGCATCCAGTCTTCCCACTGGAAGGAACATAGGACACATTCTTCATCCAAGTGGTCATCTTGTCTCTAACTGTCCACTTTCCAGAACTGCTTCACTCCTCCATTGTAAGGTTCCTTCGTCTGCTGCTGGGCTGCAGGAATTTGTTATCTGTGGGGATGAAGTCAGACTGCTTCCCGCCTCACCTCTGTCTATAGTTTGATCTGTTAGAGCCACACAGAATGAACTCACTCCCTTCCCATTTGACAGCATTGTGGGAGTTGACAGAGAGCTGTCAGGGATCCTCCACTGTATCAGATTCACAGGTGTTGGAACTGCCCCTTTCATGACATGGCTTCTGGTACAATTCACTAACCCAGTGTCCTTCCCGGTTCTTTCACAACTTCATCAGTATATCCTCTTTAAGATGAGGGTGCTACCTTGCCATCCCCCACTTCTAAACAGAGAAAGTGTAAATGTTCGAGAGGGAGGCATTTGGTATAGTGACATGAGGGAGGTGACCATTCTCCAATGAGGAAATGATTTATCCTACAATGCAAGGGAAAATCGACTGCAGGGCCTTGCATGTTCTAGGCAGCCTATTTATTTCTGAGCCCCTAGCCCCAGTGCCTGGTTCATGAGTGCAGAATGCAGGTGCATACACCTCACTTTAGACAGCTCTTTCCATGTAGCTCCTTGAGGCATGCAAAATAAAAAAAACTAACTAATAAACAACAACAACAACAACAAAAACAATCAACCAACCAAACCTTCAGGGATCTATAGCAAGAAGTCAATGGTTGTTTACATGGTAAAGGAACAGTAATTTTTCTCTTCTATTATTCTGCCCTTTGTGATGATGACTGTATTTTTATTTCATGATTTTTTAAAAAAATTACAGATTTGATAGTGCAGGAGATCCATGATACCCATAACAAGCCATGATGCTTAAGTGCCAACAAAGCCAACAACAGATCCGGTCTCACCACCATCTCTCTGAACAAACCTTATGGTTTGTTTACTTTTTTAAAAATTAGATATTTTCTTTATTTACATTTCAAATGTTATCCCCTTTCCTGATTTCCCCTCTGAAACCCCCATCCCATCCCCGCTCCCCTGCTCAACAATCCACCCACTCCTGCCTCCTCACCTTGGCATTCCCCTACACTGGGCCATCAAGCCTGTTCAGGACCAAGGACCTCTCCTCCCATTGATGTCCGACAAGGCCATCCTCTGCTACATATGCAGCTGGAACCGTGGGTCCCTCTATGTGTACTCTTTGGTTGATAGTTTAGTCCCTGGGAGCTCTGGAGGTACTGGTTGGTTCATATTGTTGTTCCTCCTATGGGGCTGCAAACTCCTTCAGCTCCTTCAGTCCTTTCTCTCGCTCCTCCATTGGGGACCTTGTGCTCAGTCCAGTGTTTGGCTGAGAGCATCCACCTCTGTACTTGTCAGGCAATGGCAAATGATATAGAGTCTCTCAGGAGACAGCTATATCAGGCCAAGGTTTGTTCATTTTTTGTTGTTGTCTGTGCATTTTTCTTGCATCTGGACCAAGAATTGTTTCTTTGGTCACGCCGAAATTTTCTTAATAAAATTCTTGAGATTTTTTTTTCATGTTGTTCTGCTTTAGTGCTTCAAAGAACTGAGATTCTTTTTTCCTTTTTAACCGCAATAAAGAACCTTTGTTTCCCTCCAACCCACCTCACTGAGTTTCTTTTGGCTTCTTGTTGGTGGAAACCCATGCTGCCTCTGACACATGGCATCATGTTAGTTACTCTTCTAGTTTTGTGTCAGTCTACATGTGCAAACTGACAAACCGTTTGTGTCACTGGGCCCAAACAAGGGCTGGTGGCATCCTGTTCATTCCTTCCTTGAGTTAATGAGACTCTGTTGGCTTTCTGAATGCAGTGGTGGGTCTAATGACACCTTCAACCAGTAGGTTCTTCAGTCTAGCTATCCTGCTTATAAAATGTGTTGTCCACAGCCTTGCTGAGAGGCTTGTGAGGTTTGGATATCTTTCAAAGGAGAAAAACATGAGATGATGATAGCATGGTGTGGTTTGTTCTACGTCGCTGGCCCTGGCTGTTGGAGATCACCACTTCCTTTGCTAGGTGATTACAATCTCTTTAATAATGCAGGTTAGAGTTGGCTGTGGATCAAAGCTAAGCTAAGCTAAGCTGTGCCATGCAGCATTTCTCTAACCTACACATTCCTAGCTTTCAACAACTCGGAGAGTTGCCCATCACTAATCCTTTGGCATGAATACCAAGACTCCTGACGATGGCTCTGTGATTAAATCTCCAGGTTCATTCCATCCCCAGGAATCTGCCTTAGATCCAAGGTGGATACTCGTTTTTCACAAAGCTTCACACTCAGGGCTGTAATTTCCTCGTCCCCATCTTTATACCACCCTTTCCCCTTGGAACATTCTTCTTGGAGACAGAGTTGATGGAAGCTAGGTAGGTCTTGGGTAACTCTGGATGTTTGTCTGTCATCTGCTAACATTACACCATCTGCTCCAAGCACTGACCCTGGCTCTTCTTGCTTCTTCCTGTTCCCAGCACACTTGCACGAAGTTGATCTTGCTGTCACTGGGCAGTTTCTGCAAGTCTCAGGCTTGTTTTGAACTCCAGCCTTGCAATAGTACAGGTCCAGGGCACCTCCCTTTTTCCTTTGGTTATGTTTCCCTCTTTCCCCCTTGAAAACTGGAGAGTGGGTTCTGGAGAGGTTCTCGTCACTTTTTAGTCAGGACCACTGATGAACACATTGCCAGAATTTAGGGAAATGTCGTGGCTTTATTCTGGCTGCCATGCTCTTTGGAAGAACACATCAGTAAGAAGACAGAAAGAAACGCTTTAGGTTTGCATCATACGACAGCTCCAAGTGGAGTCAGGTGAGCAGCCGGTCCAGCATTGTATCTTGCAGGATGAACATGCTAAGTTTCCCCGGGAAACTGCATGACAAGTGATTTTAAAAAAAAAAAAGTGTTTCTTAGCTGCCTTAAGCAAGGATGTGGAAGAAGGGTTAGTTTCAGTGTATTGTGCAAAGAGAAAGAGGGGAGAGGGGAGAGACCAGAGGAAGAAGAAAACTGGAGCTAGGTTTCCAGCTGCATCAGTTTTAAGGAAGGAGCGAAGCACAGGTCAAGTGACTTTTGATAGCTTCACTCACAACAGAACCTAGAGCCAGGAGTGGAGCCTAGAGTGGCGCGACTGGATCATTCACTCTCACAGGTGGATCAGATTTTCCATCAAATTCTAGATTGGTAGCTTCTTTTGAACATTTCAGGACCCACGTTTTTGCTTGGTAGGGACCTTTAACATCATGCTCAATCCCTTCAGAGAGTAGGCTCACTTCAGCTGCTCACATTCCCCAACGACTTTGTTTATTTACACTACCTACTGGGCCTCGATAGACATCTGAGTTTGGAGTGCTGCTTCCCCGATTCCCGTGGGTGACACGTTGCTTTCCCTGGTTTCCAAGAGAAAAGAAGAAAACAAGGACAACAAAAGTCAACTATATGACCGCTACACTGAGGGGAGCGTTGTTATTCCCCCTGGAAAATGGCGGCCCAGAAACTTGAGAGATTCTGAAATGACTGGGCTTCATTTCCTCAGCTCATCTCTGGTCACTTCATTCACAAAGGCGTGTCCATTTTCAGCACTGTGTCCTCAGACCACAGAGTCTAATGAGAACACCACTGGAGACCGTAGAACCTCTAAAAGTGGGTTCTGGGATGGCAGGGCACCAGCGGGGGGAAAGGGGGCATTTCTTGTGGACTCTTGAAGATATAAGATAAATGTGATTCTGTAGAATGAAGAGGACAGGTGGAATCTGAAAAGCCAGGTGAGGGGAAACACTGTTTATTGTTCATTCTCTGATATCTATGATATCTTGCTGGATACTTTTTTATTCTGTGTCTGCTGTTGCACGAAACTAAGCAATGCTAACTCAGACAATTCAAGTGACCATGATGGTAAGAATTTGTATATGAGCAGATAGATAAATGTCTTTACTACATAGGACTTGCGTGTTAGTAAAGAGACTGGTAGAGTGGGCTGGGATGAGGGTAAGGATGCTGTGCTGAAGTTTCCTAGGTGGTTCCGGCAGACTTCAGCAGCTCAGAGTGCCAACAGAAATCTGGGCAGTAAAGTCTGTTCTTGGGTTTTCAGATGGGACAAGGACTCTGTTAGGAAAGGATCTGGGGACATTCATGGAACATTCAGTAGAATCCCTTGGCTTTTTTTTTTTTTTTTTAAAGATTAATTTATTTATTTCATGTACGTGAGTACACTGTTGCTGTCTTCAGACACACCAGAAGAGGGCATTGGATCCCCATTACAGATAGTTGTGAGCCACCATGTGGTTGCTGGGAATTGAACTCAGGACTTCTAGAAAGGTCAGTGCTCTTAACCATTGAGCTATCTCTCCAGCCTGCCTGTCTCTGGGCTTTTTAACAAGGTTGGAACTGGGAAGATGTCTGCCACTCTTGAAGGTGAACTAAGTACATTTTTAAACCACCAGATACCTGTGGGTCTCGGAGGGTCGGGGGGGGGAATGTATTGGTTTGAACTGAGATGTTTTCAACAGGCTTGTGTTTTACATGCTCAGCAAACAGTTGCTGTTCTCTTTAAAAGGACTATGAAGCCTGTAGAAGGGGGCACTGGGGACTGGAGTGGTGACACAGTGGTTCAGAGTGCTTACTGCTCTAGCAGAGGATATGGGTTTGGTTCCCAGAACCTACATCTGGCATCTCATAGTTACTCCAATCCTAGGGAGTATGACACCATCTTCTGGCTTCCATAGGCACTTGTATGAACTTGATACACAGAAACTCATATAGGTGTATACACACATACACACACATACACACACACACACACACACACACACACACACACACACACACCAAAAATAAAAGCAAATAAATAAAAAGAAGAAGGTGGGACCTGACTGGCAACAGTAGACCACCAGAGGTGAGCCTTTGGAGGTTATGTATTTCTGGTTCTGTGTTTCTTCCTGCCACGATGAACTGAAATCTCTGACACCACTGGACAAAACAAAGATGTGCATCCTTTTGTTGCTTTTGTTAAGTGTTGCTCATTGTAACGCCCCTCCACCTTGTGTGTGTGTGAGCATGTGTGTGTGCGCGCGCACGCGAGCTCATGCACACTTACAAGCACATACATACAGGAGTGAAAGAGGCAGTAAAGACAGAAATAAGGCATTGGATATGTGAGTCCCTACCCCTTTGTGTCCCACAAGGAAGTGAAAACAACTGTACCTGTGTGGAAGAATGGGATGCAGAGTGTATCCCAGAGGACAAAGCTGTGAGCAGAGAACAGGAGAGACAGCTCGGTGCTGAAGAACACTTACTGCTTTATCAGAGGGTTCAGATCCCAGTACCCATGGCTGGAGAAATATAGGTCAGTGGTTAAAAGCTTTCTCTCATTTTGTAAGGAACCTGGGTTCAAATCCCAGTACTGACATGATGGCTCACAACCATCTGTAACTCCAGTCCCAGATAATCTGATACCTTCTTCTGATCCCAGGAGGCATTGCATGCTGCGTAGTCATACCTTCAAAATAATACACATAAAATCAAAATTAAATCTAAAAAAGAAAAGATCCAGAAACAAAATATGGTTAAAAGCCACCTGCCTAGGGAGGCCCAGTGGGGAGTGAGGCTTAGAGTTCTACATCATGAGATTTAGAGAAAGATCCCTGATTTGCAGAGAACAGGAGTAGTGGAGAATTTGGAGCAGGGGACTAATCCTGGGGGCTTGAGATGTGATGGAAGGGAGGAAGGATAGGAAGTGGGTGTAAGGTCTTACATGTTTCTGTTGTGTTCCCATGGCACGAAAGAAAAGCATTCAGTGATCCTAAGAAACAAGCAAGTAATCCCAAGGAAGTCCAGGATGCCGCCAGGATGCTTCGAGGATGCCTCCAGGATGCCGCCAGGATGCCTTCAGGAAAAGGACCCACAGAGAGGAATGGGCAAGAGTTCGGGGATAGCAACGAACCTGTTCTTCTTGGGTCTTCTGTCCAGATTTTCCTGGAAGCACAGGATGTTTCTAGAACTTTCATTTGCTCAGTTGACTCCTTGAAGGACTTTGTACAGCTCAGAATAGGAAGCTGAGACATTGTATCTTAAAAATCCACACATGCTTCCAAGACGCTGAAGGGGAATGTAACCATCAAATCTACTTTGTATCCTTTGCTTCTTATAAACTTTTCTGAGGTGCACAAAGTCTAGATGCACATGTTTCTCTGAGACTTGAGTTGGCACTGACCTACTTGGTAAGAGATACTTGAGTCTCCTGGTGTCGGTGACTTCAGGGATGTCCTGATATATTGGAGAGTAACAGGTCACTGTGTCTGGGCTTGGAAACATTCCCAATCCACCAAATAAAAACTCGTTTGAACCCTCAGAGGCCAAATCTTTACCCATAGCATCCTATCTGCTTTCAGTAGGAAAAGCATACTCCCTTTCCTACAGCTGATCTCTTGTATAGCCTTAGACAAGGTCTATGAAGCTCTCAGAGCTACAATACCAGAAACATGGCTTTTTTGTTTGTTTTAACTCGGGGGGGGGGGAAGAAGACTTCCATCTTTAAAAAGCGTAATATTTGTATTTATTCTTTGGGGATTTCATATCATGCACCCCATCATGCTAATTTCCCAGTCCTTCCATATCTGCCCTGACCCTTGTGGTCTCTTCCCTCTCCCCTACTCTCACCCCCCCCCAAAAAAAGAAAATTTTAAAACAAAACAAAAGAAAGAACATGTCCAATTTGTGACATCAGTATATTCTCGGAAGCATGATCAAACTCTCTGGCCATCCCCTGAAATAGAGCTGAACCATCCCCCTCCACACTCTCACCAAAAGCCGTCCATTGTGGAGATATCACACCTCAGATAAGGGTAAGAGCAACCTTATTATACTTTATAGTAGTTCCCTTTAATGGCTTCCTGTTGAGGCTGCTATTTTGGGGTGGGGTGGGGGTGGAGGAGTATGGGGGTTGTCACAGAAGCCTTCCATTTTCCTCCCTCTCAACTATGCACATCACTGCAAATGGAGCTTCCTTGCTCTTTAGGGTCAGTGGGAGCATGGGTGGTGAGCTCCCTTATGGTTTTTGGCTATAGCTCAGATCATGAACATGGCCCTGGCTGCAGTTGGTCCACGGATCCAGAGAAGACCATCAAACATCGCCATAGCTTCAAGTGGCAGCACAAGCTACTCACATCAATATGGCTCCTTGTGGCATGCAGCCCACATACAGCAAAAACGGCTTTAGGTTTCTTCAGCATTAACCAGGGATATGCAAATGGCCTTCAGTGACAGCAAAAGCTATGGATATCAGCACAGAGCCAGGTTGTAGCAGGATCCCAGACCCAGACTTGGCACTCAGCAACAGCACAGACGGGCATCACTGACATGGCCTTGGGTGGCAGCATGGGCCACCCACATCTATATAGTCCCCCCAGTAGCAGTGCCAATGGAGTTCAAAATGGCTTCTTCAGGGGGCCAGTGCAAACCACATCCACAGGGCCTCTGGTGGTAGCATGAGCCAGAGACATCAACACAGACCCTGGGTCTCAACTCCAGGACTGGCCCTTGGTGGCAGCATAGATCAATACATCACCATGGCCTTAGATGACAGTGCAGGCCACTCACACCAGCCTGGTTCTCGCCGCTGTTACACCCTGTCTCAGCTTCCATTCTTTCTCTCTCCACAGTACACGTTCATACCCCCATGGATTTTCTGCCTTTCCCATTTCTCCATCATGTATTGGTCCATTCTAGGGGTGCCTGCACCCTGCACCTCAAAAGCAGGACAGCCTTCATCCCATTTTTTTCCTTTTTATTAAAGGATATATGCATTTCATTTAGTTACTTATTTGTAGATGTTTTGATTCATGCTTAAGGTGTAGGAAATGGAATTTTAAAAATCAGACATTCGCTTAGGGAAAAGATCATTTTGTGTCATAAAACAGATATTGTTCAACGTCTGGCCTGTGCCAGTCATCACCCCACATGCTTGGCATGGCTTATCCTCGTTACGGTTTAAGACAAATTAGTAAGCATTTATCAGCTAGATTTTAAAGATATAGAAATGAAGCCTTAGAAATAGTCAGAGACTGGAAAGCCAGCACTGGCTCAGTCCGAATCCTACTGTCAGATGCCTGTTGCTATGGAGATGAAAGTGCTGAGATAATGAGGTTGCTGTGCAGCAGCTCAGCTTTCTGTCGCCATCGCAGACACCTGAGAGAATGAGAACCAACTCAAAAGAAAGGAGGTTCGTTTTGGCTCACAGTTCTGGGGACGTTGGTTCCTGATGGGTTCCCTGGTGCTTTGGACCTGTGATGGCATGGCACACCGCGGAAGAACACATAACAGACTAAAACCTCAGTTTTAGGCTGGCCAGCCAGCCTTCACGGTTGGGGCTCCGCCACCTCTCTCGAGGGTTCAGCCCCAACCTCCCTCAAGCCTCCTGGATCTAAAAACCTCTTACTAGGCCACTCCTTGAAGGTTCCATCGCCTCTCAATAGCTCTGCTGCTCTATGGCTGAGTATAAAATGTCCTCGACAAGTGTGTATTTAAGCCCTTGGTCCTCCGCTGCTGGTGCTATGGGTCCCTGGAGACATGCTTGAAGGCTATTCCCATATCTATTCTCTATTTTTGTTCGAGGATGCAAGTTTCCGGAATAAGAAGAAGTTGGGTAGTACACACCTCACAGTAACAAATCATTTTCTCTTACATTTTAGTGGGAGCCAGCCCTGGTGGTAAAGGATGCAAAAGCCTCCAGAAACGTCTCACCTGTTTAGCTGTCTCTTCCCGAACGCTGCCAGTTTGTGTCGAAGTCTTTTTTTTTTTTTTTAGCTGAATTTTTAAAACCCATTATTTTATGTGTATGGCTGTTTTGCAAGCACCCTGCCACTTAGCAACACAACCAGCTGCATACCCCTCCCCCATTGTGGGAAAGTCTCCCAACCAAAATTTCCCATGTAAAGGTACAGCAGTGGTGGGAACCTAAATGCTCTGTTCAGAGTTTTCAAAGGGGCCGAAGAGACGGCTCAGCTTTTAAGAGTATTTGTTGCTCTTGCAGAGGACCCAGGTTTGGTTCCCCAGCACCTGTATGGTAGCATATAACCATCTGTAGCTCCAGTTTCAAGAGGTCCAGTGCCTTCTGAACTTCTCAAGCAAGCACCACATGCACACCTAATGCACATGCAAGCCTGTGTGCATGTAAAACACTCAAAAGAGAAATTTTTAAAAATTAGAAAAAAATTAAAGTTCATAAGTTATAACTTTATGAATGTTGTGGAGGCAGTGGTAATTTCCCCTTTCTGCGCATTAATACACGTATACTTTCCATGTTTGCTGAGAGTTATGCATGGTATAATATAGGAAAGTCGTTTCTCCTTATGGGTAATATATTGTAAGTAGGGGTTGGGGATATAGCTCATGTGACAGATTGCTGCCTCCGAATACACAAAGCCTTGGTTAAATCCGCAGCACTGTATAAAGCCGGTGGTGGCGGCACACATCTGTAATCCCAGCACTAGAGAGGTGGGAGGAACACAAGGTTCCAAGGGTATCCTTGGCTACCTGGTGAATTCATGGGAGACTGAGATACCCTGCCTCAAATAACTCACTGAAACACCACTCACTAAATAAAAGATAAACCAACAAAACACCACTCAGTAAGTAAAATATAACTAACTAACTAAACCACCACTCAGTAAGTAAAATACATGTTTGCCTTCAGTCTACAGATTGAAGCTGCTCTGATGTTAGGCGTTCAGCACAGTGGAGGCAGTGCTTGATTGTTGTGTGTAAGGTTCAAATCTGACGCCCAGCTCTGAGAAGAAGGGGGTGGGTGGGGAGACGATCATCCATTAAGCTGCTTTGACCCTACAGGAAGGCCAAGCTGAGCGAGATTCCAGTGAGTTAGACTCAATCCTGAGCCTGCTCATATTTCTGCGTATTCTGGAACGCTTCTCCAGTCCCTCTCATAGGGAGGGCAGTGACCCAATTCGATATTTGTTTTCCCCTGTATACTAAAATGCTTTCCTTGTCTCCAAATAAAATGATTTTGTTTGCTTCGTTTTGTTTTAGTTTTAACTCATCTGGCAATGGCCCTACTTTCTATAACTCTAAGATGAAAAAAAAAAAAACCCAAACTTCTATGCATTAATTACTCAAACATTCCAATTAGGAGGGGAAATCTTGATAGTGCCTTCAAATTCATGCCATGTTCCTCCAATAATTTATTGTCACCCGGAACACTGATCCTCTCTGAGTAGGGGAAGGGCAGGACAGAAGGACAGGTGTCAGACGTGTGAATTTGTAAGGGGAAAATCCCGTAGAGCATCCACACCCAAATGTCACAAGGTATTATGATGAGTTATCAGGGATGTGCACAGAACATGGATATGTGGGGTAAGGAGACTGCTGCCTTTCAGGAGGTCTACAAAACACCTCCTATAGGGGGATTAGAACTCAGTGGGGCCTGAGCGCAGGGTCGGTATCCGGCTGGGAGGACACAGCTGCGGAGATAGACCACTTTAGGGAGTTGAACTTAGCAAAAGGCCCCCAGAGTACCGTGCATAGGACGCTCACATCCAGAGAGTGATGCAGGTTTTTATCCTCCAGAGTAATACAAGATGCAATTGTAATGAATCACGGTGTCCAAATTATATGGTCCCCAAGCGCCAAGTAAAGTATCTGGATTCTAAATCAAATGGGGCTCAGGGTTGTTGAGGTGGATCGGCAGGAACTTGCCACCAAGCCTAAGTTCAGTCCCTGAACCCACATGGTAGAAAGAAAGACCGACTTTCACAAGTTGTCATCCGACCTCCACAGCCTTGCTGTGTGGCATGTTAGCACACACACATACACGTACAAAATAAATTAACGAATGACTCTAAAATAATAGGTGCTCAGAATAAAAGAGGGGAGAAAAAAAGATTCTATTGAGAGGACATTGAGAGTCAAGATAAGTAAGAAAAGTCAGTAGGAAACTGTTTGCTGACTCAGGACATAGAAGCCATTAGACCTTGATATGACCTTCTACCTCATCTGCTCCAAAAGCCTTATTTCACAGATGGGGCCAAAGCAGACTAAAACAAAATCAAAAGCTGCCTGTGCTCTCTGGGCTAGCAAATGGCAAAGCCAGGGCTGGAAACCAGTGTGGCGGGCTTTTCACCCCCTCCCCCTTAATAAATTCAAATCTCCAGACTTAGACAAATCACGTCCCAGGTTGTTCAAAGAACTCCCAGAACCATTGTCAATAACCTTTGAAAAAGCATGGAGAATGGGGGACTGTTAGCAGACAAGAGAAGGACAAAGTTGTCCCCATTTTCAAAAGGGGGGAAGGGGCATATTATAAAAACTATAAGCCAGTCAGCCCAACAATTACTCCTGGCAGAATTCTAGAACAGAATTTTAAAAAGCTATTTACTCCACAAACATTATTATAATAATAGAAACGAAGGGGAAATAACCCGCAATTTCACCACTTTTAACCCATCCACTGAACGGGCCATTAAGTAGACTCTTGTGTGTCTTTAGAAAAGCAGAGATCCCTCCGAGCCAACCCCAAATCTCTGAAACAAAACCTGTCTTCATTTATTCCTTTTTTGATAGGGATATTAGATTGGTAGAGAGAAGAGACATCGAAACTATCCTTGCTTTCAGCCTGGCCTTTGGCAAGACCCATCATAATTGCAGTGTGATAAGACAGGACCTGGCTGCCGGCCATGGGGACAGGCGAGGCTGGGTTGGGACTTACACCTGCAGAGTGCTGATTAGTGAGTGGGGCAGCCTGAAGGGAAGCTGGGGGGAGCGTGAGTTCTCTTTGACGCTTTCAGGAGAATATTGTTTGTTTGTTTGTTTGTTTTAGAGAAGATAATTATTAGATTTTCTTATGACACAAAGGAGAACGGCCACCGGGAGGGCTAAGCAGATAACTAATAACCAGTAACAAAAGGTTATCGATCACTGATTAGGTGCTATGAATTGTGGGAAATAGATTTTTTTTTTCTAAATAATTATCACATATAACTTGTAACCAACCTATCAAGAAGGGAGCAATACTAACTCTCTCCATTTTAGGGAAAGCTTGAAGTAATGAAGTCTTTTGTTCAAGATCACCAACAGGGCAGGTGCGTGAGGGAAAGAACGGACTTTTGTATCCCAGAATATCTGGTAGCAACACCGTTCTCAGTAAGTTCCACAACTTAAAACCTTATGATAACATCAGGCGCTACGTTTGTATTTTGGTTTTTGAAGTGAATCGTATGGGTTTTGAAACGACTGAGTGGGGGAAAGGCTTACTGTGTAAGCATGAGACTCTGAGTGTGGCTCCCCAGCACTTGAATGGTGGCACAGGTCTTAACCCTAACCCTCAGAGGCTGAAGAGGGTGACTCTGAAGTTCACTGGCTAGCCAGCCTGGCTGAATCTGTGAACTTCAGGCTTAATAAGAAACCCTGTTCCCCCCAAAAGTAAACTAAAAAACAAGAGAGGAATATACCCAGTACTGACCTCTGGCCTCCACACACATGCACACTCACCCACAATCGACATTTCACGCTTGCACATGTGTGCGAGCACGCGCAAGCGCGCGTACACACACGCATACACACACACACACACACACACACACACACTTCCAGTGGATTTCATATACAACAATGGGGACAGTTCTTGTCAGGACAGTCACATGAATGACATAGGAGTTTTAGTTGACCAACAGTTCCAAAGAAAAGTCAGTGTGGCATAATCATGAAAGCTAATCATAGTTTGGCCCCAGTCATAGAAACATGAAACATTGGCAAGGCCGTAACATTTTATGGTAAGTCAGGCACACTTTGGTTCTGAGGAAGAACATTCTAGCTCTTGGAGACATCTAGAAACTCAGTGGGCTACTTGCTTCTCTGAGTGGGCAGTTTTAATGTCTGAAAGAGTCTAAACAGATTGGGTTGTGGCGGTGGCGGGGGAGACTTGTCATGAGTTTCACGTGGGTTCAGGGAGGGAGACTGAGGACAAAGTCCTTTCTAACCCTGGTTTTGTCCTTAGATGTTAAGGTATCAGACCAGTGATCCATCTATCAAAGAACCTCCAAATAACTCCACTGTACATTAAAGCCATCTTAATACCTGAGTCTAAATTGTCACAAAGTGGTTAAGACACATCCTATGTCAGAACACAAGACTCATCACCTTTGATCATAGTAGCCCAGCAAATGCTCCTGACCACCTACCTCTGGTTTTGACAGATGGTTTCCGACCACCTAACTGTTTTTAAGGGACTTCTAGTTTAAGTTGTTAAAGCTTAACTCTTAAGTACACATTAGAATTATTATTCCCACCATCCTCGATAAAGCAACATGGACAGCGGGGTCCTTTGGACATGGCCTTCACAAAAAAAACTAGGCCTGTCCATCCAAAACTGCAGGAATTCTCTGGCTTATTGGAAAGTTTGGCCTTGTGGCTTGGCCTCCTCTTCGTCCTCCTCTTCCTCCTATCAGGAAAACTGTTGCCTGTGTGCTAGCGCCATCTAGTGTTGGTAATTAGCAAGCTTTCCAGCCACGGAGAAAAGGAGACTACCCGCTCTGTACCCAG
The DNA here is from genome assembly GCF_900095145.1 of Mus pahari. Lineage (NCBI taxonomy): Eukaryota > Metazoa > Chordata > Mammalia > Rodentia > Muridae > Mus > Mus pahari. The sequence goes on from NC_034591.1 coordinate 142,525,530, forward strand.
TGAAAAAAACGCAGAGAGAAAGAAACTCCAAATCAAATATCGCATGCCCTAAGTCGTCTAGGCAGGACTTATACAACGTCCTTTTCCAAACTTGGATGCTGTTTGTTTGTCCTCTCTCAGAGTAGAAGACCAGATAACTAGAGCTGTGGGAAACACCCTTCGGATGAGTGGAAATGAAAACATTCATGTGAAAGATCATAGCGGACTTTTTTTTTTTTTTTTTTTTTTTTTTTTTTTTTTTTTTTTTTTCGTTTTCTTAGAACCCCTGGCAAGTTCAGACAGGAAAGTG
>NC_034591.1:142525856-142527649 GCF_900095145.1 Mus pahari
TTTTTTTTTTTTTTTATGGATAACTCCCGTTCACAGTTTGCTAACTTCTAGTATGAAGGTACTTAGCCTTGAGAAAAAAGGTTATAGAGCACTGAAAGCCAAAAGCTGGGGCGGAGGCACTGCACCCCTCCTTGTGGTACCCTTTATAGGAGGGGTAACAGGAAGGTACAGTTTTAAATGCAGGTCCTGTTTTCTTGCCTCTGACCTGTTAGCATTATTAACCAACAGAGGCACCCCCACCAACCCCATTGACTGGTGGTGGTGGGGAAGCCAAAACTCCTCCCACAGACGTGTGCTTGACTTGGCAAACGAAGGCTTTGGTCACTAAGGACTAGCTAGCAGGGACGAGTGCCTCTGGAGTTGAGAGTCAGGAAGAGGAGCACAGAGCTAGGGTCATAGGCAGTCACAGCAAGCGACATGGTTTTCTTTTCTTTTCTTTTTTTTTTTTTTTTTTTTTTTTTTTTTTTTTTTTTTTTTTTTTTCCTTTTAGTTTCGATTTCTTAGAACCCCTGGCAAGTTCAGACAGGAAAGTGTAACTAGAGACTTTTGGAAGAGCTCAGACATTGCCCTTAAGGGCAAGACTAGAGCCGATACAAGGATGAGACCATAAGCTGCATCAACTACTCTACAGTAGAGAGAGGCTAAGGGTTTGGGTTTCCCCTTGGCACATCGCTTTTTGAGAACTGGTTGTCAGGTAGGTCTTGTTCCAATGCCTTGACAAACGATTCCAAATCATATTCGCTTTATTGGCCTTTGCAGGGTACACTACTATATGCATTTCTGTTGCAGCTTTGGTCTTATTCAGGGTCTGGAATAATGTTAAGAATCATTTATTATAAATAATATATTAGGAGTTATGCCAAATCTTACACTTAGGTGGGCCATGGGGTGACTTCCAAGATCCTTTCTATGTGAGTTGGGGCCATCCTTGAGGTATGTTATGATGACCTGGCCCGAAGGGTCCAGCAGGTGGTGGGGTAAGAGTCTCCAGGTCACTATTTGCACCAAGCTATGTTGGTCTGGACCAGAGATCTGCCCTTTCATTCCCACAGCTTCTTGTCTTCTGTCTTGTTTGGCTTATGCCTTTGTAAGCCATTTGTGTGTGAACATTTGAGTCTTCTGTCTGTGGAAAACTCCTCAAAGACAAGGATAAGGACTTTTGCACACCCGTGGGAGCCTTGGTAAGGATGTGTCTGAGCCTCACATCTGATTGTATCTCACTACAGACCTAAGGAGTTGCCAGCAATCTCGATGATGGTCAAGACCAAACCATTCATTTTAGACAGAGATGGAGGCTCCAGAGTAGAACTGGGTTGCCTGGATATCATGCTGTTGGGCAGGCCAGAACTGCTGGAGGCTCCTGGCCCTTTTTTATTCACTAACAACGCATCCCAAGTTTTCCCTTCATTTTCCCTGAAACAGATAGTCACATGAAAGAAAGAGCTTCAAGTAGGAGGTGAATGTGGCCTTTTGTGTCCTAAGAGACAGGTTTATTTAAACATGAAAGGTTAGATTGTTTTGTTTTTTTTCTAACAAAGAAAATGGGAACTGAAAGTGTAATGAAAAAACCTCCTATCCCCACTCACCAGCACAACATACCAACACTAAGGTCAACACAGAGTTGTAACAATGGGCAAAGTACCTGGGTTCTGGGAATCGTGGGCAGTTTTCAGGGTGGGGCCCTAGACTCCTGGAAGCCCTGGGAAGGAAGAAAGGAACGGGGGAGGGTGTAGGAGGAGAGAAACAAGACTCTAGCTTTTAAAAAGTGATTGTTCAGATTTTTTTTTTTTTTT
>NC_034591.1:142528469-142562710 GCF_900095145.1 Mus pahari
TCTCTCTCTCTCTCTCTCTCTCTCTCTCTCTCTCTCTCTCTCTCTCTCTCTCTGCATTGTTGCTGTGTAGGACTTTTGCATTGACTGCCTCCCCTGCTTGGAACACATCGTTAAGATCTCTATTAAATCATTCACTCCTATCTTCCCTGAGCTGTTCCCAAATGTTCCCTTTCCCATGCCAATCCTGGGTCGTCACAATGCTATTTACCTTGAACTCTGTAATGTACTTATTTATCACACATGTTGTGATACCTTCTGAAGTCTCGAATGTAAGTAGCACAAAGGTAGGGGTTTTGTTCGTTTGTTTGTTTTTGGGTTTTACTGCTTACTGACCCATGAGAGGAAGAGAGAGAGAGAGACTCAAACATGGAAAGCACCCCATAAATACTTGGAGAATGAAGAATTGAGGAATAACTCAAACTAGATAATTGACTGCAATTTCTCAATGTCCCTGTGTGTGCTCCTAAGGAACAAGCTGGCCCACAGATCTGGAGTGGAGTAAATGTGGGCAGTCCACCCTCCACCTGCTCTTTTCTTCAAAGCTTTCTTTCCCTCACCTTCTCCTCACATACTTTTCTAGATCCCTTTTCAGGCTAGCTTTGTGTTTGTAAGCTTTCTGTTTTCCATATCAAAGCTTCAGGCACCCTTTCCTGAGTCCTTCCTGCTATCTCTGCTCTAATCTTTCCTTTTAAGTCCAAAAAAAAAAAAAAAAAATGGACGTGGTGATGACCAAAACCTGAATGTGGCATTCCTGGAAGGAAAGCCCCAGCCAGGAATGTGGCTGTGGCAGCTCCAGGGCCTTTTCAGACCCTGCATCCTCTAATTAGGATAGACACACATCTCAGCTGCTGCTTTTGCCTGATGCTGTGAGCTGAATGCTGATGCCCATCTTTGTGCTGGGATAATTTCCCCCAGCAGCTAAAGCTAATAATCGCTGGTATTTTCAATAGAGTCCTTCCAGTGAGTGTGGGGAGTTACTTAGCACTTCTTTTTTTTTTTTTTTTTTAAAGGTCGAATTTAATTCCTTGTCATGTTTCCTAATTAAAATCTGTGGGGATTGCATTTTGATGTTTTTAAAAGAGAATTCCTTCCCAGGAATGCTTATCTCGGCTTCTGCAAATGTTTCACCTGCTTCTTTCACCTCTTAATTCTTGTTGGGGTTGTTAGCTGTCAGACTTCAACAGCAGGGCAGACTCTGGGGCCTGGCCCCATTGTTGGCTTCTTCTCAGACGGAGGCTGGGTCTTTACATTCAGTAGGTGCAAATGCGCTTTCTCCAGCATTCCCTCCATCTTTTGGCCCCTCCTCTCTCCCTTTGAGCTTTCTTCCAAGCCTCTCTTCTCCTGTCTGATACAGGAATCTGTCCCTCATCTCCTTTCTTAGTGACTGTTAGAAAAGCAACCAGGGGGAGGGGGTGTGACAGGAATAGGCGTGAATATAATCAAAGTATGCTTCAGGCATGTGGGAAATGATCACAGGGAAATCCAGCTAATGTGTGTATCAAAGCCATAGTGTTAACATTGGAGAAATGAAACGGTTGGATGGGAGTCCTGTATAGCATGATCAATAATTTTTCTCTTTAATTCTATCAAATGAAAAAAAGCATTCTGAGATTCAAAGGTAGGAAAGGCTCACTCAGGCAGGAGGCAAAAAGTCTGAAGATGGTGATGGCTAATGCCTAGATTTGGAAAAATGGAAAGGAAAGAAGGGAGGGAAATGAAAGGAGTGACATTTGTGGTAACAATATTAAAATAATATGCAATGTTGCATTCTGTATCTTACCATTTGCTTGGTTTTCTTGGGTTAGGAGAAATGTATCCCCCACCCTCATAACTTCAATCAGAGCCTGCGCGTTCATCAGTGCCTCTGATAATTTTCAGGTACCCAAGTAGGGCCTCGTCCCTACTCTTTATCTCTGATCTATCCTTTCTCGTTCTGCACTTTCTCCTACCCTCCCCCTGTCATTCAAAGACCTAAAACATCTTCCAATCACCCAGTAATCCCCAGGCTGGGTTAGGGTCGGCTTATGCTATCTCCACAAACGCTGGAACCTGAGAGAGAGAAAAAACAGTCTTCTTTAGAACCATGCACTCAGCACACACGGTTGCCAGCGCTCTGGCTCTGGGCCCACAGTCCAATGGAAGAGAGAGGTGTTCCCCTGCTGGGTGTTGTACTACTACATAAGAAGGACACTGCACACATTATACATGGAAGGTGGTTCCTGGGAAAGCTGTGAGAAAGTGAACCCCAATGATTAGCACCCCCTACCACCTCAGAAACTGGGAGACAGTAATGAAGTCATATTATTTTATTTTAGAATGTATTAGAGAATATTTAGGAATATTTTAGAGAGTCTACGATTCATTTCATTTTTTTAGCTAAGTAAGATGTAAGTCATCCTGACTATGACTCCAAAGACCTGAAAAGGCCCAGGCAGGCCCAGTGAGAAAGAGAGCCAATCTGTGAATTTTAATCATACGATAATGTTGCCTGCAAATAAGATGTTCTAAAACCTTGGGAAATTTTGAGAAAGTATAGAACAAGATAATATTCATTCAACTTTAATGCAGTAAGAATGGTCTCTAGGTGAATCTCAGTACTCTTTAAATACACTATTATTCATAAATCAGTTTCTTTCTATCCCTAGTTTAGTATATGAAAGGCTATTAAATGCTATCAGTTGCTCCTATTTCATTGTTGTATCTGTTTCAATCTGGGTCATCAATATGACGAATGACATGAAAAGATTTACTAATCTTCTATCTGCCCTCATACTCCTGAAATTAACTATACTTGCCATGGTGTGTTAGTTTTATAAGACTTTCTTAGTTTAATTTATCTTTCATTTATGATTAAAATTTATACTGGGTATGATGGCACATGACAATAATCTCGGCCTCTGGGTGATGGAATGTTTGAGATGACCTTGAGCTACATGAACAGATCCTGATTACTTTTAATAAGCTGTAGTATCAGGATGATGCTAGCCTTGAGAAGGGAGCAGTAGCAATTGAAGCAACTGTGGGCTAGTCCTCTTTAAAGGCTGAGTGGGTCTCAACAAGGCAAGTTAACCTGGGAAGTTAGGACAAAATCTTTTGTGGGTTGAGAGTTATACTTCATTTTCCTTGAAGCCTTAAGGGTTAGCAAGGTACTGGGTGGTAGTGGCACACGCCTTTAATCCCAGTACTTGGGAGGCAGAGGCAGGCGGATTTCTGCGTTCGAGGCCAGCCTGGTTCTACCAAGTGAGTTCCAGGACAGCCAGGGCTATACAGAGAAACCCTGTCTCGAAAAACCAAAACAATAACAAAATCAGGTTCTGAATCTGTGGGTATTCTTTGACCTATTTTAAAAAATACACATATATTCCCACACTATTTCTTTGCCTTTAAGAATAGTCTTCCATCTTTCCTCTTTTTACCCAGGTGACCGGGGTGAGGCCTTAGCTTTCAAGGCACTCAGGTAAACGTGCTTGGAAACCTCCGTACTTGCCACGGTGTCTAAAAATCTCACGGTTTTACGTTCTTGCGTTTCCAAGTTATTTTCTGCTTTCTTCTCTCGATTCTAAAATCCACGAGGACAGGGACAACATATAGGTCAGTGTTCACTTCCAAGCCCAGTGCCGCATGGCCAATAGCTCCCTTGGTTTTTATTTTTTTCTAGATTGCGAGCTCACTTCCACCCTTAGGTAGAACTATCATCACCTCCAATTCAAGGGAGAAGGAAACAACAAAGAGGTTTGAAGCTTTAACCCAACGGCCATTGGTCGGGTTGGGCTTCTCAGGCCTAGTACCTGGCCACTAAACTCGGTATGAGGTGATCTTAATAACCGTAGGTTCTGCATGGAGGAAACGCGGCCTGCCACGCTTGCCGATCACGTGGTGGGAATGATGGCCGGCTTTAAACAGCCGCACAGGTAAAGGCCGCCCGCGACAGCACGCGCGGAAGTTCCAAGGGCGTCGTAGAGGCGGAGCGAGTTTGCGGTGGGCGGGGCCACCACTGATTGGCTGGATCCAGGCGGAAGTCGGGAGGTTCGATGGTCCGAAGACGCCAGCTTGTGCCGGGGAGGGGGAGAAGGAAGGCTTCCGTAAAGGGTGCCTTTCGGTCCTTTCGCTCCCGGGGACCCTCGGCCAAAGCCCACCATACCGACCCCACGGCTAGCCCCTCCCCCAGGCTCTCTCCGCTCGATTTCGCACCGTTATGTGGGAAGCGAATCCGGTGAGTAGCCGGCGGGACGGGGCGGGCCCAGTGGGCGGGGTTGCCTGAGAAGGGCGGGGAGGCGTTCCCGGGAACTCGCCCCCGCGGTGCCTCAGGCTGGGGCTTCGCGTTCCGGGGTCGTGGCTGTCCCGGGTCGCCGGGGGCCTCCTGAGGGCCGCGGAATCGCTGCTTCGAGCCGCGGGAGCGTTCGGTGGCCGCTTCTACGCTGTGGCTTTCCTTTCCCGATTGTTGATTTTACTTCCGGGGGCTTCTCTGTCTGCGCTTTTTTTCCTCATTTTATGTTTTGTATCCTGCTTTCCAGTTGAAGTTACTGGCTTTCGAACCTGCTAGTTCCTTTCGACCCTCGCAACCTCGTTCGTTGCTCCTCCTTTTTGGAGCTACAGAGAATGGAGGATCCTCTTTATGAGTTTCAGGGGATGACGTTCTTAATGTTTTCTTTCCGTGGTTAGAACAATGATCTGGAATCCTTTGTTTTCCTTCAGTAGGTCTTATGTCTGCAGGCATTTTTAAAAAAATACTTGGCTTCATTCATTCGTTCATTCATTCATTAATTCATTCAAACTCCCACCCGCCACGAATGAGGTCTCAGATCTATTTGTCAAGAATATTCAGATCTTGTTATGGGAATGTATTAGTGAGAAAAATGTACGCTGAAGTTAAAACTTCGGAGTTGATGGGCAGAATCGCATATCAAGAAATTTGTGGACTTAGTTTGTGAAACTACCTCAGAAGCTGAATTTGACTTCAATAACCCTCCAAGGCAATACTTGAAATAACCCTTTTGCTTTCCCTCACAAAACCAGTAACCTTCCTACTTAAGTGTATTACCAATTAAGTCTATCAGTAAGTTTCCCCAAGTCTAAAACTTCGTTCCTGATTAGAAATGAGCCCATGGATTGGGATTCGGTCCACATTGTAGTTCCATTCCATCCCATTCCATCATGACAGTCACCAGATAGTTTTGAGTCATACACTAGTACTGTCATTAGATCAGGGCAGAGGAAAGTACACGTTTGGATATGGTTTTAGCGAAATGGTTAGCATTGGGATAGCTGTCCATACATACACTCTGCTCACTGTTAACTATTAAGTGTCATCAGTATCCATCTCTCTATGTGTATATGGAGTTGGTTTTTACCAGCCTCCTCTTTGTATTGATTTCCCCACAACATATGTCAGCAGTGTATATATTCTGTTCAAGGTCACATACTTCAAAGCCTCTGAATTGTGTGTTCAACTAGAGAACAGATCCTGTTTCATAAGAAATGCTTGTTGAACTCTCGACAGTGACTGGCACAGGAATGCACTGAGGGTTCTCTGCTCACCCTGTTCCTCTTTCCTTCAGGGTCACACTTGTATCTGTCCTGTTGGGCCATTATACCCTGGTGAGAATTACAAAGGATCTAGTGAGTGTCTCATGTATTTGATTCATTATAAAACCATTTTCTCAAGAAAAAGGAGGGGCACTCTTCTGTGAAATTATATGTAAGACAACCTTGTGTTCTCTGTCCCCTGACCCATCCTCATCTGGCTGAGTTCTGCTGGTACTGTTTTTTTTTTTTTTTTTTTTTTTTTTTTTTTTTTTTTTTTGTTGTTTACCTTTTCTTCTCCTGTGAGCACCAGAATGTTGTCAATAAACACAGCTTAGTTTTTGGAAAAAAAAAAAATCTCATATGTTTATGGGTGTTTTGAGTGCCTGTACATTTGTGTACCACATTCATGCAGTGCCCTCGGATGCCAGAAGAGGGCATTAAATTCCCTGGCACTGGCGTTAGCTGCCATGTGGGTGGTGGGACTCAAACCCTGGTCGCCTGGAAGAGCAGCCCCTGCCTTAACCGTGGAACCATCTCTCCAGCCACCACAGCTTAGTTTTGATTTGACTTCCTTTATTTTTTTAAATAAACTTGGCATTCATGGTGTTCACTAATAATTTGTGAGTTTCTTTTGATGGAAGGGGCATCTGCAAAGCTTGTCTAGCTCTGCCCAAGGAATAAAATTGGCATTGTAAGCCATGAACATCTGGGAGAATTTAAAATCCAAGTAGAAAAGCAAAGCAAACCCTAAGCGCTGTGCACTTAAATATCAGTGCAGAGAACATTTGCATTTCTGACCAAATTATTTTTATGAGAGAAGGTTTTGTTAAATGATTTTATCTAGTTTTCCCTTGTAGATTTGGTGTGTGTGTGTGTGTGTGTGTGTGTGTGTGTGTGTGTGTGTAACAAAAAGTTTTGGTATATATAAAACAGATAAAGAGACCTGAAAAGTAACAGACATTTAAGAATTGTCTTAGTTAGGGTTTTACTGCTGTGGAGAGACATCAGAACCATGGCAACACTTCTAAAGGAAAGCATTTACATTGGTACTGGCTTACAGGGTTTTAATCCATTGTTATCAGGGCGGAAAGCATGCCAGTGCATAGGCAGACATGGTGCTGGAGAGGGAGCTGAGAGTTCTACATCCAGATGGGCAGGCAGCAGGAAAGAGATATAAACTGGGTCTGGCTTGAGCATCTGAAACCTCGAAGCCTACCACCAGTGACACACTTCTTCCTCAGAGCCACGCCTACTCTAACGAGGCCATACCTCCTAATAGTGTTACGCCCTGTGAACCTCTGGAGGCCATTTTCATTCAAACCACAAGAGTACACACTGTTTATTACACTGACCACATCTTTATAGAAAGTGTTAAATTCTTCCAAAGGTCATTTCTGTTTATTGACTCATACAGTTAATCTGAGCTAGAGAACAGTCCTTCCAGGCGCACACGTCACTGGCTTCTTCACAGTCCTCTATCTGCTCCCTGTTGATCCTTAGAGCAGTGATATCTTTTTGGTGTCAGTCCCCGCTTCTGCAGAACCACCTTTTCACTATTTTATATTCTCAGCCGCTTCCCATTTCGTGTGAGCTGTGATTTTGGCTCTCATTCTATTAGCCTGCTTGAAAGATTGATCACATACCTGTCATTTTTAGCCATAGTCCACTCCTGCGGGTTGGCTTCTGCCAACACTGCTCGTAGGAGGCCTCTAAGAGTCTTTGAATCACTACATACAGCGGCGTCTCAGGTGCCTTTGGCTGATTTAGTGTTTCAGGGACTTGGATGCCAATTACATATTCCCCCGAAACCTTCCTCTTCATTTTCCTGAAACTGTATAGTTACGGGGGGTTCTTCTATTCCCCCTTTCTATTTTTATTGCATTTTATTGTTTGTTTGTTTGCTTATTGTGTATGGGTGTTTGCACAGTAAAATGTCGGGACAGCTTGTGGGAGTCCATTCTCTCCCTGCACCCTGCGTGTGGCTTCCAGGGATCCAACGCAGATTGTCAGACTTGGTGGCAAGTGCCTTTAGTGGCTGAGCCATCTTGCCTTTTGAATTTCTTCATGCTGAGAACTGTTTTTCAGTTACAGCTCTGGGCTAAGCTGCATGGCTTCCTGAAACATCCCATCTCTGTTGGTTTGTTTTTCCTCGGCACATCTTTTTCTTGGGAAGCCCCATGGCTCTCCTGTGAACAAGCCTGCTAAGGGTCATCTTTAGACTGGAGTTCTCTCACTGCGTGTCCCTCTGATGATATTGAACCCTTGATCATTAGTTCCTTTCACCCAGCATGTGTCATCAGGAAATGTTCCCTACATATTGAATACACATGATTCTAACCCGTGAAGAAGGGAGTACAATCGTGAATTCAATCAGAGCCTGCCCTGTGAGGACCTTCAGGGTATGCAGTGTGACTGGTGGGAATAAAGTGGTGTCTGAGGGAGTCTGGGCTGCTGGGAAGACCTGTTGAACTAAGTTACACTTGAATAAATCGTGCAAGATGGGATCATATGAGAAGACCAAAGCAAGCAAAATGACCCAAACCCAAGAAATGGAAAGTGGATGCCAGGTACAGAGAAAATGCTTCCAAGACCAAAGAGGGAGGGGTTGTCGTAGTTACTGTTCTGTTGCTGTGAAGAGACACCATGACCAAGGCAGCTCTTTCAAAAGGACGCAATTAACTGGGGACTTGCTTACAGTTTCAGAGGTTTAATCCATTATCATCATGGTAGGGGACATGGTAGCATGCAGGCAGGTGCTGGAGCAGTAGCTGAGAGTTTTACATCTTGATCTGTAGGGAGGGAAAAAGTGAGAGAGAGACAGAGAGACTGAGAGACCAACTGATCTGCCTTGGGCTTTAGAAACCTCAAAGTCCACCCCCAGTGACACACTTCCTCCAACAAGACCCCAATCCTTTCAAACAGTTCGACTCCCTAGTAGCTAAGCAGTCAAATACAGGAGCCTATAGGGGTCATTCTTATTCAAACCACTACATTCTACTCTCAGCCCCCATAGGCTTGTAGTCATATCATAATGCAAAAATGCAGTCAGCCTAGCATCAGTTGTCCCCAGAGTCTATCCCAGTCTTAACACGGTGTTAAAAGTTCAAAGTCTCTTTTGAGACTTATGGCATTCTCTTAATCGTAACCCCTTGTAAAATCAAAGTAAAAAAGGAGACCACATACTTTGAACATACAGTGATGCAGGATATATGTTACTGTTCCAAAAGGGAGGAAACACACCATAGTGAGGAAATGCTGGACCAACACATGACTGAAAGCCAGCAGGGCAAACTCCTAAATTCTCCATCACTACGTCTGAGGTCAAAGGGCTCTTTGGTCTCCAGTTCCTTTCAGCTCTGTTGACTACATCACACTTTTCTGTCTTTGGCTAGTTCTCCCCTCGGTCTGCAGCTGCGCTTGGCAGGTGTCCCGTGATTCTGACATCTTCAACATCTGTTTCCAGTGAAATGCCAGCTTCGCTCTCTGGGCCTCCACACAGAGACACCCTTGACACACACCTGGCCTCAGGGGCTTTCCTTAACTGAGGAGGGAGATTCCACAACCCCTTTCTGTATTCTTGACTGTAAAGCTAGAACCATGTGGCTGAACCTCTCAAGTTCTGCTGCTTGATGAGGCTGGTACTTGGTCCCCTCCTTCAGTTACCTTTGCATCAGCTTTCTGTCATTGTTGGATGCCTTCATTGCTTAATCTTTTCTTTAATTCCTTTTCACAAATTGGAATCTTAGCTGGGTGGGGTCTTTCCCTGAGGCACCATTCCTTTTCATCTGTGTAGCATCCAGCTTTTCTTTAAGCTTTTTATCGCTGTGAGCAACAGAACGTTCCCTGGTGCGCCTTTTCTCCTCAAACTTCATTTTAGGTTTCTCTTGTCCTGCTTGCTTCTTTTCATTATAGATCTGTGGAGGAGTGATTACTAATAACCATACAACGCAGTCACTACTAGGGTATCTTGAAATCATCTCTGCCAATACCACTAATCCAAAACTCTTCAGTTTAGCCTCAGGCAGATTTTTTTAAAATGAGGGCACACAGCAACATATCCAGTAAGTATCCAAATTGCCAAAATACCACAGTAGTCTCTAGGACAATTGCTAATGTTCTTCCCCTTGAAAGCTCTGGAGCTAGGCCCACATTGCTTTCAGCACTACCCTCCTCAATACTCCTACTAGGATGGCTCATTAAGTCTCAATTAAAGCCTTCGGGTGCTTTCCTAATCCAAATTCCCCACATCTACATTCCCATAACAATAAGTGTGGTAAGGCTTTCCCCACAATACCCAACTCCCAGCACCAACTTCTGTCTCAGTCACTGTTCTGCTGCTGTGAAGAGTCACCATGACCAATTAAATTCATAAAAGAAAGCAATCAATTGGGGCTTGCTTACACTTTCAGAGGTTAGTCCATTATTAGGTGGGGAACATGGCAGCATGCAGGCAAGTGCTGGAGCAGTGGTTGAGAGTTTTACATCCTGATCTGTAGGCAAAAACAGAGGGAAGTTCTGGAGGGGAGAGAGAGACAGAAGCAGACTTGGCAAGGGGCTTTAGAAACTTCAAAGCCCACCCCCAGTGATGTACTTCCTCCAACAAGGCCACACTCCTAGTCCATCTAATTCTTTCAAACATTACACTCCCTGGTGACAAAGTGATCAAGTATATGAGCCTGTGGAGGCCATTTTTGTTCAAACCATGGCAAGGGATAGGTGGGCATTGGCACAAACATGTGGGCTATTTCCCCTAAGTCAGAAAGTACATTTTACACATATACTCACAGGTTGTGTGAAGATGGATGTCCTGAATGGTGTAGCTTGGTCTCCCAGGATTCTAGGAATAACACATCTGTCTCTATATTCTTGACGTTCTTATAATTATTCTTATGTTATTTAGTTAAGCTTAGATGATAACCTGAATTTGCTGAGACTCAGAACAAAGTAGTTGTTACGAAACAGAAGCCCTGGATCAGGAACATCAAAACAACAGCAGAAGAACACAGGCAGTGACATTGTGCGGCTGGCGCCATGCTGCGTAGGGTTGCACTTGGATTATCTAGTTCTTTGGTTTTGTACGAATTGTTAAATATTTATCTTAATCTATGTGCATCATTATACTAAGGCTCAAAGCTCAGTAAAATTTCTTAAGTACAAACCCATGTCTGAAATCTAGAACTTTCTAGTTCTAGAACATTGACTGGTTCCAGAATGTAGGATATTATTGAGTGGAAAAGGAGCTGTGAGGAAAGACCCTGGGAGTCAGGGGTTAAGGAAGAATTCCTCATTTATAAACAACCCCAGACTTACGAGTGATACAACACTCATGTTTCTAAAACATTTTTTTAGTGATCTGACACATGATCATGTGATGTGTCTGTCTGCAGGATTGGTATGACAGATTCAGAACAGCACCAAAGAGCCTAACAGTCCTCAGTGGAGGAAAGGTGGCAGATGTAGGCTGCAGACAGAAGACTTGGTGGGTGAAAGAGATTTGGAGCAATGAGTGGCCAACTGGCTGAGTCTGACCCTCTGAGTCTAAAATGCTAATGCTAAAATCTTTGGTTTATGCAATTCATACTCCACAACTAAATCTTCTGTTCAAATAACCTTTGTTAGCACTTGCTTATCTTTTGATCCAGCAACCAGTTGATGATTATAAGGGTTTATGATTATGCCTTATGAGTTTTTAGTGAGATGTAGAAGACAGACCTAACATAAATATTCACAGATTAAACCCTAAGTCCAACTATGAAGGAAAAAGAATGACAGGATAGAAAGAGCTCAGGGGTAGGCTGGGGAATCAGGGAGGGCATCCTGTGAGTGTGGTAACTTTTAGAGACACTGATCAAGAGCTAACCCGATCAGCTAAGGTTGCCTGGGAGGTGGAACAGTGGAAGTAGCACACGAGAAGCCTTTGAGGCTGAATGGAACAGGACCCTTGAGAACCAGATAAGTCTGAGGCTGGAATACATGGAAACAGGAAGGGGGCCCAGTAAGAGGAAGCCACGCTGTACATGGCTCTGTGGAACATGATTGGAACTTTCAACTTCATGTTGAACAAAAACTGATAGTGAATCTTAGTTATTAGTTTGACATACCTGGGAAGAGGGAACCTCGGTTGAAGACTCTCCTCCATCAGATTGATCTGTGGGGCATTTTTTGATTGCTAATTGATAGAGGAGGACCAGTTCACTGTGAACTGTACTGTCCCTAGGCAGGTGGGCCTGGGCTGTGTAAAAGGTATGGAGAAGTTCCCATAAGCCCCTTGAGGTCTTGCAAGAAAGGATCAAGTCTGATTCTACCTGTCCTTTCTGCTTCTCATTGGGATGCTTGCTTGTTCTTGGAGGTGCTTTCGTCATTGTCACCTGCCACCACCATGAACCAAGAGGCTAATGTAGGCACTGTGCCATTGAACCTCCGAACCCTGAGCTTATAGCCAGTCAGTTATATGTACCCATGTGGCATCAAGTACTAAAGTCACGAAGGGAGCTGGAAATTGAAATTGAAGTTTTAGCCCCTAAGATCCTGGGAAAAGCATTTTGTAATGTTTTGCACTCCTGCAAATACCAACATTATGTATGTATACGTGTTGTTATTACTGCCATTTGGCTTGGTTTTGAGAAAGGATCTCTGGAGCCCAGGCTGGCCTCAGACTTGTGGCAATCCTCCCATTTCAGCTTCTCTAGTACTGTGTTTACATATGTGTACTATTATATTTGGTTTAGATTACCATTTTTACATTTTAGATAATAGAATTCACTTAATACTTTATTATTGAGAAAGGCATTTTTGCAGCCTCTTATACCATCCCTGTATCTAAGCCCAAGGTATAGGTTAGACTCAGATGCTTTAATTTTTTTCCCCCCCACCGAGTATTTTACTAAATTAAAAAGTAGTACCATGTCCTTAGTGCCAGTTGTTGAGACTTATATTTGCTTGCTCTGTGAGGTGTTTTGGACTGAAGATCAAACCCAGCTTGAGATGCCATGGGAAGATTTCTCCCTGAAGACTCTTTCTAGTGCTCTGTCAAACCAGTCTTATAATATTAAACAGCTCTGGCTGTGCTTCCAGCATAGGAGCAGATGGGTTCTTCAGTCATCTTTTGGCTGCCTCAGTGCCAGGAAAGAATGAAAACTGGGGTAGGGTCTGAAAAACCAATCTCTTCTCAGCATTGGAGTATTGGGAGGCCTGTGGGTGGAGCGCAAGTTAGAGAGCTTGCCTGACATTCACAAGGCCCTGGGCCTCTCAAACTATGTAAACTGGGCATGGTGGTACATGTCTGAAGTCCTTGGGCTGCCAGGGTGGAGGCAGGAGGATCAGAAGCCCGTCTGAACTGTGTAAGATCCTGTCTTTTAAAATGGACTATTTGGTCCTTGAAGTTGTCCTGGTCTAGAACTTGAGGAAGTGAGCTTTGCACTGTCTGCCTTGAGAGAAGCACAGGAGCATGTCCGAGGTAAGCGTCTCCTTACACCAGTCTGTCCAGATATTTATGCCTGGGATGTATTGTCTGCTTTCCCTGGAGACATGGAGCTTCACGAAGGTCAGCCACACGGGGACTGGGAACCAGTGATTCTCAGCAGAAGTCCTGCCCCCTCAGCTCAGGTGACCGCATGGCTGCAGTGTTTTCTGAGAAGCAACTGTGTGCTGTGTTCTGGGAAGGGACACTGAAGCTCGCACATGCTTTTGTCTGGACTTTATCTCCTGTGCTTTTTCTTTTTTTCTTTTGCTGATTGTATTCTCTTTCTTGTTCCGTAATAAACACCTGTAACTTCAACAACTTCTGAGTCCTAGAAAATCATTAACCCTAAAACAGGAATGCCTCAGAGATGCAGGAGACATCTGAAAATATGATCCAACTGTGTAGCCCAGGCTAGCTCTGAGCTAATCCTCCTCCTACTTCCAGTATCCCTAATGATGAAATTACAGGTAGGTGCTACAGTGTGTGGCTCCTGATGAACACCTCAGTGAAAGACTCAACATTTCTCCTTAAGGTCAGGAACAGAGTGGGGATGCGCTTTCCTGCTTGGGAATGACTTTAGCAGTTCTAAGGTAAGAAAGCAAGACAAGCAAAGGAAGAGATGCTTCAGTGCTAGAAGGAAGTAAAGCCCACGCGTGCCTTTCTCAGCCTGGGCCCTGCTGTGAGGCAGTACCGCTGTTAACTCATTGCAGCAAACCTGCCCGGGTGTCTGCAGCTGTGCTGGTTGCTCTTCCTGGTGGCTTCACTCTGTGAGTCCCTCTAGGAAGTTTCCCATGTTGACTATTAACACCTTTCAAATCCAGATTCTCTAGTTCTCATAGTCCCCATTGTTGTTGTATCTGCATGCCACTCCAGAGCTAGTACTTGAGAGCCCAGTCGTTGGGAAAAGGATCAGCTTTATTCAAGGCCAGGGCCCTGAGAAGAGGGGCCGACTCTTGAGTTACACGAGCAGATGGTTATAAGGAGGGGAAGGGGCTCAAGGGAGCCGACCCTTGAGTTACACGAGCAGATGGTTATAAGGAGGGAAAGGGCTCAAGTGGCATTGTTCTTTGCTCTGACCCGATCCTGACAGTCAGCCTTCACTCTCAGGACCAGTTCCAGTAACTCCTCAGACAAACACTATTTCCTGCCATTTAAAAAGCAGGGCAGTTTACATGCTTTGTGTCAGTGCATGTCCAGATGTTATCTAAAGGCCACCAGATGTTTGGGGTTCCATAAATCCCAAGGAACTGTTACTGTTTTAGTCACTTAGGTGGGACTTTTCTTCAGAATTTAGAATCCTAGACAAGGGAGAGGACATGACCCTGCAAAGGGCAATCCCCAAAGAAGCAGCTACTGTGGCACTTCTGTCTTTTCTTTAACTTTAGATAGAAAATAGACAAAGTCTCTTTTTGTAGTCCAGGCTAACCTGGGATGTGCTTTGTAGCCCAGGTTGGCCTTAAACTTTCCAACTTTGTGCCTTGGGCTCAGAGACTTGCCACCATGTGTAGTCACCATCTCTTTAGGGATGATCCCGGTTTCGTAAGACATTTTCATCATTAATTGCCCTAGTTTTAGTTACATGTTTTACACATTCTTGTGCATGTGTGTGAATGTGTGAGAGTGTGTGTTAGTGTAGACCTGGGTATTCAGTGAAAATAATTGAATGGTTTATTTTGAGACAGAGCCTCCCTATCAACCAGGGCTAACCTTGAGCTCATGATCCTCCTGCCTCCGCCTCCTGGGTGTTGGGATCACAGGCAAATAACCTCATGTCTGAGCCCTGTTTTATTCGGTTAGTTCTGACCTCTCCTAGTGGCCGCTGGAGTTTGGGCCCCATCACCGTGTGTGGCTTAGGTACTTGGCTGAACTTACTGTGTGAGTGAAGCTTCCCTCGCACTGCCCTTGCTGAGGCAGCATTGCAGGTTGAGCTTGGCTCAAGTCCCCTAGGCAGTCGGGTGTTTTCTCGTTACTTTGGTTGTGTGTGGCCGGGAGACTGCTCTCGTGGTTGAGTGAGGCTTTTGCAGGCTGTGTGTGGGTGCTATATTACTGTTTACCCAGGAAGTAGTTTCATGAGGTTTCCTTTTGGATCACTCCCAAGAGGACGTAATCCTGGGATTACTCTCTGTGTGTGTGTGTGTGTGTGTGTGTGTGTGTGTGTGTGTGTGTGTGTGNGAGAGAGAGAGAGAGAGAGAGAGAGAGAGAGAGAGAGAGAGAGAGAGAAAAGAGAGGGAGAGAGAGAACCTGGGTATTCTGTCTTCCACACTGCTGAGGGTGACTGAGCTACATGTTTAATTGTTGCATGAATACGGTGTAAGCAAAACCCATTGCTTTGTCAGCTAACTCGGGGATGATGAAGTGGCCTCAAGAGCCCTGCTGCCAAGCTTGGCGACCTGAGTTGGATCACTGGGATCCACATGGTGGAAGGAGAGAAATGGCTCTTGAAAATTGTCCTCTGACATCCACACATGAGACATGACACACAAGTGCAGGCAAGGCACACAGATGTGTGCATAGCACATACTAAGTAAAGAGCAACAACAACAAAACAACAATCAACCCCTGCTGCACAGCCCCCCTGCTGCACAGCCTTGCCCATGGTTCAGAACAGCTTCCTCTGTAGTCAGTATTTATCTAAGTGATGGTGAAGCCCTTTGCCTACCTTGTGTTTCCTCCTTTGTAGATGGGCATAGATGCCATGTAGGAGCATTTTCAGGTCTGCTCAGTTTCTTGCTCCATTCTTTCCTAGATGGGTACAAGCCTAGAACTCTTAAAGTCCTTCCATCTTCATCAGTTACTGCTCTAAGAGGGCCCTTTCCTGCTCTCTCCTCTTCTCTGTAGGATCTGATGGGTCTACCGTTCTGCTTCTGTCCATGTAGAGAAATGAAATTTAAGGCCTGGGATTCATGCAACTTCTGTCCAGAGAAATAGTTGTTTGTAAGCTTGGAAGCCTGAGGCGGAGAGCACAGTGAGATAAGCCTGGGCACGCCCAGGCAGGCCATTGTTGAAACATTCCTGGGACTGTACCAAATGTTCCGCTAAACCGCCCCTCAGGTCTCCTAGCATTCCTGCCTTTGCAGGTACCATCCTGCAAATGTGTACGTTTAAATGAGCCAATCACAGGTAACCGCGCCAATTCTTGCTAGCCCCTCCCCCTCCTCCTATAAAAACCCCTAGCTTTCAGGCCACGAGGTCGACTTCCTCTGTCTCCTTCATGAGATACGAGTCCACCCGGAGCTCTGCCATTAAAGTACCTCGTGTGTTTACATCAAGAAGGCTTCTCTGTTGTGTTTCTCTGGGACGCCCTGACTCCTGTGACCTGAGGACCCGAGGGAGTTCCTCACGAGGGGGGTCCTACATCCACACCTCGATTTCTTTGGTTTTCATCAAGCTGTTCAGTTTCTCAGAATGCCCTTAGTCTTGGAGTCTTCTCCTCTCTCTTTCACATAGAGCTGCTCCTTCAGGCACAGATGTAGACTTCCTTCCTTGTGTTCATTTGCCCTTGGGCAGGGTTCCCGAGTCACAGTGCCTGAAGCTGCGTAGAGAAGCCTCTTTTCTAATAGTGACGTTGTAGTCCTTGAAAAGGCAGTAGGTGAGGGAGCTAGCAGCTTCTCATCATCTTGGCTTCCTCTCCTTGGCATGAAACTTCACCCAGGAAGCCAGTTGGACTGGTGATGGCCAGGGTAGTGTCTCTGGTTCCCTCATTTAAATAGACCTTCCACCATTTGTGTGAACTAGGAGAGGGGTTTTTCTTTTGTTGTCTCTCTGAAATAGAGCTGTCTCATGGAGTGGGGAGATGACGAGCAGCAACAACCCAAACCGCCCTTCCTCAGTCTGGGTGTACAGGGGCCCCACCTTTGGCAGAGCACAGAAGAGCCAGCAGGACAGATGATGTTTGTTTTCTTGTGTGTATTCTGTCACTTGTGGAACCTCCTGAGCATACTCAGAGTTAAATGATTTTGAAAACATACTAGTTGAAAAGCTGATCTTTTGGGAAAGGGCTCCCTTCCAGAGGTCCTTACCACCCTTAGCAGGGCTTAGTAGCAGTTTTGGGAGACACATGTATATGCATGCTTGTGCTCTCTGTCTCTGTCTGTCTGTCTGTCTGTCTGTCTGTCTGTCTGTCTGTCTCTGTCTTGATGACCTGAGACCCACATGGTGAAAACAGAACTGATATCCACAAGTTGTCTAATGAGCTCCACACATGTGCCATGGCATGTGTGTGTGCTGTGGTTCATGAACTTGTCTTTTCCTGTGTTAGCCTCACAAATCCTGGCAATTGAGCTGTGAGCCCCACGATACCAAGTGCTGATTCTTCTTTATAGAGGCAAAAATGCCTTTATTGCCTTGTGGCTTCAAGTATGCTTATGTTAATAAAACAACTTGCATTTGTAGTAACATTCTTATTAGAAGTGACCAGTCCAGAATGCAACATTATATTCCGGGATATGGACCAGGATTGACTTGAACTCATCTGTACTGTTGCTTTTCAGTTGCATGATTCAGATGGAGTGTACCCAGGTACGTGAATACAGATGGGTGGCCTTGGAGACAGGCTCCACCAGTTTGTACATTTGAAAATGGGAAAGATGCTTTGCCACGTGATGCTAGCTGTTTCTTCTTTGCAGCTTTCTGCACAGGAAGTGTTATTTTCTCACAGTTAGGAACAGGAAAATCAGGCCAGATGTGGCATTGTAATTGAACTGGCCCATTCATCTGTCATGCATTAAGTGCCGCCTTTGTGTTGGATGGTTTGCATATGTTCTTTTGATTACCTGTAGACGTGTCCTAACTAGAGCTGTTGTTACTATGGTGACAGCATTCTAAATTATTTTATTTAAGCCAAATTATGCAGAATAGCCATTCCTTTGTAGAGGAAACTCACTATAAAAAATGCTAAGGGTTTTATGGGATGAAGTGAATTATTTGAAAGAAAGCTAGCACATCTGTGAAGCTTGGCAGCAGAGGAGTCAAGGACTGGCTGTCGGTGGGAATGAGAGCATGGGGTGGGCACCTGGAGGGAGACAGAATTCTAGCAGGCCTCAAAGGCTTCTTTAATCTTCTCTGTACCATGCACTCTGTGATTCTAGACAAAATCATCGTATTATTTTCTGCTTTGTATTTTCCCTGATTTTAATTGGAAAATAATGACCTCTCTCTCTCCTATACATGAGGCCGTGGAGGAGAATGTAGTAGAATTGTAACCAAGAATTGGCCTAGCCAGTCAAAGCTATTTATGGCAGGGAGTTCCCTTCCCTCTGTCCCTCTGTCCCTCTGTCCCTCCCTCCCTCCCTCCCTTCCCTCCTCCTCCTCCTCCTCCTCCTTCTTCTTCTCTCTCTCTCTCTCTCTCTCTCTCTCTCTCTCTCTCTCTCTCTCTCCCTCTCTCTCTCTCTCCCCCTCCCTCCCTCCCTCCCTCCCTCCCTCCCTCCCGTTTCACTGTGTTCCTCAGGTTAACCTTGAACTTCTGGACTCAAGTCTTACCCCAGCCTCAATAGCTGGGACATGGACTGCGGTGACTGGCTTGTAGACTGGCCTGCCATGACAGCTCAGGCACAAAGTCATAGGGCAGAGCACACACTGTGTTGTAGCCATAGGAGGAAACCTATCTGTTAACCCTGTCCCTTTTCTAATAGAGAAAATACTGAACCTGTAGGCCAGTATTATCTTAGCTATTTGCTTCTTTCTAGCTTGTGTTTCCAATTTTTCAGAGTATTTTCTAAATACAAACTAAACCTGCCCCCACCCCTGGCTTTCTTTCTCCATCTCCTGCAGTGAAATGGCCAAACGGGGTGAACAGTGCTGGAAGAAGAAAGAAGAAGTGTGCAATAGCTAACGGGACAGTGGAGTTCACAGTTTAGGTCATTGTCTTTATTATCTGACCAAGACACATAAGGTAAATGGTTCATTCTAACCTGAAGACCCCAATCCCAGGCCATTCTGTGTTTTCATTTCTTAGCAGCTAATCAACTTTGAAGTCACAAAGGAGTGACAACAAGGACATAATCAGAAAAGCAATCTTGGAGTGTTTCTAGGCATGAATAAAAAAATGAAGCTAACCGAGCCCCCTTCCCAGAGCTCGGGACTCACAGTGGCCACAGTGAGCAAGGAATTTCAGCTTCTGCTTCGTGTGGGCAGTGTGACCAAAACAAAGGAAGGAGATCTTCTCCCAGCTACACCGCTTCTGCATTTTATATAACGGCATAAGAATATTTTTCAGCTTATCAAGCAATGCAGATGCTTTGTTAAAAACAACCAAATGTATAGGGGATCATATTTCGGAATATACCAGTATAGCTGTTTTTATACAAGATTACATACACACACACACCTCTGAGAGATCTGTTATAAAGTGATAGCATTGGGTCAGTGGGAAAGGAAGGTAAGAGAATGGCAAGGATCAAAGTATGATGGGCAGGCACACTGCAACAGAAGTACTCTAGTGATGGGCAGGCACGCTGCAGCTGAACTACTCTGAGTTCCTGCAAGGAGAGTGCCATGTTGCTCATGCACATTTTTTCTGTTTGTTTATGTGTTAAATGTATTCATTTATTTATTGGATTTTTGAGAAAGAATCTTCTATGTAGCCCTGGCTGTCCTGGAACTCTCTAGGGAAACCACTCTGGCCTCAAACTCAAAGAGATCCACTGGCCGCCGGCTCCTGAGTGCTGGGACTGAAGGCATGTACCACTAGGCCCAGAGCTTTGTTTTGGTGTTTCTACATCTCTGTTTCTAAGAAGCTACAGAGCTTGTGTCTCATCGTCTAGACTGGGATGTTGACATCCAAGTACTCACAAGGCTTGACCCTGCTCAGCTGGGAAGATCAGGCCCACTCAGGGTGGTACAACCATAGTTAGACTCATGCAAATTTAAATGAATAATTTAAAAATGATGATAGTCAAATTCCAAATGAAGTTAAATCATTTTTATCAGTCACTGGGTCCGTTTTCTGATGAGTTCATCACAGTTTCTACCCAAGAATGTCAGGTTTTTTTGTTTTTTTGTTTCTTTTTCCAAAGATTAGGTACACATCAGTTAATGCTCTAGTCAGCACTATAAAAATCCATTGCTCATGAAGCATAAAGCAGCATAATGTGTCGCATACATGTGTAGACCCCGTGCCCAGTCTGCCCGAGCCTAGCTCCCTGTTGTGTGACCTGTCTGCCTCATTCCTTGTTTATACTAAGAGTACCTGTCTCATATAGGTTGTTGTTAAGCCTAAAGAAGTTACCTCTACAGTTCTTAGGTAAGCACTTGACACATAGTAAGGACCATGTAAGAATTAGAGATTGTCACCATTGCTGCACTTATACTCTGGTCACCTTGATGCTTAGAAGACACTGAGCCAGGTTATCATATCTATTCAAACTTTCCTGGGTACATGAGCACATGGACACACTCATGCATACATCCATGTGTTTATGAAAGCAAGTATAGATATATTTTAACTAAAGCATTATTGTATTATTCTTTACTTTTATAGCCTTTTTTAGTCTTCGTGTCTCTTCATGCCATTAAATGAGATGACTGTTTGAAATAGCAAACAGGATGCATCTAGTCTTAAGCAGTTTTGATGTAGGGGCTCCTAACAAGACCATGGGCAAATAATGACCCCCTTCCTGGTCTGCGTGGGCTCTGACATATCCCACCTGAGGAGGATCATCTACCTGATGTGTTTGTTAAGCTGCTTCCAGGGCCAGGAAAATAGGTGTCATGTGGCACTGAGGGAAAGATGTTGGAATCTGGCTCTTGGTAATGAACTAGAATATTCCATAGAAAGAATGTTGGTCATTAATGGGTATCTCCTTCTCCACCTCTTCTCTGGCTGTCCAGAAGATGTTTCACAAGACAGAGGAGTTCTTTCCCAAGAAGACCGACAGTGATGTGGATGACATGGACACATCGGACACACAGTGGGGCTGGTTCTACCTGGCGGAGTGTGGGAAGTGGCACATGTTTCAGGTACCCTACCCTGAGCTTCACAGGCCAGGGCTTGCTGGTGTGTAGAGTCATGCTCATGGAAAACTGGAAAGAACCAGCCCTTTCCTAATGGGAAGCAGAGTAGCTAGGAGCCTGTGTCCTCCCCGGCTGTAACCTCTCAGAAACAGTGGTGAGCTTCGACAGGGAGCATGCCTGGGGGATGGCCTCTGGCTGGGTCTGGTGGAAACAGGGAGGGAAGAGCCGGCCATCTGTGTTCAGCACCTGCTCTGGGTATCATGTTAGGTACTGTATGCATCCTGTGTGTCCTCACAACAGCTCCAAGGTAGATGGCTCTTCTCCATCTTCTGTCAAAGGACAGGGACTCAGGAAAGTGGACTGCTTGTGCCCACACAAGAACTTGTAGTTTGGGGATTTGTTCTTTCCTCCCATTTTATGGTTACCAGACTGGTGGAAGGTTTACTCTGAGCCACGTGGAGTAATCCTGAGGAACTTGTGAAAAGGCTGTTGAAGAGACCCTTGTTCCGGTAGCTGTTTCCCCCCACCCCCAGAGTCATTAATAACTTCCCACGAGCAGTCTTGGCATGGCTTTCCCTGTGTATGTGGGAGGGAGAGCAGCAGGCAGTAGGATCCCTCATTCTCTGTCACTGGGACCACAGCTCCACTTCTGCGGCCAACCCATCACTGTGAACAGCTGGTAAATGCAACTTTCTGGTTTGTCTTAAAGCCGGATACCAACATTCAATGTTCAGTTAGCAGTGAAGATATCGAAAAAAGCTTCAAAACAAACCCTTGTGGCTCCATTTCCTTTACTACTTCCAAATTCAGCTACAAGATAGACTTTGCAGGTATGTTTCCCCTCCTAGTCGTGTGTTTATAGAATATTCCTATACTATCAGCACAGTGCAGTCTGTAGTTCTGAAGCACAGGATTAGCCCAGATGTCTTGAAGCATGAAGTAAATCCTCCTGTTCTCTGCTGAGTAGCTCAATAAAAACTGCACTGTTGACTCTTGAGCAGCCCTGCCATTGATAAGAGCATGTTTCTGTGATCTTGTCTGTTAACATATGTGCTGTTGGCCGTGTGTTTTGAGTTCATGTAAAGCTCTTTATAACTTTTGGTTTTGGTTTGTTTGTTTGTTTGTTTGTTTGTTTGTTTGAGGTGAGGTCTCCCTGTATTGCTGGGTTGGTCTTAAACTCACAATCCTCCTGCCTCAGCCTCTGGAGTAGCTGGATTGCAGGTCTGTAATGCAATGCCTGTCTTATAGCTTTTAATTTGCTCTGCACCCCAGCAGCCTGGAGATTGCTTTGAATTGGGAGCCTTTTTATCTTGAAGATCAAGCTGATAATAAAAGAGAAAGTCACTATTGGCTGGTGACTGTCTCAAGGCAAAGGGACGCCACGTGACGTTCCTGTTACTACTTAGGCCTAATGGCTGCCTCCTCAGTGGCTGCTCTTGGGGTCCTTTCATAGATGAGCCCAGCTGATGTGCAGATCAGCCTGTTTGGATGCATGCCACCCTGTCTTTCACTCCCGTGCAGGGTTGTGTCATCAGGTGTCTCAGGAAAGCACTGTTGAATTTAGCCCGTAAGTCCCAGGCTGCCTTCACACTGTTTATGGCTTTGATGTCAAGGAGGTATGAGCAGGGCAGTGGAGTGGCTCCACACCTCAGCCTTCTAGCTATTCTGTTCCAGTTGCTGGGCTGTGTCTTTCCAACCATGCTGGTGGATGAGGGTGGAGCAGAAGGCCCGAAATGCTTATCCCGAAGTGGACAGGGTTTGGCCCGAAATGTCATCCTACAAACCTGCTTTCCTTGCAGTTGCTCATTATCAAGAATAAATCAAAGAATAGATGAATAAATTAAATTTAAAAAGAATGAAAAACATCGTATTTTTACTTTCAACCAATCCTGACTTTAAAAACTAGCATTAAACAGGCCACCAATGGGGGAACACCAACATTGATGTTTCTGTTCTAGGCAGGCAGAAGGTGTTTGTTAGATGTTACCAGAGTTCTGTATGAGTGTGTATAAGCACAGTTTGGGAGGCAAAACAGATACAGTGTGATATACACAGACATCAGGCTTCAGAAAGGGGCTGCCATTTGTTAAAGTGTGTGGTAGGTGTTCAGCAGGCCACTGTGTCTAAAGAGTAGTCACTAGTGAGCTATACTCCTTGGGAGATTCTAACAGGAAGTAGAACTTGTCCAGAATGTCTTTTTAGACACTCAGAATGTACTTCAGTTGGTAGAGTACTTGCCTAGCACAAATGGAACCCTAACAGAGCATAAACCAGGCTTGCTAGTACATGCCTGTAATCCCAGCACTCAGGATAGGGAGGCAGGAGGATCAGAAATTCAAGGCCAGTCTTAGCTACTTAATGAGTTCTAGGCCATCCTTGCCAACATGAGACCCCATATCAAAAAATAAATGAATAAATAAACAAATAAAAAAATTCCTCGCTAAAGTATCCCAGCGGTGTGTGGCAGCCAGCGAATAAATAGTACAGTTTCCAACGTTTTCAGGGTTACCCTAGTCACCCTGCCTCTGACCAGTTTCTCCCTGTGAAAGTCATGGAAAGTAAATTCAGACGGAAACAGCTGTGATACCACAGGCTTGGTGTTGTGTACTGAGATGAGAATGGTAACGGTGCTCTGGTGAGTGCAGGAGAGGCAGAGCACACTCAGCACCAGCATTTGACAAGTGCAGTGGCGTCAGCTGTGCACGCTGCCGAGTATTAGGCTGAGATTCACAGCCTGGCTGGGAGGTGATAAATGGACCTCGTAAGTAGTGCCATGGCTAGGTGTAGGCAGAAGGCACCGACCGGATAGTGGCTTTCTGTTACTGGGGTCTATGGCCAGGCTCTCTCTCCTCTCCCTCTCCCTCTCCCTCTCCCTCTCCCTCTCCCTCTCCCTCTCCCTCTCCCTCTCCCTCTCTCTCCCTCCTGCTTGTGGACGTTGTACATCGTGGTGCGCACTAGGCTCCGCACCACGATGTACAACGTCCACAAGCAGTCCCTCTCCCTCCCCTCTCCCTCTCTCCCTCTCCCTCTCCCTCTCCCTCTCCCTCTCCCTCTCCCTCTCCCTCTCCCTCTCCCTCTCCGCCTTTGGTTTAGGTCTTCAGTTTAAAGAGGAGTAAAGAAACATGCACATTTTTGAAATTCTGTGCATTGTGCAGATGTTATATGGAAACAGCCTCTTTCTAATTTTCAAATTATTAGGGAAACCAGAGTGTACTTCTACATGTAACAAGTCCAGTAGAAGATTTTATATGATTTTGTTCTATACTCTTAACTTTCCTGCCTTTAGAATTCTTGTATTTTGGTGTCAGTTTAACTGAGGTGTGACACACAGGAACACCTTGCATTTGGAGCAGTCTGTGACATAAGCGTCTTGGTGTGGGCCTTAGATCAAGCACTGAAGGAGGGCCCTGCTTGGCACCTTTGCAACATGATAAAAAGGTCACATACCAGCTGTCAGCTCTCTCCAAAGCTGTGTAACCTTCGTGTATTGTGGCCACTACTCTGCACTGTATGCTGCTGTGGCTAATCCGATGTGTCTGTCTTTGTCTTCAGAAATGAAGCAGATGAATCTCGTCACTGGGAAACAGCGCCTAATAAAAAGGGCTCCTTTCTCCATCAGTGCCTTCAGGTACTGTAACGGGTCCCACAGAGGGCAGGCGGGTGGGCGGGGCTGCCCTCCCCCTGCTCTTTCTTACTCTTTGGCAGAAACCCAGGTAGACTGACATCCCATGGAGTAACCTTTGCCATATTAAACCTCGTGTTCACCGATGGGGGTCATCGTTATCCTCTGTCACTGTTTCCTTTCATTCTTGTTTGTCATGTGTCATTTTCTTCAATTCTTAGACTAGTGTGCATGATAGTTACAAGATGCCATATGGTTTTTGTTTTTGTTTTTGTTTTTTTGCTTAAAATAGGCTATTGAGCTTATGTTTGAATTTAAACTGGACATATGGTCACAGAATTTTCCAGAAATTTGACCATAAATCTTAGAGAACTACCCATTTGGTGTGCCCCTGCACTGATGTAGATCCCCATTGGGCATCTACTTGTACATCTGTGTCTCTTAGCTATAAAACGCCAGTCCATGGTGATCAAAAACCTGGGGCAGCACATCCACCGCGGGCAGCAGTGCAGCATCTTTTCTGGAGCTGGGATGCACGATCTCCTTTTGGTTCCCTTTGCCATCTATAGACTGAAAAAGAACTGCTAAGAGCTAGATGCAATAAATAACTTTATTTGTTGCACATGGGAAGGGAAATCAAGTGAAAAAATTTTAAGAGTATATCTCCTGTTTTCTAGAATGATCGCTCAAGCAAATATTGATTTTCTTTTTCTATCTGGAGAACTTAGGATGCAGCTCAGAAACATTATCCAAGCGAGCGTGTGAGTTGTAAGGAGTCCCCTTGCTCCTTCCAGGGCCTCCTAGGAAAAGTAGAGCAAAGAAAAGAGTTGGAGGGACTCGAAAGAAAATGAACACTTTTCCTTTATCAAGATGTTTGACTTGCATTCTGACATCATAATTTAAAAGATAACGATGCTTTTCCTGGGTCTGTGGAACATAGAATATGTTCCTACCTGCTGCCCCACATATGCATTCCTCAGGGACAGGGATAGGATGCAGCAAGCCTCATCCTCTATAGCGTGTAGTCTGGGGGATGAAACACAATAATGGAAGGTATTGATAGGTATGATGTTATATACCTGCTGAGCCAGTTCCTTCTGTCCCAGACTATGCAAACTGTACCACAAAGACAGAAAGGACCGACTAGGGGATGGTGTGTGTGTGTGTGTGTGTGTGTGTGTGTGTGTGTGTGTGTGTATGCGTGCGCGCTGGGGTGTGACCAGAGCTGAGGACAACAGTTGAGGCAATAATGACAAGGGAGGAGTTAAGTAGGGAAGCCCCAGAGGCTGGTAGTCAGGAGGTGCTGATGCAGAAAGGTTAGTGGCAGGATGATGCTGGGCACTCCTTAAAGCCTGGTGAACGTGGGCCCTGTGAAGGCCATGGGTACACACAGGTTCTTTAAACCTTCCTGTATAGCTGGAAGACACATTGAACAAAATGGGGGGAAATGGGAGAGTTTTCACAAAACAACTCAGTGTTGAAATGAATAACTCCTGTAGTATTTGAAGTTCTTCTAGAACTCCTTTAAGAAAATTTGAATGGTCCTCCTATCACACTCATAGTGAAGAAAATACGAGTTTATGCCAAACTCCTTTGTTAGCAGACTGACTGAAACGCAAAAGTGGGCTAACACGCTCTCCTGGAGAGGTTGCTGGACGATAGGTACCCTCCACCCTCCTGGTGAGAAGGTCACTAAGTACAACGTTCCAAGACTCCATTTGGGCACTTATTCATCATAGTTGTCAGCCAGTGCATCCTTTGGTTCCCACTTTAGAGACATCCTTACTGGGAATAACAAATGGGTAGCTTTGGTCTTTGCAGCACTCTGACTGGAGTAGCAGAAGTTGAAGCAAACTGAATAGCGTCAGGAGCATGCAGTTAAATCGGCTATGGCTCTGTCACCAGGCTCTCCTGTTAATCAGTGATGGTTCTGTCACCAAGCTCTCCTGTTATTTGGACCCCACATCCTCGGGCACTGCCCACTTTTTCCTACACCAATGCAAAGCCACACTGGGAAGTCTGTAGATGGCACACCAAGCCCCTGGTGACTAAAGGAGACCTGAGGAAGACACTCCACAGCAGAGGCCCTTGAGCTCCTCGTTCCCTGGGTCTGGGATGCATATCTTCTTTTATGCTCCCTCTGGCCATGCACAGATGGGTGGAATTGTGTGTCTGCAGCAGAGCGGGCTCATTGAGTGTTGATTAGATGCCAGCCATGTTCTGCACGTCCCTTCGTCCCTGAGAAGAGCAGACTGGGTACATGCTGATAAGCATTGATTAGATGAACAAAAAAATGGGTGTTTTGTGCTGCCGTTTGTGTTGGGTAAAATTTGGCTTTCTGAACTGAGGAAGCTCTGAAAGGACATCTGGATCTAGAAACAATGACTTGTGCACGCCTTTAGTCCCAGCACAGGGGAGGCAGATGCAGTTGTATCTCTGTAAGTTTGAAGCCAGCCTGGTCTACGGAGCAAGTTCTAGGATAGCCAGGGATACCCAGAGAAACCTATGTCAAACAAACAAACAAGAACGGACACAGTGAGTGTGTGAGATGGAGTGAAGTGTAAGAACTGACAGAACATTGGCTGGAGCTGGAGAAAGGGTCCCACTCTGCCCTTCTTGGCACATTTGGAACATTCTTAGATTTTTGGTTGTGAGCCTAGCCTTTAACGGCTGATCCATCTCTCCAGCCCATGGAACATTTTTTGAATGGTTCCCAGCACCTACACCTATACCTCACAACTGATTGTGACTGCAGCTCCAGGGGATTGGATGCCTCCTCTGCCTTCTGCAGCAACCCACACATGTGTAGCACACTCATAGATACACACACATACAAATAAAATCTTAAAATATATATGGTATTGGGGTTTCTTTCTAAAAATTTTATGAAATTTGACAAAAGGGAGCTAAGGTTTGTAAGTTTGAAAGTTTCTTCCACTAACTTTGGGTTTCCAAGGAAGGTTGGTGTGCCTGTTGACCGTTTGCTGGTGAATCAGCATCCTTTCTCTCTGTCTGTGTCCTGTGGCATGAGTGTATCTGATGGCTTAAGTCAGGATGCACTGTCTGCAGAAATAGTCATCAGAGAAGGGAGGGCTGGGTCAGGTCTTGTGGGACAGAGGAAGGGGAGGCTGAGCCGTCCTGGAGGATGGCAGTGGCTGCTGGGGTTCTCAAGTGCATTCAGTAGAATATGAAGAAACACTTCTTTGTTTTTTGTTTGTTTGTTTGTTTTTGTCATTTTGTTTTTTTAAAATCATCCTAACTTTTTTCTTAGAAATCTCTTTTCTTTAGCCGAAACATTCTTCACATTTTATAGAAATTTCAACAGAATAAATTGAATTGCTTGTTTTTGAAATGTTGAAGCTGTGTAGATTTGTATATCTCATCATACTTTATAATTCAGCATGTTAAAATTAGGAAACATAGTCATTCAGTAAATATTTCTAAGTGAAGCCAAGGGTTAAACTTAATGATAATGTTATAATGCCTTACAAACAGAAACCTCAGCTGTGGAGGAAAGGCTAAGCCCCGACATGATTCTAAC
Source organism: Mus pahari (assembly GCF_900095145.1). Taxonomy (NCBI): domain Eukaryota; kingdom Metazoa; phylum Chordata; class Mammalia; order Rodentia; family Muridae; genus Mus; species Mus pahari. The sequence goes on from NC_034591.1 coordinate 142,556,571, forward strand.
CTGCTTCTGACGCTCTGCTCTGTCTTTTGCTGTTTGAAGTTACATCTGTGAAAATGAGGCCATCCCCATGCCAACCCACTGGGAGAACGTGAACCCTGACGTTCCCTACCAGGTAGGAGCAGGTGGACTATAGGACAGATGGTCCTGGGCCGTCGGTGGACAAGGCCTGCTAAACTGTGACCTTCCTCTCCCAGCTGGTTTCCCTGCAGAACCAGACGCACGAGTATAATGAAGTGGCCAGTCTTTTTGGGAAAACAATGGATCGGAACCGAATTAAAAGGATTCAAAGGATCCAAAACTTAGACTTATGGGAGTTCTTTTGCAGGTAAGCCACTTTGTCATCCTTCCCTCCTCTGCCTCATCTCACTCTTTTACGTCATAGAGACGGCCATACACAGAGGTTAGCTGTGCTGACTTAAAACACAAACAGCAAGCCAAGAGTTAGACCATTCTTCCTGTAGCTTTTGCTTGTTTAGTTTGAAAGCTGCTCTTCTCTTGCTGACCATAATTTTTATATTCACTTATCTTATTTTATGTATATGACTATTTTGCCTCCATGTGTGTCTGTTCACCACATGCATGCATGGTGCCTGAGGAAGTCTGAGAAGCATTCTGTGTCCTGGTTGTGGAGGTACAGGCAGTTACGAGCCCCTCTGTGCGTCCTGCAAGAGCACTAAGTGCTCTTAACCACTGAGCCATCTCTGTAGCCCCTTGCTGGCCTCTCAGCTCTCCTCCATCCTTGGAGAGTAGAAGAGATTTTTTCTGGAATAGAGTTCAGCCTGTGCAGTGGGAGAGGCTTGTTCTTTGGTAGGTCCAGAACTGCATCTTGGTTGAAGTGGAACTCTTTAGCTTTTCTATGGCTTGCTTGCTTCAGCCCTTAGACTGAATTAGAAATCTTTGACTTGAATTAGAAATACTAACTTAAAAAACAAAGAACAAGGAGTTACACTATTCTTCCTGTAGCGTTTTGCTTGTTTTGTTTGAAAGAACACTTTGTAATTTACCTTCAAATTTCTTGCTTCATTCAGAGTTTATGCTGTGGATTTTTAAATCTCTATTCATTACTAAATCTAAGTTAGAAATGACTGTTAGAATCCTCAATGTGCCTCTAACCTAAAAATAAAGCTCATTATATAAAATTTAATTTGTTGCCCAAACTAACCTGTTGTGTTGTACTTTTATAATAAATATTACTTAAAATAAGTGGTTCTCTGAAATATTTTAAATAAACATTTGTAGATGTGATTTGATTTCTGGTATTTTTATTACAAGTTTTTAATGATTTATTCCAAAAAATTTCAAATGAACACAGAAGTAGGATTCTACCATCATAAGCACCATTGTACTAGTGATCTTGTTCAGTATTTGTTAAGGCTTGCCCGATAAGCCAGGTGAGGAGGCATACCCAGCTAGCCCAGCACACAGAAAGATGAGACAGGAGGATTGAGTTCCAGGACTACAGAGCAATTTTGGGGCCAGCTCACACTGCATAGTGAGACCCTATTTCAAAGAGACAATCAAACAAACATTCATCAAAAATAGACTAAGATTAACCATATAATTGCTTGTTTTGTTACTGAAAAATATTTAAAGCAATTCCCAGGTTGTCACCCATTTCATTTGAGTGTACTTGAGAGTTAGACTGACTTTTTTTTTTTTTTTTTTTTTTTTTTGGTAATTGTTATAGTTTCGTTTCCTGTTGCTATGGTAAGATATCTGGACCAAAACAGATAAAGGAGAAAGTTTATTTGGCTCACAGTTCCAAATTACAGTCCGTCATTTCAGGAAAGTCAAGTGGTAAGGAAGGTAAGAATGTTGAAGCAGCCTGTCACATTACACCCACAGCCAAGTTATAAATGAATGCATGCATGCTAGTGCTTAGCTTGCTTTCTCCATTCTTACCCAGTTCAAAGTCTCTGGCCTAGGGAATGGTGCCACCTGTGGTGGACCATCTCAGTTAACCTAATCAAGAAGTTCCCTCAAAGACATTCCCACAGATCAACATAACCTAAGCTATTCCTCAGTGAGACTCCATCCCCAGGTGATTCTACGGTCAGAACTAAGCATGGCAGTAAGGGTATATGGAATTCTGTGGTCCCAACTCTCCAGACCTCAGTTTGTTCCAGATATTCTTGGAAGAATTTATAATAACAGTGGGGCTTTCAGCCTGTGCTTTTTATAGTTTTGAGTATTTGACCAAACACCTTTTATTTCTGATAGTCACTGAGTTTACCTGAATATAAAAGGTTTTATTCAGTTTGTTTGGGGAAAGACAGAAGTCTCTGCTCCTTGTGTTTTTATTTTTTCATGTTTTTATTCTTTCATTGAAAGAATAAAAACATGAAAGTTTTTCTAAAGTGAGTTGGTGAAACTCTTATGTATTCATTTTTTATAATTAGATTTATTTATTTTATGTGTATTTAGTTTTTGCCTGCATGTATATATTGTGCACCACATGCATGCCTAGTGCCCATGAATGTTAAAAGAGTGTGTCAGGTCCCCTGGGACTAGAGTTCCAGGTGATGGTGAGCTACGTTGTGGGTTCTAGGCCCTGAACCTGGTCCCCTGCAAGAGCAACAAGCAACCTTAACTACTGGGCCATTTCTACAGCACCTGTTAGATCTTCTTTTTAAAAATAATTTTTCTTTTTTTTTTATGTACATTGGTGTTTTGCCTGTATGTATGTATGTCTGTAAGGACATGGGATCATGGAGTTACAGTTGTAAACTGCCAGCTGTGTACTTGTAATTTAACCTGGGTCCTCTGGAAGAGCAGTGAGTGCTCTTAACCACCGAGTCACCTCTCCAGCCCCTATTTATTGTTCATAGTTAAGCCTATGAACTGGAGTTCACACACATCCCCTTCATAGTCAGAACTCTCAATAAAACCATGTAGTAAATGTAGTGCTGAGTCCTACAGTGTTTTATACTGAGAGCTTACTAGAAATCTTCCTTGACTTATGCCCTTTGTGATCTTCTGTACTACCAACCCATAGACATCTGCCATGACAGCGTAAAATACTGAGGCTTATGGTAAGGGCAGCCTGTCACTCTGACATCTCCCTGAAGAACTAAAATAGCCTCATTGGTCTCATTGATGTGGAAGCTATGACTCACCATCTGGATAGCCAGGCCCTGAGTGAGTCCACTCTGATGCATACTGGACATTACTTTCTTCCTTCCCTCCTTCCATTCTCCCACTGGTCATCAGATCCACTGTTTTAGGATAGGCAGTATTGTAGGTTCTTGGGATTTGATGGTATATAGGTCTGTAGGTCAAAGAACCACGCTGCTGCCAAGCTGAGATGTATGTTTGAGCACAGGTTGTCATGGAAACATAAAGGGCATCAGTTTACCCTTGCCCATAAGGGAAGGCTGTGTGTTGTGGCATGGCGTGGGGGGTGAGGGGAGGGTACTAGGGAGAATGTCCTAAAGCTGCTGTTATTTATACTAGCCTGGGGACAGGAGAGCATCTTTTAGACATGGGAACATCATGACCCAAAATTTATATAAAAAATGGGCACAGAAAAATTCAGAGACTTTCATATAGAAGAACATTAGGGTGAATGGCATTAGAAACCTCACCAAGAAGTAGAGTATGCAGGAGCAAATAGTGCCCTTGGCTGACTGTTCGACTTCCCTCTTTAGCTCTGAGTCAACTTGATCTAGGCTACAAATTTAACAGGTCCTTCCACGCAGCACTACATAAGCCAAACTGGTCATGCTTTACTGCTTGTTGGTGGTGGTTCTTTTCCTGAAACAATGGAAAGGCTAGAGAGAGGGAGGGAGGGAGGGAAGGAGGGAGGGGCAGACAGAAACAGAATATGAATGAATTATATATGTATGTTTACAATGATAATTCATACTGTAGGAAAAGCTTTAAGATAGTGGCTCTCTGCTGGGAGTGATTTTTTCCTACCAGGAACATGTGATCACAAGGAGACATTTTTAATTGTCCTGTGGTAGAGTGTAGGAGCTATTGGCACATGGTGGTTACAGGCCAGGAATGCTAACTGTCCTATAATAAGCAGGTCACCCTCCACAACAAAGACCTAAATCCATCCCCAAATAGCAGTTCTGCTAATGTGGTGAGCCCTGGAATCACAGCTCAAAGCCGGGGGACCAGTTTAGAAATGGTTCTGTAACTAAACTGAGACTTTGGGTGGCCTTTCAACCAAGGTGGTGACTGCTGTATTGAAGCAACGGCAATGATTTGGAGGTGTTCAGGATGTAAGATCATAGGGCTTGGTGTGTGATTTTGTTTGTACACTGGGTGAGTGAGGGAGACTGGCATGATTACTCCTAGATGTTGGTTTCTTCTTCACCTTACTTGACCAGAGGAGTTTAAGTAGATGAGAGACTTGGTCTTTGTTGAGATCATGGGAGGGAGCAGCAGCAGAAACTCAATGCTTGCCTCCAGAAGTTGGTTTAGACTCGTGACAAAGGCTAAAAGATACAGAGTAGTAGTAACAAGGGATGCTAAGGGGTGTGTTTGTGTGTGTGTGTGTGTGTGTGTGTGTGTGTGTGTGTGTGNGNGNGNGNGAGAGAGAGAGAGAGAGAGAGAGAGAGAGAGAGAGAGAGCAGACTGGGGAGGATGAGCAGTGGTAGGCAGTAAGACGGAGAGTTGCAGAAGCTAATGGAACTAGAAGGATTGTCTTCCGGGCCACATCCTCAAGTGCCAGGGAAGATGAATACTCGACATGTCTTCAGGTTTGCAGCAAACCTTGATGAAGGGGGAAGTAATGTTGGCTGTCGTGTCATGTGGATAAGTAAAGATTGGCAACTCCCATAGGAAGTTTGGCTCCGTGGGGTGGAGAAGAAATAGGTAAAGTGGGCATGAAGAAGAGTGGTTTTGTTTTATTTCTGTAATGGTTAACATTATAATGGGGAGAAACCTATAAACAAGGAGAGGCGAGAAGAAAAGGGGACAGCAGTCGATTGGTTAAACTCTCAAGGAAGCATGATGGGATGAGATTCAGTGACCATGTGATCAGAAAGGAGGTAGACACATGTCAAAGAGAGAGCCTGGCTAGGCTATAGCACTCTAAGACAGTTTCCATGGTGAAGTCACCTACGTAGAGTGAAGTACTGGAGATGTGGATAAAGGGAAAGAAAAAGGAGGCGCTTAAGTGGCCACCATGGGGGGAGGGGGCAGAAGATCCTCAAACCACAGGAGTTCCTACACTGAGGCTGAAGCCACAGGTGAACGTGGAGCGTGTGAGTATCTGGAGGGTCCTGTGGAAGTCGCATGTGACTTAGACGTACACTTGGAAGAGCAGCAAGGGGAAATGGCTGGAGCAGTCAGAGCTGCCAGGAAATGAGAGCAGTGGGACCCCTGTTCTGATAAGGATGCGGGTTTTGATCAAGCAGAAGATGTCAGACCTGGCTTTGTATCAGAGCCCTCTTTGGGATTCTTTAACAGGTAGAGGGGTCCATCACCCAATCCAGATCTACTGGCTCAGAACCCCTGTTTCTGCTATTTGTGTATGTAAAGAATTCTATGTCGGTTCTGGTGTTCATCTGAAATGGAAGACAGTGATTCTAAACTTGGATGAACATCCTCAGTCCAGAGAATGGGGACACTGATGCCCTGAGTCAGTGTGTGGGCCAGACACTAGGCTTTTTTGGAACATTGGTCCTCAGAAGAAGGGGACACTGAGGCATCTTTGAGAGCAGGGTACCATAGTACTTTGTGTAGATTCGGAAGTAGATGTGGTCTAATCCACTGGGCAAGGTTGGGAAGCATTTACGGTAACCTTAGGTCTTTCCTTGCAAGCTTATTCAAGTTTCTGGAAGACCAAAAGCATGGTCTGTGAGCCCACCTTTCCTGGGTGTCTTAGTAGCCCACCTTTAAACACCTTGTCTTCTCTGGTTCTGCCTGGTATCTCTGGTCCCTCCATTCCAGTAGCCACTCAGTGTTTGATGCTCAATGTCAGACTCTTTACTCCGTGGTATAACACCTATGAGAGGAACATTCCAAACCAAGATTCACTTTGGGTTATTACATTGCAGTGCCAAGGACGTGTGGCTGGTCGCCCTGACCAAACTTCACTTTGGGAAGTGATGACAAGTGAACATCCTTTTACAATGTGGTGTGTGTGTGTGTGTGTGTGTGTGTGTGTGTGTGTGTGTGTGTGTGTG
>NC_034591.1:142562746-142579268 GCF_900095145.1 Mus pahari
GAGAGAGAGAGAGAGAGAGAGAGAGAGAGAGAGAGAGAGAGAGAGAGAGAGAGATGAATTTATACAGACCACAGGTGTGAGAAGCCCTCAGAGGCCAGGGGGCCTCAGAACTACTGGATTTGGAGTTACAAGTGATTATGAGCCATCTGATGGGGTGCTGGGACCTGAACCCAAGTCCTCTGCAGGAGCAGTAAGTGCCTTTAGCCTCTGAGCCATTGCTCCAGCTCCAGATACCTTGGTTCTTAGAGTAGAATCTAGTCATTACAACTCATAAAACTCATAGAAGTGAATGTATTAATCAATTTAACAAAGCAACAATCATGGTATGGATTAATGAAAGCCAAACTTCATATATTATTATAATATATCACATGTGGGGAAAGCCCTTTGGATAATTTAACTGGGCCTCTCTAAAGTGGCTGAGAAAGTTTCTTATGATGGGAGCAGTATTTTCCAGGCAATGTGCAAAAAGAAAGGGTAGTAGGCTCTCGGAAGCTCCTTGCCGAGAGACGGGTGGCAAGCTTGCTTGCTTCCTGAGTCCTTCAGCATATACCAGGTACAGAGATGAAAATGGAGGCTTGCTTGTCAGACTCAGGATAGATTCAAAGCCAGAACTGGTAACGTGACTTCTGAGTGAACTTCAAGCCCAGAAGACCCAGAACATTGAGAATGGACCTAAACAAATAGTTTAATTTTTTTCTTTCTTTTTTTTTTTTGGTTTTTAGAGACAGGATTTCTCTGTGTAGTCCTGGCTGTCCTGGAACTCACTCTGTAGACCAGGCAGGCCTCGAACTCAGAAATCCGCCTGCCTCTGCCTCCCAAGTGCTGGGATTAAAGGTGTGCGCCACCACGCCCGGCATAGTTTATCTTTTAAAAGTTCTTTCCAATTAGCTGGTAAAGGGGTATTTATGTATATTGTTCAAAAACAATGAGACAGTTCCTTTACACAGTCCTAGAAAAAGAAACTTGGTAGGATTTATTGGTGAAAACCACGCTTTCGTGTGGATGAGAGTTGCTTGCCGCTCTGATATGAGCAGTGGTGGAAGGGCAGCGTCTCGCTATCAAAGCCCACATACGGAATTTCGATTCATATCACTCAATGATGCCTTAAGAATGCGTGTTTCTTCTTTTTAAATTTTATTTTATTTTTAATTTATTTTTTACACTCCATATTCCATTTCCCGGCCCCCCATCCACCCTCCGACTGCTCCATATCCCACACCTCCTCCCCACCTCATCCTGTCTCCACGTGGATGCCCCCACCCCCTCCCCACCTGACCTCTAAACTCCTTGGGGCCTCTAGTCTCTTGAGTGTTAGATGCATCATCTCTGAATGAACACAGACCTGGAAGTCCTCTACTGTACGTGTGTTGAGAGCCTCATATCAGCTGGTGTATGCTGTCTGTTTGGTGGTCCAGTGTTTGAGAGATCTTGGGGGTCCAGATTAATTGAGAATTCTGGTCCTCCTACAGGATCGCCCTTCTCCTCAGCTTCTTCCAGCCTTCCATAATTCAACCAGGGGTCAGCTGCTTCTGTCCATTGGTTGAGTGCAAATATCTGTATCTGACTCTTTCAGCTTTGGGTCTTTCAGAGGGCAGTCATGATAGGTTCCTTTTTGTGAGCACTCCATAGCCTCAGTAATAGTGTCAGGCCTTTGGGCCTCCCCTTGAGCTGGATCCCACTTTGGGCCTGTGGATGGACCTTCTTTTCCTCAGCCTCCTCTCCATTTCCATCCCTGTCATTCTTTCAGACAGGAACAATTATAAGTCAGAGATGTGACTGTGGGGTGGCAACCCCATCCCTCATTTGATGTCCTGTCTTTCTATTGGAGTGGGCGCTATAAGTTCCCTCTCCCTGCTGTCAGGCATTTAATCTAAGGTCCCTCCCTTTGAGTCCTGAGAGTCTCTCACCTCCCAGGTCTCTGGTACATTCTGGTGGGTCCCCCCAACCTCCTATTTCCTGAGTTTGGCTATTTACATTCTTTCTTCTGGCCCTCAGGGCTTCAGTCCTTTTCCCTTACCTAATACCAGATGAGGTTTCCCTCTCCCCCACCACTGCCCCCCCCATCTACTTTCCCTCCCAGATCCCCCCCTTCTTCCCCTCCTGTGATTGCTTTCTTCTCTCTCCCAAGTGGGACTGAGACGTCCTCACTTGAGCACTTCAGCTTGTTGAGCTTTTTGAGTTCTGTGGACTGTATCTTGGGTATTCTGTACGGTTTTTGTTTTTTTTTGTTTGTTTGTATGGGTTTTTTTTTTTTTTTTTGGCTAATATCCACTTATTAGTGAGTACATGACATACATGTTCTTTTGGGTCTGAGTTACCTCACTTAGGATGATATTTTCTACTTCCATCCATTTGCCTGCAAAACTCATTTTTAAAAGAATGTCCTCATTCTTAATAGCTGAGTAGTATTCCATTGTGTAAATGAACCACATTTTCTGTATCCATTCTTCTGTCATGGGACATCTAGGTTGTTTCCAGCTTCTGGATATCACAAATAAGGCTGATATGAACATAGTGGAACACGTGCACCTGTGGCATGGTGAGGCATCTTTTGGGTATATTCCCAGGAGTGGTATAGCTGGATCTTTAGGTAGATCTATTTCCAATTTTCTGCGAAACCTCCAGATTGATTTCCAGAGTTGTTGTACCAGTTTGCAATCCCACCAGCAATGGAGGAGTGTTCCTCCTTCTCCACATCCTCTCCAACATGTGCTGTTACCGGAGGTTTTGATCTTAGCCATTCTGATTGGTGTAAGGTGGAATCTCAGAATCGTTTTGACTTGCTCTGATTGCTAAGGACTTTAAACATTTCTTTAGGTGCTTCTCGGCCATTTGAGATTCCTCAGTTGTGAATTCTCAATTTAGTTCTATACCCCATTTTTTGATTGGATTGTTTGTTTTTTTGGTGATTAACTTCTTGAGTTCTTTATGTATTTTGGATATTAGCCCTCAATCGGATGTAGGGTTAGTGAAGTTTTTTTCCCAATCTGTAGACTGCCAATTTATCTTATCGACTATGCCCTTTGCCTTACAGAAGCTTTTCAGTTTCATGAGGTCCCATTTATCAATTATTGATCTTAGAGCATGAGCCACTGGAGTTCTGTTTAGGAAACTCCCCCCTGTGCCAATGAGTTCAAGGCTCTTTCCCATTTCCTTTTCTATTAGATTCAGTGTATCTGGTTTTGTGATGAGGTCCTTGATCCACTTGGACTTGAGCTTTGTACAAGGTGACAAATATGGGTCTATTTTAATTCTTCTACATACAGACAGCCAGTTAGACCAGCACCATTTATTGAAGATGCTTTCTTTTTTCCATTGTATATTTTTGGCATCTTTGTCAAAGAGCAAGTATGTATGGTTTTATTTCTGGGTTTTCAATTCTATTCCATTGATCAACATGTCTGTCTCTGTACCAATACCATGCAGTTTTTATCACTATTGCTCTGTAGTAAAACTTGAGGTTGAGGATGGTGATTTCCCCAGCTGTTCTTTCATAGTTAAGAATTGTTTTTGAAGCTGGACAGTGGTGGCTCATGCCTTTAATCCCAGCACTAGGGAGGCAGAGGAATGAGGATTTCTGAGTTCAAGGTCAGCCTGGTCTACTGAGTAAGTTCCAGGACAACACAGAGAAATCCTGTCTTGAAAAACCAAAAGAAAAAAAAAAAAGAAATTTTTTTCACTATTTTAGTTTTTTGCCTTTCCAGATGAATTTGAGAATTGTTCTTTCCATGTCTTTGAAGAATTGTGTTGGGATTTTGATAGTGATTGCATTGAATCTATAGATTGCCTTTGGTAGGATGGCCATTTTTACTATGTTAATTCTGCCAATTCATGAGCATGGGAGATTTCTCCATTTTCTGAGATCTTCTTCAATTCCTTTCTTGAGAGACTTGAAGTTACAGGTCTTTCACTTGTTTGTTTAGAGTTACCCTAAGATATTTTATACTATTTTTGGCTATTGTGAAAGGAATTGTTTCCCTAATTTCTTTCTCGGCCTGTTTATCCTTTGTATAGAGGAAGGTTACTGATTTATTTGAGTTAATTTTATATCCAGTCATTTTGCCGAAGTTGTTTATCAGCTAGAGAAGTTCTCTGGTAGAATTTTGGGGGTTGCTTATGTATGCTATCATATCTTCTGCAAATAGTGATACCTTCATTTCTTCTTTACCAATTTGTATCCTCTTGATGTCTTTTTGTTGTCTTATTGTTCTAGCTAACACTTTGAGTACTATGATGAATAGATACGGGGAGAGTGGGCATCCTTGTCTTGTCCCCGATTTCAGTGGGATTGCTTCAAGTATGTCTCCATTAAATTTGATATTGGCTATTGGTTTGTAGTAAATTGCTTTTTATTATGTCTAGGTATGGGCCTTGAATTCCTGATCTCTCCAATACTTTTAACATGAAGGGGTGTTGTATTTTGTCAAATGCTTTTTCTGCATCTAAGGAGATGATCATGTGATTTTTTTTCTTTCAGCTTGTTTATATAGTGTATTACATTAATGTAATACATTATTTTCATATATTAAACCAACCTTGCATCCCTGGGATGAAGCCTACTTGGTCATGGTGAATGATGGTTTTGATGTGTTCTTGGATTCAGCTTGCAAGAATTTTATTGAGTATTTTTGCATTGATATTCATAAGTGAGATTGATCTGAAGTTTTCTTTTTTGGTTGGGTCCTTGTGTGGTTTAGGTATCAGAGTAACTGTGGCTTCATAGAACGACTTAGCTAGTGTTCCTTCTGTTTCTATTTTCTGGAATAGTTTGAGGAAAATTGGTATCAGGCCTTCTTTGAAGGTCTGGTAGAATTCTGCACTAAATACATCTGGCCGTGGGCTTTTTTTGGTTGGGAGGTTTTTAATGATTTTTTTCCATTTTCTTGTGTGATATGGGCTTGTTTAGATAGTTTACCTGCTCTTGATTTAAATTTGGTATGTGGTATCTATCTGGAAAACCATCCATTTTATCTAGATTTTCCAGTTTTGTTGAGTATAGACTTTTATAGTAGGATCTGATGATTTTTTTTTTTTAATTTCCTCCATTTCTGTTGTTATGTTTCCCTTTTCATTTCTGACTTTATTAATTTGGATACTGCCTCTCAGCCCTTTAGTTAGTTTGGCTAGGGGTTTATCTATCTTGTTGATTCTTTCAAAGAACCAGCTTTTGGTTTTGCTGATTTTTTTTGTATTGTTTTCTTTGTTTCTGTTTGGTTGATTTCTGCCCCGAGTTTGACTATTTCCTGCCTTCTACTCCTCTTGGGTGAGTTTGCTTCCTTTTGTTTTAGAGCCCTCAGGTGTGCTGTTAAGTTGTTAGTGTAAGATCACTGCAGTTTCTTTACCAGGGCACTTGGTGCTATGAACTTTCCTCTTAGCACTGCTTTCATTATGTCCCATAAGTTTAGGTATGATGTGTCAACATTTTCATTAAATTCCAGGAAGTCTTTAATTTCTTTCTTTATTTCTTCCCTGACCAAATTATCATTGAGTAAAGAGTTGTTCAGTTTCCACATGTATGTGAGCTTTCAGTAGTTTTTGCTGTTATTGAAGACCAGCCTTAGGCCATGGCTATCTGAAAGGATCCATGGTATTATTTCAATTTTCTTGTATCTGTTGAGGGTTGTTTTGTGACCAATTATATGGTGGATTTTGGAGAAGGTACCAAGAGGTGCTGAGAAGGTGTATTCTTTTGTTTCGGGGTAAAATGTTCTGTAGATATCTGTTAAATCCATTTGGTTCATAGCCACTCTGAGTTTCACTGTGTCTCTGTTTAGTTTCTGTTTCAATGACCTATCCATTGGTGAGAGTGGGGTATTGAAATCTCCCACTATTATTGTGTGAGGTTCAATGTGTATTTTGAGTTTTAGTAACGTTTCTTTTATGAATTTGGGTGCTCTTGCATTTGGGGCATAGATGTTCAGAATTGAGACTTTCTCTTGGTGGATTTTCCTCTTGATGAATATGAAGTGTCCTTCTTCATCACGCTTGATAACTTTTGGTTGAAAGTCTATTTTGTTGGATATTAGGAAGGCAACTTCTGCTTGTTTCCTGGGATCATTTGCTTGGAAGATCTTTTTCTATCCTTTATTCTAAGATAGTGCCTGTCTTTGTTGTTGAGATGTGTTTCTTGTATGCAGTAAAATGCTGGATCTTGTTTGCATATCCAGTCTGTTAGCTTATGTGAGTTAAGTTCATTAATATTGAGAGATATTAAAGAGGAATGACTGTTGGTTCCTGATATGTTTGTTTTTGTAGGTGGCTTTATGTCTTATGGCTCTCTGCTTTTGGCTTTGTTGTGAGATGCTTAACATCTTGTCCTTTCTTTGGTGCAGGTATCTTCCTTGTGTTGGAGTTTTCCTTCTAGGATCTTCTGTAGGGATGGGTTGGTAGATAGATATTGTTTGAATTTGGTTTTGTCCTGGAATATTTTGGTTTCTCCATCTATGTTGATAGTTTTACTGGGTATAGTAGCCTGGGCTGGCATTTGTGTTCTCTTAGAGTCTGCATGACTTCTGACCAAGCTCTTAGGCTTTCACAGTCTCTGTTGAGAAGTCTGGGATAATTCTGTTAAATCTACCTTTGTATGTTACTTGGCCTTTTTCCCTTGCAGCTTTTAATATTCTTTCTTTGCTCTGTGCATTTAGTGTTTTGATAATTATGTGACGATAAGATTTTCTTTTCTGGTCCCATTTATTTGGTGTTCTATAGGCTTCTTGTACCTTTATGTCCATCTCTTTCTTTAGGTTAGGAAAGTTTTCTTCTATGATTTTGTTGAAGATATTTTCAGACCCTTTGAGCTGGGAATCTTTGTTCTCCTCTATTCTGATTATTCTTAGATTTGGTTTTTTCATTGTGTCCTGAATTTCCTGGGTGCTTTGGGTTAAGAACTTTTTATGTTTTGAATTTTCTTTGACAACTGTGTTGATCTCTTCTACCCTATTTTCTACACCTGAGATTCTCTCTTCTATCTCATGTATTCTGTTGGAAATATTTACATCTGTAATTTCTGACTTCTTTTCTACATTTTCCATTTCCAGTTTGCCTCCATTTGTGTTTTCTTTATTGTTTCTATTTCCACTTTTAGGTCTTGGATCGCTTTATTCAATTCCTTCACCTTTATTCCTTTATTCAATTTATTCACCTGTTTTCCTGTATTTCTCTCAGTGAGTAATTTATATCCTTCTTCATCGACTCTATTATCTTCATGAGATAGGATTTTAGGACAGATTCCTGATTTTCAGATGTATTGGTATATTCAGGACTTGCTGTGGTGGGAGAATTAGGTTCTAATGATGCCCATGTATTTTGGCTTCTGTTGCTTATGGTCTTGTGCTTGCCTTTCTCCATCTGGTTATCCCTGGTGTTTGTTGATCTGGGTGATTATATGGAGTCTGCCTCCTTTGTCCCTGGGTTGCTTCTGGTCTCCTGATAGACTTTCAGCCCTGGCTATATCAGATTACCTGTGGGGCCTTCCAACTGGAGGGGGGTTCTTCACAGGGGCAGAGAAGCTGCTGATCTGTTGCCCTGGCTGCAGTAGATCTTCTGGAAAGCCTTCAGATTGTTAGGTCTTCAGTGGAACAGTCAAGCTGTTATCCAACTGTGCTGAGTGCAGCTGATCCTCAACTGCTCTGTGCAGAGGTTCCTCAACTGCTCAGCTGCTCTAAGTGCAGTGTGTCCAACTGCTCTGAGTGCAGCTGGTCCTCTAGGATGTATCAGGATATGGAGTCTTCACGGGAGCAGACCAAGTAGGGGTTTGCCCCAGCAGCAAGGATTGGGTGGAAAGAAGGGGAATGGTATTCAGGAGGGCAGGGTTTTGGTGGGTGATGGGTCCCGAGTCTACCAGGCTCCCAGCAGCAGCTCAGGGACTCAGGGCAGGGTAGGGGATCTTACCAACTGCTCTGAGTGCAGTGGGTCCTCTAAGATGTATTGGGATATGATGTATTCACAGGAGCAGACCAACTAGGGGTCTGCCCCAGCAGCAAGGCATTTCATTTCTGACATCATTAGAATGTGTGTCTTTTAGTTGCCTGTTATGATTAGATTTGTCAATTTATAATATGGGCATTTTATTTTGTTACTTAAATTTTACTTTTAAACTAAAATAAGCCTAAAGAATTAGATTTAACTGTCAGTTGTTCAGGTATGATTAACTGGGAGAGGTCTGATTCGAAAAATCTTGAGAATTGTATTTGACCTCACATAGTATGGTAGCCATTTCATGGTACCTTTAGCTCAGTCCACTGGTTCTGGTCACACCAGGGTTGAGGAGAACTGGGCTGCTTGGTCCCTACCAGAGAATGTAAACCAAGAGGTAGCCAGCAAAGTCTAGTTAAGTAAAAATGTTTTGCTGTGGAGAAGGGTCTGGAAGCTTTGCCAAAGTGTGAGGAATAGCTAGGGCAATAGTGTGTATTTCCTGGAGAACAAAGTTGAGGGGATTGTTCACAGTTTTGGGGGTGGGGACTATCTATGTAGTTATTTTATGACAAAAAGAGCTGCTCTGTGTTTAGAAGAATGTCCTAGGCCAGTCAGTACAACAAAGAGGTGAATTCTAGTGCAGCGTTGGGATGTGTGTACTTTGTTGGAGTTCTAGTAATCACAGAGTTCTCCAGCCTCCTATCCTCAGCACTGGAATGGATTGAAGCGGCTGCCTGCCCATTCATGGTTATGTTACTGAAGTGCTCTGTGCCCCAGCCTTCCTATAGAACCCTGCTCTTTAAGATTATAAACATTACTTACTGGTATATTCTGAATATGCTTTTGTGTTTACATGTACTATTATTAGTATTATTGTTGTTGTTGTTGTTATTATTTGTTTTTTTTGTTGATGGTGGTAGGTTGTTTTTTGGTTTTTGTTTTTTTTTCCGAGACAGGGTTTCTCTGTATAGCTCTGGCTGTCCTGGAACTCACTTTGTAGACCAGGCTGGCCTTGTACTCAGAAATCCTCCTGCCTCTGCTTCCCAAGTGCTGGGATTAAAGGCATGCGCCACCACGCCTGGCTATGTATTATGTTTTTAAGGAAAGGCTCTGCACAGCTCAGGTGAGCTAGCAGAGAAGTCAGAGTGCACTATTGTAAATATCTTTTTGATGAAGTATTTCAAAACCCCAGATGTCCATCATCAGATTTGTCATCTCAGCCCTTCACACGTCATCCTGCATCTCTCAGGCAGAGGCAACACGTTTCTTCCATCCCATCCCATTCTTGTTTCCTTTCAAAAGGAGATGCTTTCTTGCCTGTAGAATCTATGTTTTTATTCCCTGGGTGGGCATGTAGATCTGTATAATTAATGAACTGTGTTATTTTGTGCCGCAGACCCCCGAACTCTAACCGGCAGAGACGGGGTGAAAGGACACAAACGCCAAGGAAGGTTCCAAACACTCTCTCTCTCTCTCTCTCTCTCTCTCTCTCTCTCTCTCTCTCAAACAGCTTTCTCTATCCCTCTCCCAGCTCCAACTAAACCCAAATGGATTCTTCAACTGCTTGCTCACAACTGAACTGTTTACAGCCTTTTCCCACAGCATTCTCCTCCCTCCCTCCGGGGCGTATCCTGTTGTTCTCAGTCTTCTGAGTTCCTTCACAACATCATTCTCCCCCCTGCCCGGGGTGCATCCTGTTTTCAGTCCTCTGACCTAATCCCTCCCCCATCTCCTGGATCCAGTCAGAGTTCAGCCAGGGCACTCGGTTATTGTCCAGTAACTCAGCAGGCAGTACAGCACAGGATCGTCCATACAGTACAGAATCGTCCCCACAGGCTCAGCAGGCTCAGGTTCTTGCAGCCAGGGAACACGGGGCTTATCCGCTCCCCACATAGAGTTCAGGCTCAGGCTCTTGACAAACAGGGACCACGGGGCTTGGCACACATGCCAAAGAGTTATTCTACCACCAAGCTACAGACCCACTCTTCTTTAAATACAATTTTTAGCCTTCAATCACAATGCTAGCTATACAGTTTTTGAAACTCATGCAACCTAGAGTAACTTCAAAATCATTTTTTAAAGCGGAGGATAGCTTTGAATTCTTGACCCTCCGGTCTCTGTGTCTTGGACCTTGGGATAGCAGGCATTAAGTACCATACCTAGCTGATGGCTGTCATATTTGGTGAGATGGCTTTTATGTATCCAAGAGCATTTGAAATAGTTTCTCTGCTAGAATTCCTCTGTCCACTCATTTATATGATTTATATTTTTGTTTCTTCCTTTCTGTTGCTCTTCGCCTTTAACATTTTAAATTAATAAATACTGCTCACTGGTATATTTTCTGTGCTTTTGTATCTGGATGTTTTATGATTTTAGGAAAAAGGCTCAGCTCAAGAAAAAGAGAGGTGTTCCTCAGATCAATGAGCAAATGCTATTTCATGGCACCAGCAGTGAATTTGTAGAAGCAATTTGCATTCACAACTTTGACTGGAGAATCAATGGTGTGCACGGGGCTGTCTTTGGAAAAGGTAATACCTGAGTCTTGGTCCAGGTTCAGTCAGAGGGGAGATTTCCCTCTCTGGAGAAAATTGGTTGCTCTATGATTCAGAGTTTCCAGTAATGAAGCTAAAAGTTACCAGACTAAGGGTTCTAGATAAACAACAGCATTTCTGAGCCACAGAAAAGCACTTGCTGCACACATAGTGTGGAAGCGAGATGTGCACATCTGCCATATTCCTGGTCATCCCGGTGGGGTACCATGTGTTAGAGAAGCCTTACAGTGTCTGTAGTGCTGAGTCAGCCCTTCCCATGGATGAAGTTAGAGAAGCCTTACAGTGTCTGTAGTGCTGAGTCAACCCTTCCCATGGATGAAGTTAGAGAAGCCTTACAGTGTCTGTAGTGCTGAGTCAGCCCTTCCCATGGATGATGTTAGGGAAGCCTTACAGTGTCTGTAGTGCTGAGTCAGCCCTTCCCATGGCTGAGCCTACAACTGAGCTACTCTATAGTAAATGCATAGAGTGATAGAAGCACATTAATTACTCTCTAGCCTAGCTGCTAGCAGTTTTGATTTTTTTTTTTTTTCGGTTGGTTTTGCTTGTTAGAACATGATAGGTAAGAGGAATAGGCAAGAATACTAGTGTGCACTAGAGGGGGGAGTGGGTGAAGCTCCCTCTTCTTTCTAGCACAGTGCAAGTCTCAGTTCTCTGCATTTTGACTGTGACTGAAGCAGATAGGGGAAGGATGAGAGGGGCAAGGGGCAGGCATCTGCTCTCCCAGCCTGTCCTTTGTGCCTTATTTTCAGTGAAAGAACTGACTGCCAAATAGGATTAGGATTTGAAACTGAGTTAATTTGAGAGTAAGTACTGAAAAGCTGCTCACTTTAGCTGTAAGAGGTCAGAAAGGTCTGACACCAGTTCCATCAATATTGGGTGGTTATGAGACTTTGCAGTTCATGTCCCAATTTTTTTAGAATGAAGTGTTTGCTTGACCGTGTCAGTCACTCTCAGGGGGATGGCTGTTTTCTTGTGTGTCCGTGACAATGACTGACAGTGTTGTTGATTGCTCGAGTAGGAATCCATGTACCTGCCAGCTCTCTGTTATATAACCAAGCACCCGGGGCAGCAGAGGAGAGCTTACTTAACTTTGACAAACAGTTCAGAAGTTTTAGTCCATGCTTCATTGGCTCTGTGGAGCCTGTTTTGAGGCAAACCATCACTGCAGGGAGTGTGTGGTATAAGGTGAATGAACAGCTGGACCTGGCAGCTGGACCATGAAAAGACTATGTAGAAGAAGGCCTATAATCTGTATTCCCCCTTTAAGAGCATATCCTCTTTTGGCTCCATCTTTTAAAGTCCCCACACCTCCCTTAGCTCCACGATCCCAGAAAAACCAAGTCAAGAAAAACATGTGGGTCCCAGGGAGACAGACGATCCAAACCACAGCAGTGGTTTTATATGGTCTCAGAAGTTCACTCCCCATTCTAGAATTACTTCTGGATTGCCCCATGTCGCAGCCAGCAGCTTTTTGGGTAGAGAAGCGTTGTACAGAACTTAGCTGGATGCTGGGTGAGGGGCTGAGGATGGACACAGCTCAGGTAGAGGGCTGCCAGGTGAAATTCTGACCTGCCAGGTTCTCACCAGGGAGTGGTTTTGTGTCTTATTTACAAGATTTCCTTGCAAGGTCTCTTCTGGAAACCCAAGTGTGGCACCTGGTTTCTCAGGGGCACAGGAGGGCACTGTGAGGCTTGGTGTACCCACAGCTGCCTCCACGGGATGGGGTTGGGGAGATTATGTCCTCTTCTTCAGTTTGCAGAGGAGGAAGTCCCATATCTGTCCCTGTGGTGTGACTCATGTTTGTCAGAATGCTGTTCCCCTGACAGAATGTTGTCTCCCGGAATTTCATGTTTTCCCCAAAGTAACCTTGGCCCTTTCTGTTGAAGGAACCTATTTCGCTAGAGATGCTGCGTACTCCAGTCGTTTCTGCAAAGATGACATCAAGCACGGGAACACATTCCAGATTCATGGGGTCAGCTTGCAGCAGCGACATCTGTTCAGAACCTATAAATCCATGTTTCTTGCTCGAGTGCTAATTGGTGATTACATAAATGGAGACTCGAAATACATGAGACCTCCTTCCAAAGATGGGAGCTATGTGAATTTGTATGACAGCTGTGTGGATGACACCTGGAACCCAAAGATCTTTGTGGTTTTTGATGCCAACCAGATCTACCCTGAGTACCTAATAGACTTCCACTGACCCTGCCTCCCTGGCTCAGTGGTCAGAGCTTTGCTCTCTCATTGCAGAAGGATTTGGTCCTCTGTCTCCTAGCCGCTAATATAAATATTGGATTCTTTTGAAACAGATACAGAAAAGAAAGCGGCCTCGGTATATAAAGAAGTACTGGCTGTCAGGTTGGTTGTATGTTGTTCTGTTTCTGTCTGTTCTGGTTTTGAAAAAAAGACCGATGCTGTTGCCATCTTAACATACAGGAGAGAGAGATACTTCTCAAAACAGAATAGGTTGAGTCTCATTACCATGATCAGGCAGTCTTCAAAGTTCACACGCATGTGACCGGGTCAAATGATTTTAGTTTTTGTACCCTATTAAGAGAACTGGCTCTTTATAAATTGAATTTTGGCATCATTATCTATCAATGAGCATGTGATTTTGTTGCTCTTCCGAAGGGGGAATTAAAAATCCCAAAACAGCCCTTGGTGCTCAGCAAAGTAAGAGACAAGGACATTGTCTGCTGTGCTGGTAGGTAAGCCAGGGAATAGAGACTGGGCAGAGCCTGCTTCCCACTGCTGGAGGAAGGCGGTCTGTACACACCATTCTCACCCACCTCCCACAGTTGAGCTGAGCACTGCCCCTGAGGGTCACTAGCTCACAGCTCCGCCTCCAGGAGGCCTTGGTCCCTGCCCCAACTTATTTAGTTCCTTTGTTTTCCAAGCCCTGCAGTGATCACTTCTCAGAGGCTCTGTCTTCCCACAACCCCCGAGACACACATAGCGGTTCCATGATGATTCCTAAGAGCCACACATGTTAGTAGCTGGCCTCATTCTCTGTTGAATGATTGTGAAGAACATGAAATGCTGGGGAGAAGTGTGATTCTTCTTAGAGTAGTGATTGACAACTTCCAACCCCTGAGCAGCTCTGTACAACTGAGAGTTGTGCTTGTGGCTTTGTGTACCTGTCTGCCTGCCTGCCATTCTGTCCTGAAGAGGAAGTGATCTGTACCACCTAACTGCCCAATGATTTTCTAGCAGAGTTGAGATAGCACTCAGGCATGATGCTAAGTGTTCAAGCATCAGACAGGGAGCTGCCTGTATGATTGTCTCCCCAGCGCTGGTTTTTTCCAGGATTCCTTGTGGGGAAGGTCATATCACCCAGAATCTTTTCCTAATTCTTA
Source organism: Mus pahari (assembly GCF_900095145.1). NCBI lineage: Eukaryota > Metazoa > Chordata > Mammalia > Rodentia > Muridae > Mus > Mus pahari. The sequence goes on from NC_034591.1 coordinate 142,576,572, forward strand.
ATACTGAATCTTGTCTCTGCTATCCCCATCCAGCTTTGGGAGCAAGGACATGAGCACAGATTAACTTCTAGTACCTGTATTGTTCTCTTCAGTCACTCAAATCGGGAAGCATTTAGAAATAATGTATGTGTGAATCAGGATTATGGATAGTGGTTTTTGTAAGGATAGCAATTCATTCAGCTTCGTAAACCATCAGATTTTCCTTATGGCCCAGAATGTGTGTAATCGTGCAGTGGGAATTTCGTGAGCGGCACTCGGGAAAGCACACGTGCTTTGGCACACTGTGGCGGGAATGATTCCCTGGCTCAAATCTGGAGGTCCACCATTGGTTTAAGAGAGGCTAGAAAGGACACATTTCAAAGCCAACAGTGGTCCCTACAGAAGTGCCTGAAGGCAGAGCAGCTAGGCTACCTGGCCCCTCACAAGAATCAGTGTTAGAGGCATTGTGAGTTCAGACCAGTCTCTCTTCTAGTTCTTTTCTCCTAGTTTTGTTTTGTTTGTTTGTTTATCTGTTTGTGTGTGTGTGTGTGTGTGTGTGTGTGTGTGTGTGTGTGTGTTTCAAGACAGGGTTTCTCTGTGTAGCCCTGGCTGTCTTGGAACTCTCTCTGTAGACCAAACTGGCATGCAATGTGTTAAAGTCCCTCTTACATGGCTGTCTGCCCGCCCTCCTCTGCCCCCCAGCTCCATGCACACTCCTCTTAATACTTGAATGGAATGACTGTTGTTGTTGAGGTTGTTTCCTTCTAGACTTGTGTATCTGTGTCAAGGTGACTGAGAACACAGGCAGTCTGCGCAGTCACTCTCCCATGTTGGCTTGCATGAGGAAGGTGGGGGTGTGTCAGAGAGGCCACCATAAGAAAGCATTGCACTGCTGTTGTTGGAACAGACTGCCAACCCCCTTCGTAAGGAAGAAGTGATCTCGGTATGTGTTTTAAAATATAATAACGTAGAAGTCCCTTGTGTTAAAATTTTACTGTTTTGTCTGTTCCATGTATAGAAGAACATCATTCCCTCTGCTCATCACATGGAGTGGGAGGGAGAGCAAAGGGAATCCGTGCAGAGTGGCGAGCTGTACCACAAGCTGGCTGAATAAACTCCATTGAGTACAAACTTGTCTTTTCTCTGCGGGGAGTCTAGCCTTGGGGTAAAAATAAATGTGTTTATGGGAAAACATTTTCTTGAATCTTTTATCTCCCACCAGGAATGTTTGAGATTAGTGGATTATTTCGTTTCAAGACTGGTGGTGGAGGTGGTGATAGAGAATTCTGATATTCAATGTCTGAGTGTATTGTTTCTACAATTGTTGATTAAAGTTTTCTGTATCAGGTCTTGGCTGCCTGTGTGTGCTATATGTGTGCTTCTGGTTTCTGGGTCTTGGTTGCAACCTGAGTTTTCCTCTCAAACTTCTTAGACTCTCAGGTCATTCTCAGTAGACCTTGCTCTGGGGGCACTTCTTGGTCTTAGTTTTGGTCGTTGTGAGCAATGGCTGATCAAGTAACCTGGGGATGAAGATATGTCCTCTGCTCTGTTAAGAATTATGACTAGATCCAGGCCTGGTGGATACATTGTCCTTCCCTTAAGGGTTCCTGGCTCAGAGGATCAGTTGTAGGGGTGTACCAGCCACTCCCACTCACTGGCACTCCCAGCAGTCTAAGGTCAGCTTTGTTAAACAAAGCAAAGGGCAGCATGATAGACCTCGCCTGTGGCTGTGGCCAGACTTCCACGCCCAAGACTGTCTCTGTCAGTCTAAATGTTCAGTGGTAGTAAGCTTCACTGTGATAAAATTAGGTTGAGTTTTGGTTGGTAGTTAAGTGTACCATCTTCATGGGTGCATCTGACTCAGTGGGTCTGAAGGAATCCTCTAAGATCACCTGAGAAGTGATCTTATACTGTCCCTGGTGATATGCCTTTCTTCACATTTCCTTCTCTCCTTGGAGAAAGGGGATCTTGCTTATTCATCTTTATTTCATTTCTTTATTTTTTTTGAGATAATGTCTCTGAGATAGTCCATGCAGGCCTCAAACTTTGTATACAGCCCAGGCTAGTTAGCTAACTCACAGGTCGTCAGATTACAGGATATGCCACCATGCCCAATCTGCTTTTTATTAATATTAAAAATACTTTTGGGAGCCTGGAGAGATGGCTCAGTGGTTAAGAATACCTACGACTCTTCCAGAGGACCTGAGTTTGGGTCCTCACACCAACTCTGGGTGGCTCACAGTCATCTGTAGTTCCAGGTCTAAGAGCAGTTGGTATCCATGGGCATCTGTACTTCTGTATCTATACAGATGTGAACACAGGCATGCATACACACAATAAAAATAAAAACAAATTAAATTTTGGGGGCCTGTGGAGATGGTTTGGTTGATAAAGTGCTCACTGCACAAGCAGGAAGACCTGAATTTAGACTCCTAGAACCTACGTGAAAAGCCAGGCATGGTGGTACATGCCTGTGGTCCCAGGACTGGGCAAGCAGAGACAGGAGGATCCCTGGGATTTGCTGGTTCTGTAAACTGAGGACGTGGCCACTCCATGGTATGGTTAAGGGGAAGGCTTTTCCTGTAGGTCTGAGAGAGAACAGCCAGAGGTATCTTGAAGAGGCCAGAGCAGACAGAGAAAGCAGTGGACGGAACTCGGCCATGAGAGCAGAGCAGACAGAGAAAGCAGTGGACGGAACTCGGCCATGAGAGCAGAGCA